>NC_092506.1:33773829-34118204 GCF_047511675.1 Marmota flaviventris
GCCCTTGCAATCTTGGCTCACACTTACTGCCTGCATTGTGAATAACAGTTCCTTTTTCAGTCATAGTGTTTGACTCTATGACCTCCCACAGAAATGAATTCCAAACAGACCATGCATTGGAAAATGGAGATGGGACTTATTCGATACTAGATACTAGTAGTATTGAGCTAGGAACATCCTGCTCTGATTTCTCTATAAATGCAAATCTACCTGGGTCAGAGAGTATATATCCAAATACTTTCAGGAAGCATTTGCCTTATCAAATTGTACTTAAAAATCATGGAGTGGATACCAGTGTAGCTTTTTATCCTTACATGGAAAAGGGGAAGTAGAAAACATTTTCCACTAAGTTTGGCTTGAGGAAAACAGCCATTTTGGTAAATTATCAATTCTGAAATTTTTCTTTGTGTAATATTTTGTAAGGAACAAGGTCAAAAGCTAAGCTTGTTAATTCTATCATAATAAAAATATTTGCACTGTGCCTTTTAGTTTATATGAGAAAATTTGAGTTTAACTAAAGTTAAATAATTTGATTTTCTTAATAGTTCCTGAAATAGGTGAGTATTATTGTTATTGGTAGAAGTCTCCATTAATTATGAAAATAATATTGGGTTGGAATATATAACATACTTAAGAAAGCAATTTTTTTTAGTATCTTGACACTGTAATGAATATTCCAATAGAAGCATTTGAAAGGGCTTATTAACATATAAGCAGAGCCAGGCATAGTGGTGCATACCTGTTATTCCAGCAACTGGGGAGCCTGAGGCAGGAGGTTCAAAAGTTTGGAGCCAACTTAGCAAGACTCTATCTCAAAATGAAATAAATAGATACATAGATAAATTGGACTGGGAGTGTAGCTCAGTGGTAGAGCACTGTTTTAGTCAGTTTTTTTTTTTTTTTTTTTCCTATTGTGACTGAAAGACCTGACAAGAATGATTGTAAAGAAAGAAAAATGTATTTTGGGCTCCTGGTTTCAGAGGTCTCAGTCCATAGTCAGCCAACTCCATTCTTTGAGGCCCAAGATGAGGTGACACATTATGACAGAAGAGTGTGATGGAGGAAAACAGCTGGGAACATGGCACCAGGAAGCTTAGAGAGACACAGAGAGCTCTGCTCACCACAGACAAAATATAAACCCCAAAGGCAAGCCCGCACTGACCCTGCTCCTCCAGCCACAACCTACCTGCACACAGTTACCACCCAGTTAATCCTTATTAGGGGATTAATACACTAATTGGGTTAAAACTCTCATAACCCAATCATTTTACCTCTAAATTGGTAGCATTGCTTACATATGAGCTTTTGGGGGACTCCTATCATCTAAACTATAAAAGTGTCCTTGGGTTCAATCCCCAGTACTAAAACAAAACAAAACAAAACATTGTTACTATAGTTAATAACAATGTACTATATATGTAAAAATACTAAGAGAATAGATTTTAAGTGTTTTCATCACAAAAAGATGGGAAGTATGTGAGGCGAGGCATGGGTCAATAGCCATTCCACAATGTGTACACATTTCAAAACATCATGTTGTATATCACAAATATTTATGCATTTTACCAATTAAAGTGTTTTTTAAATTAAAATATGTTATAGTTACTTTTTTATTATGGTAAAATACTGTAACAAAATTTCTATTTTAATTTTTTTTCACCCTGATGCTAGGATTGAGCACAGGGCCTCACACATGCTAAGTATGTGTTCTATCACTGTACTATAGCCATAGCCCATATTTTAAACATTTTAAACTCTATAGTTCTGTGGAATTAAGTAGCATTTTAATTCTGCAGCTCTCACCCCTATGCTTCTCAGATATTTTTCATCCTCCTAAACTGAAACTGAACCCATTAAACATTAACTCTCCATTCATCCCTGCCCTCAGCCCTGGGAAACTCTATTTTTCTGTCTCATGAATTTGATTACTCTAGGTAATGCATATAAATGGAATCACTGTATTGTCATTTTGTGTCATTTTATGACTGGCTTATTTCACTTGGCATAGTATCTTCAAGGTAAAAGTTTATTCTTCCTTTTGGTGCTGAATAATATTCCATTGTATGTATGTACCACATTTTTTTAACCCATTCATTCATTGAAAGATATTTGGGTTGCTTCTGCCTTTTGGCTATTATGGTTGTTATGATTACTTTCAGCTGCAGAATTTTATTCTTTGAAATACTATTCTTTGAATAATGTCAGGATGTAACCTTATATTTTATAAGATAGTTGGAAATGTGTATGTGCTTGTTTTTATTATCATCCATTATCATTCCTTTGACATTATTAAAATAAAGTAAATATTTTATTTGAAAATATTTATTGTCTTTACTTGAAAGTCTTCAAATTTATTGAGCCACTTATGTACAATATAGTTCAGATGCTAAAAAGAAAGGCATGAATTGGCATAAATTTGGAGGTCAGGACCATATTTAGTATGCAGATTTAAATTGTTTGACTATAGACTGTGTATACATTTAAAAAAAAAAAATTAGTTGTTTACCTCTAGAGGTCAGGAGATTTTACACTAAATTCCTAGATTTCTTATTTCTGAGAAAATGTTGATCATCTGAGAAAATGTTGATCATCACCATTTTTCATGCAAACGCATTTTCTGGAACTGAGTAGCATTTGCCATATTTAGAGACAGATTCAAAGTCTTCAGTGTAACACAGATTCTGTATGATGTACTTGTTTCACTTATATATAACATGCTTAGCCCCTGACACAGACCTGTTCTCTAGAGCTATGCTGTACTTGACATGTGACTAGTCCAAATTCAAGCATATTGCAGGTATAAAATTTATACTAGACTTCAAATATTTGTTGTGAAAAGAGACAACAAAATAATCCATTAATAATTTTTGTATCGATTACATTTTAAATGCTAATATTTTAATTAAATACAATACAAATAAAACAAACTTCATTTTTTTTTTTAAAAAAAATTGTTTTTCCACAGTGCTGAGAACTGAACCCAGGGCCTTACTTTTGCTGTTGAGTTACAAACCCAGTCCTTTTAATCTATTTTATGTGTCCACTAGAAAATTTAACATGACATATGTACTCACATTCAAGTTCTGCTAGACCATGCTGCTCTTAATGAATGAAGCATAGTACAGAGTTGCTATGCCTGTGGGCCAAATCTGACTTTCCACTTGTTTGATGTGATCACAAACTTGAGAATGTTTTTCACAGTTGAATATTTATAAAATTTAACATTTATAAAAATTTTGATGAGAAAGAACACTGGTTTTGAAATTCAATAAAGAATTTCATTCTTCTCATTGTTGGAACTGCATTTGAAAGTATTATAATCCATTGTTATATTTTGAACTTTGATAGTCAGTTATGGAAATTGCTTTTTTCCATTGTTATTTCTGTTTCTACTTTTTGTCCTTGTTTTTTTTTTTTTCCTCTTGGTTTGCAAAGTCTGTTTACTATCTGTTTCTTTTCAGATGCAGTTTGTCAACTGCTGTTCCAAAAGGGAGCTGACAAGGCAGCTTTGGGAGGGATCTAGGTATACTGGGCATACTTTGGATTCCAATAGACAAGGGTTCCAATTATATTAACTGATCTAATCTATAAGTCTTAGTTTTCTCATCTGTAAAATGGCAATAATGATGCCTGTTAGAGTTATTTTGAAGACTGAATAAGTTATTGTTTAAGCAGCAACTCTAATGCTTCTTTTGCCTAGAATGTTTTTTCTTGTCAATCTTGATTTGGTCATCCTAGCCCATCTTAAGCTTAGTAACTCATGTAGCTCAGAGAATCATTCCCTGTTCTGGTCCCCAGTTTAGATAGTGTCTTTTTTTTTTTTGTACCGGAGATTGAACCCAGGGGCACTTAACCACTGATTCACATCCCACATTCCCAGCTTCCCCCACCCTCTTTTTTTTTAGACAGGATCATGCTATGTCACTGAGGATGGCTTTGAACTTGTAATCCTCCTGCCTCAGCCTCCTGAGTCTCTGGGATTATAGGCATGCACCACTGTGCCCTGCTTAGGGTAGTTCTCCCTGAAAATTCTTCACTTTTCATTGTTATCTGGTCCTACTACTGGTGCTAACTTGTTCTATGTCTGTCCTCCTAGGCAGGATTTTTAACTCCATGAGGGAAGTGTGGCTTGGTAACCAGTATTTTGTAGGACTGACATAAGTATTCGATAAATATTTTTGAGTGATGTTGATGATACAAAATACCAGTCATATTACACAAAGCACCACAAGTATTCAGAGGAAGGAGAATGATTTTGTTCTGCAGAGATTTCAAAGTTTATATCTGGGATTGTGGGCCATTTCACACTTTACTTTTTTCTATTATAATACTTCCTTAATGATAAGTGAGAAAATGCGAGTATCATAAAGCACAATATAAGCCTTTAATGAATTCTCTCTCTTCTAATGATAGATGGTGCTGATGAATCAGAATATAGAATATCAAAATGACGAAGTTAACTAGGTTCTAAGTAAAATTGAGAGGTCAAAGATGAGAGTAAGTAAATTAGTCCCTTTTAGCATCCAAATTCAAACCACTCCCACACACAAAAAATAGCTCTTTTTTTTCTTAATGAGCAGAATTTGAAATTGAGAAAAATAAAAACTTAGTATCCAGACAAAATTCTGAAAACCTAGTAAGGAAAAATTTTTCTGAGATTATATGTTAGTGAAAAGTTCATACAATAAATGTCTTTTGCTTACAAATGTTTCTGGTGGAATGGCCACTGGAAGTTGTAGCACAGGTACTCTCAGAACATGAAACTAAAGCATGTTGGGAATAAGCACATATGAGGGCATAATAAGATGTACACATTAGCCTTTGACAGCAGGAGTTGACACTTGGCTCCAGAGTGGGTGAGGACAATAGTAAAATTTAATGCCAGGGCTGTCTCTTATATCCTAACTTTGTAGCGATTTGCATGTTGAAGATGGCTTCAGAAGATGAACTTATTATCCTCCTTTATTTGCTGTGTATTTGTCTTAGTCGTTTTTCTTTTTCTATAGCAACCAGATAATTTGTAAAGAACAGAGTTTTCTTTAACTCATGGTACTGGGAACTGGGAAGTCTAAGAGCATGTTGCTGGCATCTGCTGAGCATCTGGAAGGACCTTCTTGCTGCCTGATAACATGGTGGAGGGCATCACATGGTGAGACAGAGCAAGCTTGATGGAGAGATCTCACTTTTATAGATAATCACTCCATTGATCAACCATTAACCCATTAATCCATGAGGGCAGATTCCTCATGACACAGTCATCTCCCAAAGGCTCATCTTCAAATACCATTGGCATATGACTTTCGGGACTAAATTTCTAATTCACGAAATTTGGGGGGATATACTTAAATCATGGCTATATTGTGCCAAACTTCAGGGCTTTCTATAATTTGTTTTAAAAGTCTATACATCTCAGCTATAGTTTTCCAGGTCATCAATACAGTTCTGTTCAGTTTAATTAGTATTTGTTAAGTATCTTTTCTATGTGAGGCACCAGGGATTTAGAGATGAATATAGACACTTCAGTCTAGTGGTCTACTTTAGAGGAATTCACAGTCTGTTGGAAGTAATCTGCATACAAGAGACACAAATTAACTTTGCTGAGTGCTGTGCCAGTGTCCTGCATAGTTCAAATTAGGAACAGGATCACAGTGGAAGGTGTTGTAAAAGATGGGCCTCTATACTAGCACTGAGAATGAGTCAGAGAAGGCTTCCCCGAGGAAGTAAATCAGAGCAGAGTCTGAGTATTTGTGTGTACAGGTATGTGTATGTGAGAGAAAGAGAATGAGAACATGTGAGAGACTGAGTCAGGAAAGAACATTATAGGGAAAATAATAGTTTGAAGGATGGCAAGAGTGATGTGTGTGTGTGTGTGTGTGTGTGTGTGTGAGGGGTGTCTATATGTATGTGTGTGACTGTTACAGTGATACAACCTAGGGTTATGGTAATCTATATTCTTGTATCCACACCAAACTTCAACAGAATTTAGGACTATAACCAGTAACTATGGAAGAAAATCCCAGAGGTGGAGCAGAAGTCTCTGGGATGGGGAATGTGAAGGATGGATCTTGAGATTCTCTCACAATTTCAGGATGTAGGAGTACTGGTGGCTAGTTGTATAACATGAGAATTACTGTAGCATATAGCCAAAGGGTGAGTCAGAGATTTATAGGAGATGGGAGATGAGGTAAGTGAGGAGCCAGAAGCCAGATAATAATGCCATTATAAGGAGCTTGGGTTTTTATTCTGTAGGCAGTGTGGATCAACTGAAAATTTTTGAGTAGAGAGTGACATGGTTAGACTTTTCTCTTAAATTAGATCTTTAAAACTATCTAGAAGCAAAATGCAGATGTTCATGATTTTATAAGCTCAAGATTTAATTTTTTTGATCCAGTATTAAGAAAATATCCAGATTTTAGAGTCTGAATTCTCAAATGGCAACAATATATTGGTGATTAGTAACATCTAATGTATTGAATGGGGCATAGACCATGTTTCCTTCAATTAAAACTCATGAAGGAATTCTCCAGTTTACAATTAAACAGTTCTGTGATTTGTCAGTGTTGAGCCAATTTCCCCATCCCATAGTGGCAGGGTTTTCCATAATTGTTATCTTTCAACCAAGACCAAATGGAAGGGGAACATGATCAGTAAACACAAAAATGGCCAAGAGAGCAGAATGAAATGTACAGGCATACCCTGGTACAGTGGAAAGATAATAAATAAATAATTTCAACAATTGTGTGAGCTGATGTTAAAGTGATGAATACACCATTCCGATAATACAAAGGAGATGACAGATTGTCTCACAAAAGGCAACCCGAAGGAAAATTATAGAGGACTTTATTAAAAAATAGAAATAGAGGAAGAGAATTTTCCCAGAACAGTCTTAGAGTTCACTTGTTACATCAGTCTGATTCACTCAAGCATGTCCTGGTTAAGAGTGGATCACATGGTCACTTCTCTATAAGTCCTCCATTAGAATCAGTCTTCTCCGTCTTCTAGCCAGATTAAATTCTCTCCAATGGAATGGAGCAAAAATTGTATGTCTCCAACAGCAAAAGAGCTGAAGAAGTATGAAAATGAACAATGTGTTTCTATCTCTATCCTAAATTTATTGTCACAAAATCTAGTTTGTACTCTGATTATAGAAAACTTTAAATCAGTAATGAAACTAAAATTTTGAGCTAGTCTGAATGAAATTTTTAAAAAAATTCTTTTACTTTTAATTGACTAATTATATATATATATATGTAGCACAATGAATATTGTGATATATGAATACATTATTTAGTGATTAAATAAAGCTAATTAATAATCTATCACCTCACATATTTATCATTGCTTTATGATGAAAACATTTTAAATCTATTCTTATCAATTTTGAAATACACATTATTATTAAAAAGTCACCATGTTATACAATAGATCACTAAAACTTATTCCTCCAAATTGAAACTTTGTACCCGTTGACCAATAATTGTGACTAGATAGTTATCATATGCTTAAGACATTTAAAAGGAACATTTGAAGACATTGCTATGCAATAAAAGCAAGTTGTCAAATAATATGGCAATGTGATATTTCTATAATATAAAGTTAATATATTTTACCTATACTTTTATTTCTACATATGTGCATAGAAAAAAATCTCTGAATACTCATGAATGTATTGATTATATTAGAATACATTAATAGATGTTTTTTAAATGAAAAAATGACATTGATGTTATTTTTTTAAATCTTAGAGACAAAGTGGACGCTAGGTAAATTATTTTAATGAGTTTCAGCAATAATTACTGAAAGTCATTGGATCTTAATCTGGTTCCTTTTCGTGTAAAACACTTAAAAGTAAATTCTAGACTAGTGGCTCCAAATGAAATTAGTTTTCTCATTAATTTTATAAAAATAAGTTCATATTAATGAAATTGTGATTTTGACTCTGCGCTTTCATATCTCAAATAATAAGGTAATAGTAAGGTATTATCCTTCAGCATGGAAGAAAAATTGCCAATTTTTCTGTTGCTGTCTAGTTATTTCCTTCCTTTATTTATCCTGGGTTTTTTTTTTTTATGTACCCAAGACATAATTAAAAATCATGAATGCTGAAGTCAGACATGCCTGGATTTGAATCCCAGTTCTTCAATTTTCTTTGCCTTGCATTCATGAGCAAATTACTTAACCTCTTTTAAGCATCGCTTACACAACTGAGATTTTTTTAAGATTGAATAATGCACTATATCTGAGCTCTCAGAACCATGTGACAGGGAGTCCATCCTTATCTCTGCTTTAATTTGTCTTCTCTCAGTTCACTCTTAAGAAGCAGTAAATATAATTTAATTCAATTTTAAATAATAATTCAAAGGCCTTCTATTGTGCTGCATTAATTGATACTATTTTCTTTTTTTATTCTCAAAGAAATTTAATAAGCTGTTGGTAACTTTGAAAGCAAAGGTGATAATGTTTTTTTTTTAAAAAAATATTTTTGTCTATTTTCCAAAATTGTAGGTTTTCCTTTGAGTTATAGTTTGTTTTAAAGATTGAGATAAATTAGTAAAAAAATCCATTATAGTAGGGCAAATATGGACAGAGAATGGAAAATGAAAAAATGTACTCATCACCTTATTATTTCCTTATTAAGTTAGACATACTGACTTAATAAGGAAATAATAAGATAAGGTGGTAATAATAATAATAATAATAATAAGAATATAATAGTAAGGTAATAAGAAAAACTGAAATATTGCAATAATAATGCATATGTGAATAAATAGATAGATATGGTAGAAAATTTAGTAAGTAGAGATAAGTTGATGTGAATAAGAAAACAGAGTGTTTTACCACCCATAATCTCATGCTTTGAGCAATTGATACCATTATTTTGACATATATTCTTCTTATATATTGATGTATATATTTTAAATGTTATTTATTCTTGAGACCTAATTTTTAAATTTTTATTATTGAGTAATTCATAGGATTGTTTTAAATAAATTATGATATTCTAATCTACAGGTTTATTTAAATTTTGAACACTTACATATTATGCAGTCTTTTTTAATATATTTTTTTGGTACTGGTGTTCTAAACCAGGGCCCTTAACCATTGAGCTATATCCCTCATAACATTTTATTTTGACACAGGGTCTCACTAAGTTGTTGAGGGTTTTACTTAAGTTTCTGAGACTGATCTTGAACTTGCCAATTCTCCTGTCCTCAGCCTCTCAAATATCTCAGGGATTACAGGTGTGTACCACCATGCCCAGTCCCTGTTGTTTTTCTTAAGGCAGTATATGAAATAAGGAGTTGTATGGCTTTCATATTCTCAAGACATTGGAAGAAAGGAACCCCAGACCCCATGCTGGCCTATTGGAATGTATGTATTGGCATGGCAGCTGCTGATCGTTGGAAAGATGTCCTGTACTCATCTGGTTGCTGGATGCTCTAGCATATTCCTTTGGCTCTGACATTTTCTTTGGTGATAGTTCTTGGATGATCTAACCTAAACTTGACTTCCTTTGATATTGGTGACTTTAGTGACTTCTTCAAAGGTCTGGCTAAATCACATTTGACCTTCACTTGAGTGGTCTCTGGTGCTTCCCTTGCTATAGAGCCACTTGCCCTCACTGTGCTAATAACTTAGGCAGACTTCCCAGTTTAACTCTTATCTATTTCCATGACTTAAGGCACACAGAAACCAAAGACGGTCTGAGAAATCTAAAGCTCAGGCCTCACTGTGCCTGCCCATGCCATGCCATCTTGTTGATGTAGCTATATCCTAGTTGCTACAGGACAATTCTTTCTGTGCCCCAGATTGAGGGGAGGGGAGCAGAAGACTCTCTCCTTTAGGAACCGTTTTTACTTCCAGACACTTGTCTCCCTCCTCTAGCCACATCCTATGGAAAGGATATAAGATTTACTCTTCTTATTATTTTTATTTTAAAATTTTATTGGCACATTATAATTATACACAATAGTAGGATATGTTACAATATATTTATACATGAACATAATAAAACAGTATAATTTGATCAATTTTATTTCTCAGTACCTCTCCTCCCTTCCCCATCACCTTCTTCTGTTCTACTGGTTTCTCTTCTATTTTTTTAAATTTATTCTAATTAGTTAAACATGACAGTTGAATGCATTTCTACACATTGTACATAAATGGAGCACGACTCCTCATTCCTCTGGATGTACATGTTGCAGAGTCACACCAATAGTGTAATTATATATATATATATAATATATATATATATATATATAATATATATATATTATATATATATGTATATATTTTATATATATTGCAATATATATATATATATAATATATATATATATATATGGTAATAATGTCTGACTCATTCTACTGTCCTTCCCATCCCTACAGCCTTACCCCTCCCCTTGCTCCCCTCTTCACAATCCAAAGTTCCTTCATTCTCCCCCCATACCACAACTATGGATCAGCATCCGCTTATCAGAGAAAACATTTGGCCTTTGATTTTTTTGGGATTGGCTTAATTCACTTAGAATAATGTTCTTTAGTTCCATCAATTTACCTACAAATTCCATAATTTCATTTTTCTTTAAGTCTGAATAATATTTCATTGTGTATATGTATCACATTTTTAATCCATTCTTCTGTTAAAAGGTATGTAGGTTGATTCCAGAGTTTAGTTATTGTGGATTGAGCTGCTATAAACATTAATGTGGCTGCGTCACTATAGTATGCTAATTTTTAAGTCCTTTGGGTATAAACTGAGGAGTGGGATAGCTGGGTCAAATTGTGGTTCCATTTCAAGTTTTCTGAGGAATCTCCATACTGCTTTCAAAGTGGTTGCACTAATTTGCAGTCCCACCAGCAGTGTGTGATTGTATCTTTCCCCCCACATCCTTACCAAAACTTATTATTGCTTATATTCTTGATAATTGCCATTCTGACAGGAGTGAGATGAAATCTTAGAGTTGTTTGGATATGCATTTCTCTAATTTCTAGAGATGATGAACATTTTCCCATATGTTTACTGATTGATTGTGTTTCTTCTTATGTGAAGTGCCTGTTCAGTTCCTTAGCCTGTTTATTGATTGGGTTATTTGTTTTTTTGTGTGTGTTAAGTTTTTTGGGGTTCTCTATACATCCTGGAGATTGGTGCTGTATCTGAGGTGCTTGTGGTAAAGATTTTTTCTGTAGGCTCTCTTTTCATGTTATTGTTTCTTTTGCTGAGAATAAATTTTTTAGTTTGAATCTATCCCATTTATTGATTTTTAATTTTACTTCTTGTGCTTTAAGAGTCTTGTTAAAGAAGTCAGGTCCTAAGCTGACATGATGAAAATTTGGGCCTACTTTTTCTTTTGTTAGGTGCAGGGTCTCTATTCTAGTGCCTACATCTTTGATCCACTTTGAGTTGATTTTTGTGCAGGGTGAGAGATAGAGGTTTAATTTCATTTTGCTACATGTGGATTTCCAGTTTTCCCACCACCATTTGTTGAAGAGGCTATCTTTTCTCCAATGTATGCCTTTTAGTGCCTTTTTCTGGTATGAGATAACTGTATTTATCTGAGTTTGTCTCTGTGTATTCTGTTTTGCACATTGGTCTACATGTCTGTTTTGGTGTCAAAACCATCCTGTTTTTGTTACTGTTGCTCTGGTGTATAGTTCAAGGTCTGACATTGTGATACCTCCTGCTTCACTCTTCTTGCTAAGGATTGCTTTGCCTATTCTGGGTCTCTTATTTTTCCAAATGAATTTTACAACTGTTTTTTTCTAGTTCTATGAAGAATGTCATTAGAATTTTAATAAGAATTGCAATTACTCTTCTATCTTCATTTCCTGCCTCCCTCTCTGGGACTTCTTGTATTTCCTCTAGGACAGAAGGAAATGGGATTTTACTTTCTATTTTTCTTTATCTTCCTTATTCCTGATGGCAGCAAAGGCTTCACAGTCAACTTGAAGAGTGGATTTATGGGGTATCTTCTAAGTTTAGCTGTTTTTATGCTAATTGTGAGAAGTGAAGGGTGTTCTTGAAAAGCAAATTCTCTCTCAAGGTAACAGCCTTGTTTGCAATAGTTACAGTTTCTTGTTATACAATTTCATTGTACATAGCAGAAACAATATTATTGTCATAAATCCTAGGGATGTCTGGATTTGTTTCAGCAGTCTTGTATTTGAAAAGGCCTAAAAGAAAACCATGTTGATGACTTTTAAACAATTATTCCTGTTATTTTACTCATTGTAATATATGAAGGAAGGCATTAAACTTGTGATGTGATTAATATATTTGAGTTGAATACTTAGAGTATTCAAGGAATAGAAACTCATTCAGGTATACTAAAGTAACAATGTGTAATTTGTTAGGGTTTATTGCTTGTTATCAATGGGACCTGTTTCAGGATAACCTAGGCAAAACTAGACTTTAATAGGATGGTACATGGTAGGTAGCACATGGGATTCAAGAGAAGGGGCTAAAGAAAGAGTAGGGACAGCTGGATCTAAGGAACAATTTCTTTAAGGTGCTGCTAATGGGACAGATTATTTCTAAACTTTTATGTCTCAGATGGCATAAAACTGCTTCTCCTAAGAGAAGTTGTTTGGTCTGACTGAGCTCAGAGGCTCACCCTTTGGCCAGGGAAGCACAGTTCCTCAAAACTGCCTAGTGGGAGAAATGGAGTAGAGAGTTTGGCAGGGAAAGATGAATTCAGTTTAGAGGATGTGGCTTTCCTCATTATGATAGAATATCTAGGCAGAAAGTTATCATCTGACTACTGAGTCAGGACTAACTTGGCACTTTTGTCCCTAGAGAATGTGGAAGAGCTAGAATTTATGATTAGTTAAAAAAAAGAAAAGAGCAATTTATGCATCTTTGATTGTCAAATCATTTCCATTTAAAGTATTATGGAGAATTCTCTTTTGCCTCCTTTTAGACAAATTATAACAATTTAAAAATATTAATCTCAAAATGATTATTATGCATCAGTTTACCAGTTATTAAATATTTTAATAACTTCTTTTATAAATTCTCTCTTAAACTGTCCTCAAGAAGCCACAGACATTGAAAAAGTAGCTTTTTTCAAAGGCATAGCAAGGATGGAAGAGGGATTCTTGCTTTGGAAGCCTGGGCCATATTAGCCATCATTACTGCCCTGTTGTCTCAGAACTATCATGGAAGAGCCAGAGTTCATAGTCAATTTTGAATTGGAGGAATTTCAGCTCCCACTCCATGACTAGAAGGAACACTCTTGAATTTCTTTATAAAGGAACTTAAGTGAGACTTGCTGAGAGCCATAGCCAAGTTGGAAATGCCGCATGGCATTTTTGGGTTGAAATTGTTCAGAAAGGTGACCCTGCTCAGGGATTAGGGTGGCTCCAGGTTTAGGGTGGATCCTGCTGGATTAGGGTGGCTCCAGGTTTAGGATGGATCCTGCTGGATTAGGGTGGCTCCAGGTATAGGGTGGATCCTGCTGGGAATAGGGCGTATCCTGCTGCCTCAGGCGCCTGCTCCTTGAGTTCCCGTTGAGTTCTCTCGGGGTTTTGAGAGAATTGGTACGCAGAGCCCGGTGGAGAGAGTGTATTTTTCCCAGAACGTGCGTGCGTGTAGAGTGTCCGTGAGAGTTCGGAAATAAAGAGTTGCTTTTGGAATCTACAAGTTTTTGTGGTGGCTCGGTTATTTTGTGCCCAGACAGACTGCGGCAGAGACTACCTTGTTGAAAGTGGGAACTAGGTCTGGACTTCTTAGGCATCTGTAAGACTGGAGTTAAAATATGTGTAGCTTGAGAGGATGGAGCTGAGGCATTGTAGAGCTAAGAACTGAGTCCTTGACTCTGTCCTCATTATAGTACAAGGTACTTGACATGTAACCTTCCCTATTATATTTGAATTCAGAAATAGATTAAGTATGGGTTCACACTGTCTAGCCTCTATGCTTCTGTATGAAACATTCCTTCTAATCAGACCATTGATTTGCTGATTGAATCAGCTATGCCTTTTTTCCTCTGCTTATCCCTAAAGGCTCAGCTGGTCTTTTCTCCTCCCCATCTCAATGCCATGTAAAGCCACTTCACTAATTCTACTTAGAACTAAATTAATCATGTAATTAATAATCATATTTATACTAAAAACAATAGCAATAAAAAACTTTTTATTACCACTTCTTTCTTCTTTTCCTACCCAGATACTACTTAACATTCATACCTCTTCATCTCCAATCACTACAACCCTTAATATTTTTGTCATTAATACTTGTAGACTGTATTATTATACATCCATTTAGCAGTTATGATCTACCTCATGCCAAATAGTGTTTCTCATTTTTTATTAGTTTTTTAAAAAAATCATCTTCTCAACCTTATGGTAATTTGCTATTGACCTATTTGTATCTAGGATGATATCTAGTATAGCTTGTTGCATGTGAAAGCATGTCATATTACTTAATGCTGTGATTTTTCTAAATAGTGAGGGGAACTGGGATCAATTGAATGTAGCTAAAGTTCTTAATGTCCTCTTTGCCGACTGCTACAACTTTATCTAATTGAGAACTTAGATTTCACTTGCAGATTTCAGATTTCATTTAATAAACAGATTCACTTATGTTTATTATTTGCTCAACCTAATTGTGAACCTTAAAACCTGCTCTGTGCTTCTTCACATTTCTTGGTCTGATCCTGAATAAATGGAAACTACTTATCAAATAGTAGGATAAAATAAATTAAATTATGATAATGTTTGTCTTATGAATTTAGGAACACTTTGAATTATAAAGAATATTTTAATTAACTTTTAAGTCAGAGATAGTTGGAATTTTCTTAGCTTACCACAAATATTGGGTACAAGAAATCTTTCCTTAAAGAAGTTCTATTAACCTTTCTAAAATATAATACTTTCTTTATGGATTCATATTTATTTTTAATAAACATGAGTAAAAGAAGTATATAAATATATGGGCTCACACACTCACCTTTTGAAAACCCATAAAGGGTCTCAAGAATCAACCTATTTATAGCAAAAACAGATAGTATTTATTTGGCATGTTGACCTGTTCATCGTTAGATTTTATATATTCAAACTTTTCAATTCATAGTCTGAATTTTGACAGGTAGGGAGCCAAAAATTTTAGCCTTGTCCAATTTAAAAGGGTAGAGTCTCTATCATTTAATAATTTGCCAATTTTTTTGTGTGTGGCCACTCCTTATCAATTTTAATATGCATTTCCAGATACAAATATTTAAGCTGATGAAATTCAGGGTTTTTCTTGGATATCTATGATAGGAAATAGTAGCTTCCCCTGCTCTCCCAGCAGCTACCTCCCGTTCCCATACATAAATGGCAGCCAGCAATGGTGAGAAACAAAAGACTCTCCCAGTCTCTGAATACAGTGACATTCATTCTGAGAGAAGCAGGGGCAGCTTTTTGAAAGCCGACTTCTTCAGCTGGACAATAACACACAATGAGTTATTGACTTGTTTATATACGGAGCTCTTTTCAGTAACTAACTCTGACTCCCACAGTCTGGACAAATGATTGATTTCGTGGTTAGAAAAAGAGAAAGCTCTTGCGCTAAACTCTGTAGTGCAAACTACTTCTTCCCCATTTGTTCTGTAACTGAATAGGACCTTATTAAAATGCACTTTCCAAAAAAATACCTGCAGCTGGCCTTTATAACCATGTTTTGTATATATAAATAAGTAATTTGTCCCAGTCTTTTGTATATTAACAGGCCATTGGGAAACTTGTCAATATGTATGAAGGCTGATTATCCCATTGCTTATGCTGAACTGTATTGCCTGTATTGATCTGTATGTAAAATATGGATCAAATATTTTACTAATAGATCAATAGTTACTGGTGAAAAGCTTAGATTTCTGATATGTAGATTCATTTTTCTTGTCAGATCATGTTGATTTATCAAGGGCATGATACATAACATGTACTTCACAATTGAATCAGTAATTGTTCTGACCACAGGAAAAAATGACTCAGAGAACCACAATTCAGAGCCACAGGCGTTTGGTTGGGCTAATAGGCTTTTCTCCTTCTGCTAGTACCTATGTGAAATGTTGATATGCATTATATGGACAGAACATACCTCCTAGTTTAAATTATTGTACTTTTTCTAAAGATATTAGTAAGTATACTCTAGAGTCAACAGTTTGAGTTATTTTCTGTAAAATATATTTTATCTGAAATTATATACAAATTATTATACAATCTATATGATTTTTGTAAACAAACTTCAAAATATTTTGGAGGGAGGTAAAAAGGAAAGTCATTAGCTGTTAATGATGCACATAACACAAGTTCACTGCAATTTTAATTGTACTTCTCCAACAGGAGGATTTTAACATGTTTTCCTCTTTAGGGTATCCATGGGAAAGCTTCCTGAGTCAATAAGTGTTCAAGAATTCCTCAAGATTAAGATTACTTTCAATTACATCACAAGGGATCACATGTTTTTTATATATTTGTATAATATTCAACTTTGATCTTTTCGTATTTTAGAGAAGGAACAATGCCTGAAATCTTTGTGTTAATAGTTTTAAATAAAATAGATATAGTCTGAAAGGTCATAACCAATGCAAGTCATTTCATTAGAATCTGTTGATAACACTTTTGTAGAGGTATATTCTTGATTCTTAAACTGTTTGAGGTGAATTTAATCATTTTATCTTCTGTTTATCTAACCATACTATTTCCCAGAAGCATTTTTGTTCAGTTTTCTTTGACAAATTCATTATGTTTTTTATTTCTTCCCTTTCTGCTATCATTCGTGACTAGTCTATTTCTTGTTCTATCTGTTTTGGTTCCCATTAATACTGAATAGGCCCAACTTTAACTTAATTGTAGATGGCTAATGTTTGTTACAGGTTTTAAAATCTTACCAGCAAGGCCTGGAAAAAGTGGTGAATTAAACCTTGCCATTTAGCTTCTTAGATTTTGATGTGAACAATGAATATTTGGGATCATTTGCTCATATCTAAAAGGGGCAAGATACATTTAGGACAAAGTAGGTTTCTCCTCCCTCAACTTGATGGGTATTTGCTTTTTCACAGTCGTATACAAACTATAGCTATCTTTCTGTTTGCTTTTGATTTTTAGTTTTTGAACATTTTGTGCTCTTCAACACATGAAAAATCAACCTTAGAAATCTCAACTTAATCAACAAAATTTCATTTAATATATTTGAGATAAAGACAGCAAATCAAAGGCAACTAGTTTTGTCTTAATGAGAAAACAGGACATTATCATCAAAAATGACAGGAGA
The DNA here is from genome assembly GCF_047511675.1 of Marmota flaviventris. Classification (NCBI taxonomy): domain Eukaryota; kingdom Metazoa; phylum Chordata; class Mammalia; order Rodentia; family Sciuridae; genus Marmota; species Marmota flaviventris. Next base: position 33,791,083 of record NC_092506.1, read on the forward strand.
GAAGAATCCTACCATTGTTATCATGTCGTGGATTTTGAGGGAAAGAGATGCTATTAGCACTGCATATTATTAATACCTCGGGTGAAAATGCACTCTTAATTTGACTTTTGCTCTCAATAATTTTCTTTAAATGATCACATTAAAATATTTCTCTTGGAGTGGCTTGTCTTTTTCCAGAAGAGGCCCCATATATTTATCTTTATTTTTGTTGATGATTTCTTACTCTTACTGCATGCCTTTCCTATACAACTCTATGTACATCATGTTTTTCCCTCTACTTCTGTAGACTAGTGTAATGTTTCTTTGGAATTTGGATGTTAGAGTGGAGATGACTTTTTCCAACTGTGGTGCTTTCAAAGGTAAAGAATTTTTACCTTTTAAATAGTTACTTGGAAGCAGTTCTAAATGTCATAACCCTGGGAAACCTCATTAGAATCTGACTTACCTGCTGTGGAAACAAAGAATTTCATGCCTCTGTTTTTGTTTTGTTTTGTTTTCTCTTTTTAAAAATATCTACTCTGAAATTTTTGCTCTTGGAAATTAATTTTGAGCATGGTAAGGTAATGAATGTTCTCCAATTGCTGTCTTCTTTACCCTTCTCCTCCTGAGAAGAAAACTCCCCTGATAAATAACCAGACTTGAGACCAGTATGTTGTACCAGGGTTCACACATAGGTTTCCACATGTGGAATTGAGCACCATATTTAAGTTTTTGTTTCTTGTATCACTTTATCAAAGGAACAAATATTTCTTGGAGAAAATCATCCTGAAACCAGTCTTACACAGTGATATAAAACAAAACAAAACTATAGTGGTTCTCAACCTAAGGCAGGGTTTGGCCAACCACTGCCTGTAGGCTAAATTTAACCTGTCACCTGTTTTTGTTTGTTTGTTTGTTTGTTTGTTGTTTAAGTTTTACTAAAGTATAGCCATGTTCATTCATTTATGCATTGTCTATTTCATGGTACAATGGCAGAGTTGAGTAATTAGACAGAGACTGTATGCCACTTCCCATATCCCATAGACTGAAATATTGAATGACTGACCCTTTACAGAAATATGTGTCAATTCCTTACCTGCAGTAATCATCAGATCATCTAAAGATTTCTGGACCCCACCCTTTTACCAAATCAGAATGTCTGATGATATACTGAGCTATATCACATATAATTGATAGGATGTTTACAGGTTTGACACTATTTTTCTAGCTTCTATGCACAGCTAGATTAAGGAAGACATATTGCTGAATCTACATCTCCCACTTTATCCCAAATACAAGGAGGCACAGTTCTTCGGGTTGGGTATGAATTAAAGATTCATGTTAATTCAAACATAATTTTCCAGAAATACAATAGATAAATCTTACTTATAACATCAACATTAACAAAACTTTAGAACATGGTATTTTTAGCCCAATTCTCAATAAAGACATGTGGTATGTCAAGGCCTTTGCTTAAGAGTTGTTAATATTCCTATTCATCAGGTCTCTATCAGGTTTTTGTTCTTTCTTTCTATTAATCTCAATCTATTGAGTAAATATTATTGAGTTTAGCATTTATATTTTCTTGAAAATCACATTTTGTTTCCATAAGAATTATTTATAAAGAAATAGAGCAATACTAGACTACCTTTATCTGACTTTGTAAATGGAGTAGGTTGGAGGTAATGGATATTTAGATACATGATACTTTGTTATGAAATAGTATCATTTGGCACATTCTAGAGTGACACTTTTATGTCTTTGGCTTCTTATACTGATGTAATAGCAGCCAATTTTCCCCCTACTTCCAATGAAAGGTTTTACTAGAGAATATCAGTCTAAATTTTTAAAAGTGAAGTGAGTTCATTTTTAAAATGCTTTAAAAAACAATCAGTGTCAAATGTCTGCAATTAGGGACTTACCCTCCCAAATTCATGTTTGGTAATCTTAAAAACAATAAAAAAGAAGTGAAAATTCAGTTTGCCACATGTTTTAAATATAAAAATAAACTTCCTATTCAATCTAAGCAAGTTCATTTTCATATATGTACAGGCAAAATTAATATAAATTGCCTTCAAGATTATGCTAAATTAGTTGTTTGAATAAAATATTGCTATTAGGAGTCAGTAAAAAGTGCCTGTTTTCATGTCATTTATTTATTTCTTTTAGTTGAACCTGGCCTTCAATGACAAGAAGGAGAAAATTACAGAAAAAGTTATCCTTTCAATGACAGCAAAGGAGCACCATAAAGCAGAAGAAGAAGTAAGGGAATTATTTTGTAACTATATTAAAACAACAATGACTTAATTTTAAAATTAAGATAAATTTTACTTTGGGTATTAATCAATTATTATTAATTGACAGTAACATATAATAGAAAAAAAACCCTTAAATTTATTTTACTGATATGGACAGTCTGAAAAATAGTTGTGTGCTTGAAACAATGAATCAAATTAGGATTTTCTGAAAAATGTCTTATGACTATTTTCTCATAAATTTCTTCAATTAGTAAATTATTACATGTAACTTGAAACTGAAAATTGTAAAACATGCCAACACAGGGAAAACATAAATTGTTTTTGAGTTTTAATAAATCTAAATCTGTTTTTTTGTTATCTAAAAATAGAATTATTGTTCTGAATTTTAGGTACGCTAACAAAGTTATCTTTTATCAAGGGAAAACTGTTGTTTGCAATGTCAATAGTAAGGAAGCTAATCATAAGATTCTGTAGGCAATATTGTAATGAAGAACTATTAAATCAAACCTTCTTCTCTCCAAAGCTCATGCTGTGACATTGACAGCATATTCCATAAATGAAAGAATAATACAAAATAAGTATTAGACAAAAGGGGAAAATTATCTTCAAGTAGTTTTCTAGAATGAAAAAGCATTTAATCTTTCTGAGGAATAAACATAAATTTCCTAATTTCCACATACTAATGTCAGTAAATAAACTCTATAAGCAACTTAAGGAACATGATAATGTGAAAATAACAAAATAAGCTTCTCATGCAATTTTATTTTGACATTTGGGCAAATAAGTCTACCCAAGCTTTAGGATTTTAATAGTTTGTTATCATTGTGATTGCATCTTCTTCATTAACTGTATATTTCATAACAAATGAACACATACAATGCACCAAATTGTTCTGTGTGAATTCATCTTTACACAAAACTATATTAATATTTGGGACATATATGTCTGTTATTAAATATGATAGTGTAAACATTGATTGGCATTGTCAATAGAGAATATTTCATATGAAAAATTAAACTTGAATCATTTCTAAAATGTAATAAATAATAGTTACATAGATTTAAGTTATGGTTCTGTCTCATTCTACTGAATATTAACAAGTTATAAGACTAAGTTACTAGTTATAAATTTTAAAAATATCATTCTCTATGTGTTTGAAAAAGGTGTTACCAGAGCTAGAGTTTTACTCCATTTTACAGTAAGTTTCAAATAAATATAGCATGAATCATAAATTTTGAGAAGTGCAAATGTCTTTCTAGATTCATCAGTATAATTAAAATTATCTTTAACAAAACCAGTTAGTATTAGAGATTAAATAGAAAATTATCAAAAAGAATAACAGATTAAATATTTTTCTCCTTTAAAACATTATAATTATTTTGCTCTTTGATATTTATGCAAAATCACAATTTCATCGAAATTAAAAAGTTTAGTGGATCAGGAAAATGATAATTATGTTAAATATATAATTTTTAATGCCACCTTGTTAGCAACATTAGAAATAAAAATTGTCTCATCCTCCAAATATAATAATATCTATACTTCTTTGGTATTTCTTCTTTATCATTATTATCTGCTTGTTTATTTAACTCTTCTGAGTTCTTTCTGTACAGTACTTTATGTGGCTCAAAGTTTCTTTGTTTTCTTCAAAAATCAAATATCTACAAAAGGAATGTGTATGCATGTGCGTGTGTGTATAATAATCTCTAAATATATTTGGCAATCTATGAAAATAGTTTCTTTTTAAAAATGGCAGTGCCCCCAAAGAGACTATGAGAATAATTTCTAAGAGATTACTTGGAAAACATCTATATTAATTTGGATGCATAAGTTCTAGTGTTTTGGTTTAGAAAAAGTCTGTGACATCAAGTTTTAGCTCTAATTCACATACAAAAGTGTCAAATCCTGATGGAAAGAAAGATGAGAAATTTGAGGGAAAATTATGTTTTTACATAAATATAACATTCTGTACATATCTCAAACCAAATTAAACATCACACACATACAGATTTAGTTCCTTTTCTGCTGCCTATAATTTTATCTTAAAATTTTGTTTTATTTCATAAAATTTTCCACATAAAACTGGGAGTAATAATGTACACATCATACAGCCACTTTGAGATGATGATACATGTTTTTGGAAATTTGTATGTAATATATTATTGCCCTTTTAAAAGTGTGCTATTTTAAATTCTCTGAAAAGAAGAAACCAAGGTGGAATTAAATGTCTGAGGATTTTATTAGAAGAAATGCCTATGGGAGTGCATGATAAAGTTAGAGATCTATGAGACAAAAATGCAGACCTAACCCCAAGTAAGGGAGAGAAGAAAGAAAGATTGGGTGGAAGCATCCTAGACCATTGTGCAGTCAAGAAAGGTTTGGCAAAGCTGTTGGTATAGCCTTGAGCCAAAGTTGGCCATTAGAGGAATTCTGTAACTCTCAAGGACGCATCTGACTTAGTATTCCCATTGGTGCCAATCTGGTGGTGGATATCCAAGCAGAATAATTGGGACTCTTGGTCTATTGTACACCTGTAGTTAGAGGTCAGTAACGCACGGTCACATGTCAAAAGGTACAGTTGACATTGTCCTTGTTGCCTTCACCAAATCCCTATTGCCAGGTAAGTTATGAAGACACTTAAAATGTCTCTATTTTTATTTTTATTTTTTTATTTTTTTTAATTTTTATTGTTGGTTTTTCAAAACATTACATAGTTCTTGACATATCATATTTCACACTTTGATTCAAGTGTGTTATGAACTCCTATTTTTACCCCGTATACAGATTGCAGGATCACATCGGTTACACATCCACTGATTAATAGTCCCTCCCTTCACCTGTGAGGGGAATGAGAATGGGGTTGTTGAGTAGGCCTAAAGACAGCACGTAAAGGACCTCTGCCTGCAAACAGGTTAAATCTGTGTTGGAAAGCTTCAAGGAAACTATTAAAAGTTGGCAGTAGTTAAAGTGCTAGGAATAAGAGGTGCCACACACTTTGGGGTCCCTGATAGTTATGCTGCACCACAGCTTCCAAATGAAGAGATACTTAACTTTGCTCACAGGCTCTCAGTCTTTGTTTATCAATTCTAGATTATGTTTACTTTTTAACTTAAAATCAAAACAAAACAAAACAAACACCCCACCAAAAAAAATAAAAATTAAAAATTAAAAAACTGTGTTATTGGGCCTGAGATAAAGAAGAGATTTAGGAAGCTTTAAAATAACATTTTAATCTCTCTGCCCACTCCTTTGACTCATCTTAAATATGTTGTTAATTAAAAAGTTTCTTGGTCTTAAATTCAAGTGCTAATCTGACTTTGAGATCATCCTGTATGTTATATGCCACGATGATGTTCCTAGCATAGAGGCTGCCACCCTTTGTGATGATTTCAAGTGACAGTTCTGTGCAAAGTGCTCTGGAATTCTCTTTAATAATATGGGTGGATTCAAAACCACAGAGAATTCAGGCTGACAGCTGAAGCCATCACTGAAAAAGCCAGAAGATCCTCAAAGCATCATTAATAATAGCCAGTATACAGTATTCACAATATATGGTTCAGACATGCACAACCTCATTAAGTATACTCTTTAGAATGATTATAAACTGAACAATATTTTGTGTTGACTATAAATCATCTTGAAAATTTAATTGAATTCAAGAGTTGCATGCATGTGTCATATAAATATGGTCAAACTTCCCTATGTGTTAGGTAAAAACTTATGTGTATGTCTATAAACATGTGCACATTTGCATTCTGTCAGAAGTTTGGCTTCTTTCCTCACCAGAATATTCATTTTTTGTTTTTTTTTTTTGCTACCTTCTGCTCATTTGTCACTCTCCCAAATTCTGTACAAGTGTCACTTCCGCGCTGCATTTCCATGGAGAATGAGTAGGCTTTCTGTTGCACAATGAGATGGTGCATTTTTTCAGCATATGCATACGTAAGCCTTCTTTTGTGAATGGGACTGATAGGGTCAGATAATGTTTAAAGGGAAAGGCTTTATGTCTCTCAGGCTTCTATGTTTCCACATGGATGCTCCCACACACACATAGATTGAATTATGAACAGACCCATTAATGCTGGGATCACAAAAGGTCAAGTTTTGTCTTCTTTTACCTCTATTCACGTTGCCTTTGTGAGGAAAAAAAAGGATTTGCAGAAAAAAAAAGATTTATGATAAAGAATTTTAAAGAACATTTTTCTCTTTTAGCAACATCTGTGATTTGAAAAAAAAATCATATTATGTGAAATAAATCAGGAATATTGTCATTACCTACCTGATTTTAGTATTGAGTTATTTCATGAGTAGGATTGTTTTTAAGGGTGATATGTTACCATAATAACTGAGAATAAAACATAACACTTTGAGGATAAAAGTCTTTATGAATATGTAAAGCAACAAAATTTGAGTAAAATTGAAGGGAAACATTATCAAAATGTCATTGGTAGTATTCTTGATACATTTTCCCCTATGTTTAAGTTATCTTTGCTAGGACATTCAATTTGATAATTTTCAATTTAAAGAAATAAGTGATAACTTATTTAATTATGGTTCATGTAATCTGGGGGCCAAGGAAAAGAGCAAAAAAGATTGAAATATTCTTGAAGCAAGACAGAATTTATCCAGATGAAAATTCAAATCTTTAACCAGTAGCCCTTTAGAGTGCAAATGACATCATGACATCATCAATTGTATGGTTGGTTGATTTCTGATGTCACATGAAATCCCCTATCAGTTAAAGTGTATGGATTGTGACAGTAAAACCAGTCATGTATAAAAATGCTCTCAAATCAAAGTCTGAAATTCTTCCTTTTTGTGTGTGTGGCTTAATATAGTACAAGGTAAAGTACATAAAATCAGAGAGCATTATTGACTATCAGAATACATTGCATGATACTTGGTAGACTTTAAAGGCTGCATAAAATTACATCTTCCTGAATTGCATGATGCTGGAAATGAATTCAAAGAGAACCAAGGCTTTCCACAAAAGGAATCCTCCCATTTAAGTCTTTTGCTTATTGAGTTTTAATATCATCAAATAACCATTACAGCAAGCCACCTGGCCTGCTGGTGTTTTGCTTTGATATATAACATACTGTTATCCGTCATTCGAGGACAATTGCTGCTATAGGATAGTATGATCTGAAGGGGAAGATGAGGCTGAAAGCATTGACAAATATTTAATCATCTATCATTTCCATTTTTAAATTTACAACATTTTATAGAGTTAACAGTACTATGGAAAGTGTATAAATTCATTCCTTCCTTTAGAAAATCAAAGAACATCATGAAAGAAATCTGCTATAGAATTTTATAGTCTATGAATAATATTGTCTTTTCGTTTTCCCACAGCTTTGTCTAATTTAATAGATCTGCTGTTTGGATCTGCTGCTTCTATTCCATTTTAATTATAAGTGCATACTAATTATACCAGAATAATGGGTTTCATTGTGACAATATTATACATGTATATAATATATGAATAATATTGTCTCTTTTAACATTTTTTCTTCTCTTTCTTCCCTGCTCATTTCCTCCATCTCCATCTCCTTTTAATTTCTCTCCTTGTCTTCTTTCTTTTTCATATTATTTTTCTTTCTATGTCTCTTATGACCCCCCATACACACATATCATATACTTTCTACTACCTTACATGTCCATGATTTCCAAAGTTTTGTTCCAAGTTAACTGATTGACCATGAGGAAGGGCTTCTGTATGAATGACTAATAGAAATTGCTGTACACTTTCTATGTACCCTTAAGGGCTGCCTATTAGTATCCTATTGGATGAGTTATATAGGGTTGCAAAGACTTAGCAGAAATCAGTGTATCAATCAGGTTTTGCTAGATTATGCTGCATTGGTTAACAAGCCCCAAATCTTAGTTACTTAAAACAAAATATTATGTTGGCTACAGGTTGTTTGTCTCTCTCCCATATGTCTTTTTCAGTATGGGATAGAGGTTGAAGGAACAGTTTCTATTGGGACATTGCTGTTTTCATGGCAGAGCAAAAGAGCAATGCTAGAACTGATGACTTGTAAAGCTTCTGTTGAGAAGTGGTATACGTTCATTTTGCTCACATTTCATTGGCCAAAGCAAGTCACCTTGGGACATTGCTGTCAGTTATATGTCTGTTAACTTTTCTGGACCTGATTTTCCTTGTTTATTAGATAAGAGTGTTGATCATAATAGATAAATAAATATTTTCTAATTTATTATGACACTTGAGTAATAGAAGGAATCTGTATATGTGTGTGTGGTGGGGGATGGGAACAGTGAGAAGGGACATCTTGTTAGAGAGGAAGGGTCTAGTGGGAATATGAGCCATAAAGCCAGGTAGGGATCAGATTATAAAAGGTCTTGAATCTTGAATATCAAGCTGTAAAATCTCAGAGAGTCACTAGAGGGTTTCATTTACTGTTCAATTTGGATTAATTCTGTGAAGGTGGCAGGATGGATGACAGGGGAGAGTCTAGGGACTGGGAATCCATTCACTAGGTATTTTGGTAATCCACATTGGGATAGGGATGAGGAAAAAAAATGATGACTTGGACCAAAGTATTACTTATAAAAAAGGAAAGGAGGATAGAAAATTTATATTTAGATGAGGGCCAAATTCAGTCCGTTGTTTATTTTTATAAATAAAGTTTTATTTGATCACATTCATGCCCATTCATTTGCATATGATCTGTGACTGCCTTACAACTACAACTGTAGGTTTAAATTCTTTGACAGAAACATTATGAACCATAAGGGTAAAAATATTTACAAACTAGCCTATTATTGAAAATATCTGCCAACCCTTTGTTTAGAAGAAAGGATTGTTTAAAGGAAGGTAGAAGATGATCACATAGGAACAAACAAGAGTTTGACCAAAGATAAATAGGAATTATATTGAAGTAAGTTGTTTACATGCACTTATAAAGTTCTTGGTAAAAGTCTAATGAAGCTAGGTGTGGTGGCACATGCCTCTAATCTCAGCGCTCAGGAGGCTGAGGCAGGAGAATCACGAGTTCAAAGCCAGCCTCGGTAACTAGTTAGGCACTAACCAACTTAGTGAGACCTGTCCCTAAATAAAATACTAAATTGGGCTGAGGATGTGACTCAGTGGTCGAGTGCCCCTGAGCTCAATCCCTGATACAAAAAAAAAAAAAAAAAAAAAAGTCAAATGTAATCAAAGTTTTACATGTATAAAAACTTCAACTATGTTTAGCTTTTACCAAATATATGTGTGCACACACACACTCACAAACATCATTAAGGTAAAGTGAAAAATAAATATTTAAGCCACATAATTAATAATATAAGCTTGTTCTTCAGCAAATTTCAGCAAATTCAAATACCATATTTTTAGCTGAGAGAGAAAGAAGGAGGATGAGGTGTCAGGACATGAAAGAATCTTAGAGGAGTTTTCATTTTATTTGTGGATATTGAAATGAGGTATAAAATCTATACAGCAGATAGTTGAGAATTTCTATCTGCCTCATATGAAATAAAGGTAAGAATAGGAATGATGGACCAAGAAAAATATAATTAAAACTCGATATGCAGAAAACACAGATTTAAAAAACAAAACACTATAATAATATACCGATGCACTGGGCACCTACCTGCTTTAGGCTAGACATCATGCTGTCTCTTCTTTTATCTCATTAATTCTCAGTGTGTTGGACCAATATTATTCTTCATTTATGCAAGAGGGTTTTATTGCTTGTTCAAAGTCTCCTAGTCAGTGTGTGGGAGAGCCAGAATTTTAATGCAAGCTTTCAAAGTTGATCACTTTAAAGAATTGCTGATAAAGTGGATTTCTGTTCTTCATCTCTTTTGATTATGACCATGTATTGACCAATAAAAATCGAGTCGATTACCCATTATCCTATGTCATTTAGTATTCTTTTATTAATGATTTTGGGACATTAAATGATTTTATGCCATACAGCTGAATAACTAACATGAATTTCCTTTAATAATAAAGCCTGTGAAAAGCAATAAAAAAAATTCAGTCTTTAGAATTACATAGAATAAGTTTATATAAAACAATGAAAGTCAAAGAAATGGCAGTGATTTTTAATTTGTAAACTGTAAAACAGTAGTTTGCTGACTCCTCACCATGTTTTATTAATAATCCATAAGTAAATTTCATATGCCCATCCTAAATACACTGATTAGAAGTCCAATTTTTTTTTAAATCCCAAGTATGTGTTCATAAGTCTATTTTGTTTCTGGAAAAATTCTATGCTTTATTTTGTCATTGATATATATATATATATATATATATATATATATATATATATATATATATATATATATATAAAATGGTGTTTAGAACAGAGCATTGTCTTTAAAGTGTGGATATTTTGAAAAATTACATTTATGAAATTTGGAAAAAATGTATTCTAGAATATTTGGAAGAAGATAACAGTTATTTATTTATTATTTTCGGGGGGTACTGGGGATTGAACTGAGGGGCACTTGACCACTGAGACATATCCCCAGCCCTATTTTGAGACAGGGTCTCACTGAATTGCTTGTGCCTCACTTTTGCTGAGGCTGGCTTTGAACTCTCCATGCTCCTGCCTCAGCTTCCCAGGCTGTTGGGATTACTAGTGAGGGCCAGAGCGCCCTTATTTATTTTCAAGTTCAAAAAAGTCTTAGTGAATTTAATATATGTATTAAAAATTTTAATGTAGCCATGTTGAAATAAAATATTCTAAAAAGGTACATGTAGGAAAATAAAATGTGATAGTAGTTTATGTATATTGGATTCAAGTCCTAGGAAGTTTTTATTGTAATAAGCAGTTTAAAAGTCCTTTGCAAACTTGTCAGATGTGTATGTTCCTTTTTATACCCAGAGTTGTTTTTCATTTAGCAATTGTAATGGCCACCTATTCCATATTACTGAAGTAAAAAGGTTAGACATTTTTCATAAATGAAATTTGTTGATGAAGGAATGTATGTATGTCTCTAATCTTCACTCGAGGCTATATCTGTACTCAAATTCTTGTATTGAAGTCATTTTCCCCCATCATGCTGGATACTCAAAAATCTAATAGGTGTGACATCAACAATTACTTCTTGCTAACAACTCTTGCAATTTAACCCCTTCAGGTAAGCAGGCTGATTGATGAATTGCAGACAGCTATCAAAAGCAACAGAGGTCATCTCTCTAAACTTGGCCCCCAATTACAGGCTGAGCAGGAGCAATTCTCCTCTTATGTCTACCAACACATTAAAAGCCTTCCAGCAAACACTCTAGTCCCAGGAGGCCTGCAGCTCAAGGTGGGTGTTATTCTATGACTCTCATTGGATTCAGGTGGAGACAAAAACTCCCTTCTGCATTTGAAGACCCTTGTAACATTGCCACTCAGCTAGAATTTCCTTTTATCTTGTTGTCCTCTACACTGGAGGTAATATTACAATATTACAATGGTAATATTGCTATTCAGGAAATAGGTTTTAAAAGCAAATACCTACTAAACTTTGAAATATGGATTTATAAACAAGTTTTCAAACCAATAATTTTAATTAAGAAATTTAATCAGCTGAACATTTATATGCTTTTCCAAGAAACATATTTTTCATAGGAGTCACTATGTATTTCAGTTTCTAAAAATAACATTTGTAGAAATGGCCAGACTTTAATAGTTGACAGACAGTGGCAACAGGAATTGGAGGTGAAAGGCCAGGTGACTGATTGATGTTCAAACTACATTTCCAAGGAAAAGGATCTGTATTGGATAAGTGTGACACATGTCTGAGTTCACTTGGTAAAATCAATACTTAAGAATATACTGGGAAAAAAGGTGAATTGGTTATTTGTCAGGACAAGATGGCTAAATGTCCTAGACTATACTCTTCTATTGCAGTTTTAGAATGGAAAAAGAACAACATACTTGGTTGAAGTGATTTAGGTAGGTGCTTAAAGCTTAGGGAATGTTAACATTTTTGTTTGCATTATAGAATATCCTTGCTATGTTAACTCTGTCAAGTTAATGTAGTTCTATAACTTTACACCTTATATTTTAAAAGCATATAATTATTAAAATTTGAATTACTGAAAGTATGACCCTTTTCCATCGAAAGCATAGCATTATTGCAACTCTTCATTTCCTTTTGATTATTTTTAGAGGGACACAATAATTTTCAAAGTTAATTATAATTTTATTATCCTTCATTTCTATAATTCTTCTTATTATTCAGTTTTATTCTATAAATAACATTATAAACTTCATGTTTTCTCTCCTTAATTTTTTTCTTAGGATGATATTTCCATGTGTGCAGTTTGAATGAGAATGTTACCATTAAAAATTGACTTTTTGGGAAATAAAATTCAACATTAAACATGATAACTTATTTCTCACAGTTCAGTCTGTTCTAGGCAGGTAAGGGATTAGGAAGTGTTGCTCAAGACATAGAGGTCAGGTTGGGCATGGTGGCGCACACTTGTTATCCCAGCAAGTGGATTACTTAAGATCATGGGAAACTGAGGCAGGAGAATCACAAGTTCAAAGCCAGCCTCAACAATTTAGCAAGGCCCTAAGCAACTTAGCAAGACCCTGTCTCAAAATTAAAATAAATAAAAAGGTCTGAGGATGTGGCTCAGTGGCTAAGCACTCCTGAGTTCAATTCCCATACTAAAAAAGAAAAGAAGACGTTTAGGTCAAGGATTCTTATAGTTCAGTAACATTGTTCTTTTCAAATTTCTGACCTGACAGCCCCATCCTGCCATTTTGCAAATGTTCTGAGAAAAACCAGGTGATAGAGTGCAGTTGTTTTAATGCCATTCATTCCCACCCATTTGTATCAGAAACTATCATATTAACTATAGTATGACCTGGAAAATTCTTTTTTCCCCAACTCACAAATTCACTGATTATTTCTAAAGAATTTCTATCACTTATTCACATTAGCACATTAGCCTAATAGCAAATATTTCAGTTTAGAATCTGAATTGTTACTTTCATGTGTTCCTCTATTAGAAGGCTTCAAAATCGTCTTTTATACCAGCAAATAAATAGAAAGTTTATACTTGCAAAGGAGTCACGTTGTAATTGTATCTAATTTATCTAATACAAAAATCACTAGGTATATGTGGCTATTTAAATAAAAATTGGTTAAAATCCAATGCTGCTAGTGCTTTGCCTGACACTTCTCTGGTTTTAGCACTGAAAATTTTGCATCTGGCACCCTGAAATGGTTGATTATGCTAGTCTTATCTCCAGAATTCCCTCTCTTCATTCTCAGGAATTCTCCTGCTTTATGATTGTTGGCCCAATAAGGTAATCAGCAATGTTAACTTCTGCCTTCTCTATCCTTGCTACCCTTTGAAACATCCAGTTTCTGTCAGAGAATAAATTTCTATTTCAATTCCCAAACTGGACATCAGCCCCACTCTCAGGCCTTAGAGCAGTGGTTTTCATTCCTGGATGCATATTTGAATCACCTGGAGACCTTTTAAAAAATACCAATGTCTCTGCTGGTCATGGTGGCACACATCTGTAATCCCAGTGACTCCAGGAAGATCACAAGTTTGAGGCCAGCCTTAGCAACTTAGTGAGACTTTGTTTCAAAATAAAAATTTATAAAGGCTGGGGATGTAACTCAGTGGTAGAGTGTCACTGGGTTCAATCCCTAGTACCAATAAACAAAAAAGCAAAAGTACCAATGTCCCGAATCCTAGAGATTTGGAGTTAATTGGTTTCGTATGCTAAGATTGACTTCCACTGGCTTTCGAACACTGATTGTTAAATTCTGAGATTTTATGAGCCAGTTGTTAAATATAGCCATTATTAAAATCTTGTATAAACTTAAAAATAAAGGTAATAAATACCTTTCACTTCCCAATCATTTTACTACATTTTACCATTACCTATCTATTCTTTTGAAGTTATTAATGTTTATTATGTTTGTTTAGTGAAAATAGTATATAACAAAGTGATACTGTGCATTTCTTTCCAAATTTATTTTCAGGGCTGACTTGTAACTTGAAAGTGGCCACAATAAGAATATCTATATAACAGAAATTGGCAAATGCTAAAAACAAGGGCTTGCTTTAAAGTTTTGTTGATTGTTTAGGCCAAGCCATGGACCAAAAGATGCCTGTTTTTCTTTTTTTTTTAATAAGTTTTTACTGGAACACAGTCATGCCCACTGATTTGTCCTTTGTCTATGACTGCTTTCACAGAACAATAGCAGAGTTGAGTGGTTAGGCAGAGACCATCTAACTTGAAAACACTAAAATATTTACTACTTGATCCTTTACAGAAAAAATTTACCTCTGGTTTAGATGTAATTATATGATAGAAAAAGTTCATAATGCAATTTCTTAATTTAAAAGTGAAAAATTTTTGTATCTGTTACATTGTTAATAGCACAAAAAATTGCAGTATTCTTCCAGCATATAAAAACTATTATCTGAATAGAAAATAGAAAAAATACTGCTTAAATCATTAATTAACAAAGAAAGTCCTACATACATCTTTCTTGTTTTGGTTCTATCTTATTAACATGGATGAAAATATCAATCAACATTCAGATCAGAACTGCACTTGTTTCTCAATTTCAACCATAGTTTGGCTGTGTTCACAGACTTGGCATAAATCAATGAAAGCATTCTGTGAGAATCTGTTAGTTATGTGGAATTTACAATAAGAGTATTATGTGTTGTGCTATTATTTGCAATTTATGTGTTATATATTTTTATATAAACATATAACCTCCATGTTAAGCATCCACTGGAACATCTTTAGGTGTGGACCAGGCATCAGTATTTTTTAAAAGCTTCCATATGATACTATTGTCAGGCAGATTTGAGTATCATAGTGAGATTTTTACAGCAATGCTAAAAAAAGCTAACAGAACCCTGCAAAGAAATTCTCATTTAAGATTACTAATCAACTAAAACTTTTCTCTATATTTTTTTCATTGGTAAAGTAGGAAAGGCTAGCAATGAAATCCTTTAACCTCAAATTATGGAAAGGGAAAATTCCCTCTTTTCAACAATAGCTACAAAGGGAGCAATTTTATATTTAAATTTTTCCTCTTCAATATGTATTTTCATAGGGAAAATTAGAGAAGAAAGAAAAAGAAAAGACTTTTAGTTGTTGGAATGGCTAGTCTTGAATAGGTATAATAAATGAAGTCAGCTAGTCTAATGTGCCTAGATCCACAGCTAGTTAAAAGTCCTTCTGATGATTAGATAAGTATGTAGGCTAAAATATGGCTGATTAAAAATATTTGCTACTTTCAAATATTTGAGACAATAGTATCTGAAGATAAAGTAAGTAGGGAATACAACCAAGTTAAGAGCAAATAAAGAAATATATTTGTGAGGTACAGGAACACCTGTGTCTTTGTGTGAACTGTAATTTCTTTAAATCTTCACATCATAGTTTTCTTGTTTTTTTTAGGAAATTTTGTGGTTGTCAATAATATTTTTTATTTTCTAAAAATAAAACTTTCTGGCTTATGACTATTTTTTCACTTAAGAAAATTATTAAATAAAAGAAGACTTAATCACTGGTCTCCACTTATAATTGCTCAATATCACTCCTTACTGGTGACCACCCTGAATTGTAGTATTAAGTCCCAGGCATAGAAAGAGATACTTGGCATTTTCAGAGATCCATTCCAAAGATTTCTGCAAACAGTACTGCTTTGGGATCAGAGTCATACATTTTCCTTCCTCTGTCAGAAATGGGATAGGCATGGGATAAAGGAAATTTTCAATTTATCTTTCCCCTGGTGTGCTTCCCCTTTTTCCAGTCAACTCTAATAATATTAATCCCAGGTTTACTTGCACTGTAAACTTTCTTGAACTAACTTAAATAAAAACAATTTCTTGAAAACCTAAGGGAATCTTACAGAGAAGCAGACCAGGAAATAAAGCAACGTCTCACATGAAAGTTACCGCTTTTCCATATTTTTTCTCTTAAAGCCCTGTGATCTTTCATCTTTACTTTTCTCTGTGAGGTTTTATTATTTTTTTCTTTTTTCAATTCTGCTTCTTTCTGCAAGCTAGGTATCTTTTTACCTCTTCAAATGTACATGGAGGGAAAATTATGGCCTTGGCCTTGGTCTTTAGTTTTAAATGATCATCATTATCTAAATAGAGCTGTATCTCTTGATTCAAACCATTTAGGGAGTGGATCTACTTGAGTTAGTCTGGTCTTGATTAAGTACTCAACACAAATTCAGCTACCTGTGTCCAGTTACTGGGGATAGTTAAAGTCATTTGCTACATCAGACTGCCCTTCACAGAAGTTAGTTTAAGGAGGAAAGTTGGTCATGGAAAGTCAAGTTTACTGACATGTTTCTCATATAAAATTAACTAGACTATTATAAAAAAATATGCAGTATTTGTGGTAATGAATTCCCCTCCAGCCAGCCATCCCATCCCATTTTTGGGATGTGGACATTTGTTCCAAAGGGAAAAAAAAAACCCTGAAATATGTACTTTTTAAAACTAGCTTTTATATCTGAAATAGCTATAAAGAGTAAACTAGGTTCACAAAGTGTACCCTAGCATTCAGAATTACAAATCTCTTAGAATGGGTTTTGGTGGTAGGTTCTATACTTCCTCTCAGGTAGGGAGAACTTGCTAATTCCAACTGAAAAGATATGGAGCAAATGCCACATTGTATCACCTTACATTAATTAATTCCATAAACTGTTCATATCCATGGCTTGGACAAAGGCTGTAATTCCTTATGGGTGCATATGACAGACCTCCCTTTGGCACTATCTAACTCAGTTACCTCTAGCTCATAGTTACCACTATGGAGAAGGGCCATATCTTTTTTGGCTATGAACAACTTCATCTTACCTCATGGCATGTATTTTTCAGGGTGTTAGATGACATATCAGTAAGTAAATACATTTTCCATGTATAACTGAAAGGCAAGGCTATAGTAAAACTTTTTTTTTCTATTTTCCATTCATTTTTATTTTAGAAAAGTGATCTAAAATGAATGGGGATGATTATCTTTCTAATCTGATCTTTGCTGATTTATATCATTCTGTGGCATATGTGTATAAGCCACAGCTCAACTTTGAGAACAAAAACAATCTCTTGTAGCCCTAGTTTTCAACTAGGGGCTGGAAGCAGGGTGTGATTCAAAGTCTGCTTGGGTACTTTGCATATTGTATATAATAGATTTCACCAGTCCACTGTATTTTCACCCCACCCGATCTTTCATTGATCATTTTAAAATAGCAACTTTTAGTTAGGTGTTACCATTAGAAGGCCAGCACCTAAAAGGACACATTATTTCCATGGTTCATATTGCCTTGATCTCATTTTGCAACCAGAGGGCATCATAAAGTGCCAAGTTTAAATGGACACACAGAACAGTAGACTGATAGTAGCATAACTGTGGGAAAATTCCTAAAAAGGTATTGAAAATGCAGCATAACAAAGTTTAAGGAATTTTAGGAAAAAGTTATATCGACTCTGTTTTGTTCCTGCATGATGATTCTCACCCTTGTACATCAATTCCATAGGCACTCAACCACACAATCACAGGGTGTATTTTTTTTTAATTATTATTCTGGTACATTCTCTTGCTGCCACATCATATAAACCTTTAGAGTGATGAGATTTCTTACTGTTTTTACCTTCTATGCTTATACTCAATGTGCACCATAATCTATGTAGCCCTGCAGGCAACAAGTTTTGTGGAACAATTTCTATTCCAAACCTTCTCTTACTCCTTATCCCCTGTTGTTGCTACCACCCCCAGCTACTATGAGAACATCTGCTGTAGCCATGGCTCAGTGATGTCTGCCTTCCTAGTTCTGTTCTTTCTTCCTCCTCCTCTTCATTCCCATGGAGATGCTGTCAGAAATGTGGAAGATTCCCTGGGAAAGCAGGGGAAAAGGATCGATAGAAAAGGGTATTAGCAAATCTGTAGGGGATGGTGGGTGGAAAAACTAGTCATAAAGTGGGTGATTGTGAAAGAGGATTGATGAGCAAGGAAATCTGATGTGTGAGTAGGTGGGAGAATACATGGGGGGAACAAGTGGAAGGTGGGTACAGGGACAGCCTTTCACTGGAATTAGTGCTTTTCACACACAATTGGTCAGTGATGCTTGGTGGGTTGTCTTCATTTTCTGCCAGTACATGCAGATCTAATTTCTCTGGGGCCTAGGGCTTGTAAAAATTGAGAATGGGGACAGGGAAGGGGGCAGAAGAAGCTCTCCTTAGAAGCAGGTCTGAAAGTGGATATTTACATAGAATGAGAAAGTAAATCACAGAAAATTAAGTGAGCCTAATAGATTGAGGTTCTTTTCTCTGAGATCTTTTTTTATAGAGCTTATCAGAAATGCTTGTTTTTAGCATGTATTACTATACTTGCAAATAAATACTGAAATATTTTGGTAATCTTTCTTATTAAAGATGAGACTTTTTAATGTACCTTCTCAGTTTCTACACTGTAGCCCAATAGGAATTCAGTAATGACACAGTCATGTCAAACTGTGAACATAAGTTTATACTGTAGGGTCCTCATATACCATATCAGCATGCAATGTATGTATTATGTACTTGTTAATAAAACCATCAAAATATTAAGAAAAAGAAATGCTTACATGGAAATAATTCCTGATTAATATCTACCTTCTCTTTCACTATGATAATTTCCCAGATTCTCAGGACCTAGAGCCAATAGAGGGACTTAAGCTTCATCTTCATTAACTTTACATAAATTCACTGTGGCTGTGAGCAAGGGAGGAATGACAGAATTTAGTAACCTCAGTAAAATCAAGATTCAGAAGATTGTGAATTTTTTATCCTTTCTACTTTTATATTGTTTTTTTTGTAGTGTAGTCTTACAACATAAATTTAATCAACAACTTAGTGAGACTTTTTACTATAATTCCACTTTTTTTTTTTTTGTACCGAGAATTGAATTCAGGGGCACTCGATCACTGAGCCACATCCCTAGCCCTATATTATATTTTATTTAGAGTCAGAGTCTCACTGAGTTGCTTAGCACCTCACTAGTTGCTGAGGTTGGCTTTGAACTTGCGATCCTTCTGTCTCAACCTCCAAAGCTGCTGGGATTACAGGCATGTGCCACTGCGCCTGGCAAATTCCATCATTTTATCTCTATAGGACTTATTATAAAATAGGCTAATTTGGTTGATAGCAGAAAAGATGCTGACTTTATCTATAATACCCTCCTGGCCTTTCTTATGGTTTGAATACTTGAATGGGTTGTATGCTATGTCATTGAAATTATTTGAGATTTGTATTCTTTTTTATTGTCATTTTAATAGGTTTTTTTTTTTTTGATGGTGCTGGAGATTGAACCTAAGGGTTTGTGGTCATTTTAAAAAGTTTAAAGTTCCTCAAGTACTCATTTGTATTAGTAAAAAATCTACTTAAAAATCTATAGAACAGTTAAATGACCAGAAGGAGATACCTGAGTCAATTATCCATGGAATGGTGGCAGGATGTTTTATTTTTGCCTCTTCATTGTTCTGCATATTTATTATGTCCTTACTTCCATTGTGTATTTCTTGATTCTTTCCTTTCCTATTTCATTACTTTCCCCAAATGTGTATTCACAAGCTCCGAGCTGCTCCATTTCATCTAAGTTATTTGAGTTAACAATGGGAAAACAAATTGAAAATATTTGCAAAGAACAAGTGGTAAGACATGCCAACCTGATCTTCATTTGAAAATGAATTGTGATGAGAGTAGAAAAATATTCAAGGTTATGAGTTTAAGAGCATTCATTAACTTTTGGGCAAAATGTGATGGAGATAATCAATTTTCATATGTGGATTTTACCATAGAAGGCACATGTTGGGACACCCATTTTAAAGGTAAAGAATCATGAATGCTTTTCAACAACTCATGGAATAGCTAATTAGCAGTAGGCACTGAAACCTCTCACCTATGTTTCTTTCCAGTGCTTCCCCCCGCCCCTAACAGGCATCTGTAACCAGGTGTAAATCTCCATGTGCAGGAAGATATAATCTTCCTTTCTTAGCTCTGCTGAAGAGAAAAACAGCATCTGTATCAAAATCAGGGAAGAGCAATTGGTCCAGGCATTAGCTTCCATGCAGTGCTTGTTGTAATGAGACAGGCTTTCCCTGTGCAGTCCTGACATCCTAGAAGGTGCCCAGAGAATTGCCAGGTGGGCAGTCAGCGGGGAAAGTCCACAGGCCAGAACTATATTACTGTCCCAGCAGTTATTCAGACTAAATGCAACCACTGAACCTTACTGTTGCAGGCACACACTCTCTCTCAGGGAGATTGTCCTTCTCCATAGCAGTTAATTTGTTTTTACCTCTCAATTAGCTTTTTCACAGTGTTTGATATGCTCAAGTTGCTGAGTATTTCCTTCCTACATATGTTCCCATTCCTTGGATTACCCACTGACATCTATGTTAGTCTGACTCACCATGAGTATTTTCAAGCATGAAATATTTTTTGAACATAAATAAATGCAGATTTTCCAGTAAGCACAAATGAAATGATACATTATACCTACTTAATATTTTCCCTACAATTTTGATGATTTTTATGATTAAAAAAAATGGACTATTTCTAGCCAGGCATAGTGGCACATACCTGTAATGCCAGTGGCTCAGGAGCCTGAGACAGGGGAATCCCAAGTTCAAGATCAACCTCAGCAACTTAGTGAGATCCTGTCTCAAACTAAAAACAAAATGGGGCTGGGAATGTAGCTCAGTGGTAAAGCACTTCTGGGTTTGATACCTAGTATCCCCTGCAAAAGGATTATTTCTTAAGATAAAAATGTTTTACTACATAAAATAGTTAATTTTTGTATAAGTTTTAGTTACCAGAGTACCCATTCATATTAATAGAAAAATTATGTTTATAAGCATATTTGATATAAAAAACTAAATAGCATTAAAAACATAAACTCTATCCAAGGGTGAAAATGTGATCTCTAAGGCTGAGGATTTGAGAAAAGCTGATGATTTGGTTCATATTTAATCCTGTAGTGTTCATTTCTCTTGGAAAATAGCATTTGGGGATACGTGATTATATTTTTCTCATCAAATCCCTTGTCTTTTTATTAGAAGAAATATATTAAGCCCAGGAATCTTTATTTATCAAGCCACTATATTATATATAATACAAATATTATACTCAACTACTGACAGAATGCATATATCTGATATTTTAATCCAAGTTAAATATAATTTCAGGTACTTGATTAATTTAATAGACGTGAAATTCTGTTTTTCATTGAGGTATTAAAAAGGGCTCATTGAAATAACTTGGCTTAGGACATGACCACTAAGCAAATTAACCTTGCTACTACCTTCTAGATAATTTTGAACACTTTCATATATTGAACTTATAAAGAATTGTAATTGTATACAAAGAGAATATTTTTGTGGAGCTGTATAACATATTGTAGAAATTTTACTTTGTTAATAGACAATAAAATATGGGGTAGGAGAAAAGTATTTTTAAAAAGTACTTCAACAAAATAGGATGTGGTGGCACATATCTGTAATCCCAGTGGCTCAGGACGCTGAGGCAGAAAGATCACAAATGCAAACTCAGCCTTAGCAACTTAGCAAGGCCCTAAGAAACTTAGCAAGACTCTGTCTCAAAAAAAAAAAAAAAAAAATGGCCAGGGATGTTTGGCTCAGTGGTTAAGCACCCCTGGATTCAATCCCCAGAACCAAAATCAAAACAATAACAACAAAAACTACAACATACATAATGAAAACAAATACATAATAAAACATGACTGTAGATACTTAAGAAGCAGGTTGCAGGCCCACTCCTGTACAGTAATTGTGAAGATGATGAAAGCCATCCTATAGGATTCAACATTCCCCACCTCACTTAGCATTTCCTTATCTCCCACACCCAACTCAGTCTCTCAGGTACCCCAGGAGCTTACTAGTGCCCTTTCTTCAAAAGTTGCTCTTAGGAAAGTCATACAACAAGACCTTTCAAGTAAGATAGTCATTTTCAAATTTCATTCTTACATCAAAATTTTTTATTGGAATATACTCCTACTATAGAAAATAGATAAAGGTAGGATCTACAGTATTTGAAGCCAGAATGATGGCTGCTTCCACAGACTCACCCATCAGATTGGCTCTCCCACCACTCCCTCACCACTTATATATCAGCCCTACCCAAGGCCCTCTAGGGATTTCAAGACACTGAGATTAAAAATTGCGGCCTTAAAAATTCAATAACCAATAATTCTGGCTCTGATTTCCTCTGCTATGCCTATAGCATTCTAATTATGTCAGAAGTGTGAATCTTCAAATGGAATTTCAAGTACTGGCAAGTTGATGGGAGAGATATTTTTTGATCCACCCATAAAATCCTACCCCATAGGCAGTCACCTGTTTTTCATATTTGTAAACGTTGGGCTGTATTGTAACTTACACTGGAAATTTAAAATGTCTCCTTCAAGATAAAATTTTAAGTATACCATTTCTGGGACTTATAATATTATTTGTCTTTTAGTAAGGTGTTCTTTAGATGTATGAAGCTTAACAAATAATTTATTTTCACTTCAGTACATTTTCATATACTGGGACAAAATGTGTTGGTCTCTTACCTGTTAAATACTGTTTAAAGATATTTGTGTTGGTTAATAGAATACTTTTTCACATATGTAATATAAATACACTAATTCATTATTGACTTTTTGTTATCTGAATCTCATAATTTTAATATTTGCTTTGGATGTATCACTAACTGAATATTAAGTTTAGACATGCTTACTGTTTGATTTATGCTATATAGATAGTGTGGACATTCTAAAAACCACTCTGCAAGTCTATAAAAACAGAAAACCAGCAGTATTTGTGTTTGATTTACTGTCCACATGGTATTAATTCAGTTAGAGTTGATTTTCTATCTTCAAAGTTGACTTTGAATTAGGATTGTATCAAGATTTTTTTCATAGTTAACTAGATTCTTCATAAGAAAAATATTTAGGATTTTTTATGTCCTTTGACTTAGGTAATAAAAACCTTTTACTATAAAATATTTTTCTATGCTTTTAGTTTTCATGCCAAATTTCTCATATAGAGTCTCTAATACTAAATTTAAGAGTAAATTTTGATATCATTAATTAAAAACACCATAGGACTTGATTTCTCAAGATCTCTCTGCCCCTTTTGAGTAGTTCCCCCTTAAAGAAAGCATTTAGCCGTTGTGAGACCTCATCCTTAAAACCTGGCTGCTGTAGGTACTGCATGAGCTTATGTATGTGACAGTGTGTCCTAGACTCTGAACTATCTTACCTGTGTGTGCTGGCTGCTGTACCACACTGCTTGGATCTCCTCTTTGTGACTGATATACCCATCCCCCCACTGTAACAGCTATCATGTCACTTGGGCAGTTGCTCTTAGTGTAAAAAAGCTTCTTCTCTTAAAATTGGACTTCCACTTTCAGGATAGCCTGCATCTGACTTTAGGCAGCTACCTCGCCTCCATTTGGACAAATCTAAAGGGTAACTCCAGCTATAGAGCTCCCTTTAAAGACCTCTGTTCCAAAACATTTCACCTCCCCCTGCCCACTCAGCTTCTCTCCCTTACCAGTATTGCCCCTGAATGCTCTCCAGTAAACTTCCTGAAGACAAATCTTGGTTTCAGTGTCTGCTTCCAGGAGACCCCAGTCCAATACAAGATGTAAGTTAACGTTATTTCAACATGTGTAATTATATTCACCTGAAATATGACAGATAACTTTGTAAGGCTATTTTATATTTCTTTTTTGTACCAGACCTCTAGTAGTAAATCCTGTTACTATATGGCCTCTCAACTTTTGACAGCGCACTGTGGTGTCATTTTTCTATTATTGCCTCTTGACAGCATTACATCCTGAGGCATTTTGAAGCTTAGGTGTTTGGCCTTCTGCTCACGCACTAGAGAGCTTCCTGGGTGGTCTTCCAGTTTGTAGAGAGTTTGGGAACCTGCTGTTCTTCCACAGCTAGCTCTTAACCAGACTTATAGCATTAAAGGTCAGATAATGGTGTGGAACAAGAACTTACACAGCTCTTGGATAGATGTCACAAGTGATGCCAGGCAAACTCATCAAAGAACTATATTGGCTCATAATTCCCCATTCAAGAGAGCTTTTCCTATAGTTTAAGTTTTGGTAACTGTCTCTACAAAATGTTGGCAGTAAAAAAAATTCTTTTGGAACTCTGTTGACATTTTTATGACTTTACAAATACTATATATGAACAGTTATATTTATGTTGGTTAATTTATTTTTGTAGATGCAGAAATCATGTTTTACCCAATGTTAGTCTAGCTACAGATTTTATTTCCCAGTCCTACTAATAAGCAAATGCAAAAAATTATTCTGGAATGAACAACAGAAGTGGACCATTTATTACCATGTGCATTGTAACTACTCTGGTGTGAGCCAATGTCATGGACCCTTCAGATTCCTTTTGTTGTCTGTAGCTATTCACAACCTAGCAGCCATAATGACTTTTAAAAAAATGTAAATCTGATCCTGTTACTACTCGGCTCCAAACCCTCTAATGATTCCTCATTCCACTCTCTCTGCTTATCACTCTGATTTCATGTTTACTTCCTTTTCTTCTTTGTCACTCTGCATTAGTCACACTAACTTCCTTATGGTCCTGGAACATACTAGACACAGGAATGCCCAATTTAGTTACTGTAGTGGTTCCCTTTGCCTACAATGCTCTTCTCTAAGCTTCGTGCTTGGCTAGCCCTCTTCTAAATCTTTGTTCAAATAGTTAACTCCACTTTAGGTCTATCCTGAGCATTCACTTCATATGGTGCCTATCATACCCACGCCACTCCTTGATCTCAGGCCTGTTCTGACCTATTATGTTTTTTTCTTCTTTATATAACACTTACTACCTTATAAGTTACAGAGCTGCATTTACCATAAAAAGAAAAAGTAAAAGAATCTTAAGCTTCAGGATTCCTTCTCTGCCTAAGTCCCTTCCCAAAAGCCCAGAATAGGCCCTAGTCCTCACATGGATGTTCAAAAGGACACATATTCCTGTAAAATTTGCAAACCTCTTTATCTTTTAACTATAACTAGTTTAGATCATTATCCACTCCAGATTCCTCTCCTTCATGTTCTCCCTGTACCAGGTAATGTTGAAGTGGGTGCAGACATTTTTTTTTTTTGAGGTATGGCAAAGGGGAAATTGATTTAGAATCTGTTAGCTCACACTCCATCATTATAACAAAATGCCTAAGACAATTAACTTATAATGATAAAATGTTTATATTGGCTCACAGATTTTGAGGTTCCAGTCTATGATCAGTTAGCTCCATTGTTTTAAGCCTCTGTCAGGAGAGCATGTAATGGCATGAGTACATAGTGGAGGAAACATGTTCACATAATGAACCAGGAAGCAAAGAGAATTAGGAAGGGGTTGGGGTTCCATAATCTCCTTCAAGGGCATAACCCAAGTGACCTGAGAACTTCTTATTAGGCCCTATCTCTTAAAGGTTCTATGAGTTTTCAGTAGCACCACCTTGGGAACCAAGTCTTTAACACATAGGTCTTTGGGGGACATTCAGGGTCGAAACTATCACTGGGATGTAGCTCAGTGGTAAAGTACTTGCCTAGCATGCATGAAGTCCTTTGTTCAATCTCTAGTACCACAAAAAGAAAGAAAGAAAAAAGATTCAAACTATATAACTACATTTAGTTTGGGTGTAGGTGAATGTAATTAGTAGTTTCAGTAACTAATCTGTATGGTTTTGCTAGTACTAGCCTTTTTGGTGTGGGAAAAGCTTCCAGGGAGAAGGCTATTGCCTGTTGGCCATATAGGATCTTGCTTTCTTTCTGTGTACTAGAGTGCCTGACGATGAAGGTATGTGGATAGATGGTGAAGGATAAACATAACATGAAATTTGTAGGGCCAACTAATTTGCAGAAAAATCTTCCACATTTAATAGCTTATATTTTAAAGAAACTTGATGAAGATTTTCCCAAATTTGAGATCAATAGTCTTCTCCCTGGTGCCTACCATGTATCCACTACTGTTCAGGTACTTAAATGTTTATTTAAACATTCACTGAATGAATTAATGAATTTACAACATTATAAATAAATGTTTGGTGTCAATCTAATTTAATCCTGCTCAAGAAAAGTCAATATCAACATGAAGGAAAGTGAAAAGACTGTGGTGCATGGAAAACATTCCTCTTAGAACTCTGTACTTTGTGTAACTAGAGCCATAGAAGTAAATTCCTTTTCCTAGGTGTTTCTTCAGCAGTTATCAACTACCATGTTTGTCAAGAGGATCTGGATCAATATTTTTTAGGTTCTATTTTCTTACTTCTTGATCCCAGGGCTAGCCCCAGCTGCTTTTTGCATCATCCTACACCAAGGGATTAGGATTTAGTTTTAGGAAGGTGGAGGCATCAGCAAGCCACGGGGAAGCAAATACAGTAGCCAGTTGTTCTTAAGCCAATGATGATACAATAGGAAAACAAAGGTAAACAATTTTTAAAATATTTTTGTATATTTAGTTAACCTTAGAAATTCTATTTAGAGCGTTATCTTTGTTTAAACATTGGGCATTAGAAATAAAGATACTCCTCATTGCAAAGGAAGGACAAATATATACATATAGGACTTACATATTTCTTAAAACGGGCATATTACCATAGAGCTTTAGAGCAAAGCCACATCTTAAGAACGGAATCTCATAGAATATCTGTTTGGAGAATTTTTATTTTTGTAGACATACATTCATTAAATGAATGACTCACAGAGGGCAGCCTTCTTTGACTTAAACATCTAAATGTTTGATTTACCATTAAAACACCTCTTTTTTTAAATGCCCTTATTGCTATTTTGGCAGTCATAGCCAATTTTTTGTTGTTGTTCATTTGTTTTTTCCTCTGGAGAGCACATTTTTAGACATCCTAGGGAAGTCTTATAATCGGTAGTGAACAAAGCAGTGAGCTAATGAAGGTGTTAGGTGTTGACCAAATCCTCTCTGCTTTCTCAGTTTGGCACTTAGCACTCACACTGCTATTTCCTAGAATATAATTCGCTGCACTCTGACTCCTCGTCTAGCAAGTCTCAACAAAGGAACATCAATAAGTTCTTCAAACTGAGCTTTTGTCAACACTAATCTTGCAGAACGTATGCCACTAGAGTGTGACCTTCATTGTGAATTTCTCTCTTAAGAGTTTTGTGCTAGATTAGAGCCCTGAAGAGATTATTGGGACAGTAAATTTCCCGCCTTCCCCCCTTTATTTCCCATAAGTTTGCAGGCAGCAATTGGGTTCCGAAGGTTCTTTGCAAAAGTAGATTTCTTGCTCAGAATTGTATCTTTATTCAGAAAAGTACTTTTTAAAATTTCCATTTGGAAAAGACAGTGAAGGGAGTGGAATGTCAATGCACCAAGTCTTGGAGCTGCAGTGTCTCCCCTGCACAATCAGTAGCTCAAGGGAAAGCACTGAGTGGAATGGAGCCTACAGTCTTAACATTATTACTCTTTTTGTTTTTATTTTATGAAATAAAGGCTGAGGAAGTGCTATTGAAACACATTCTTCCCTAAACAGGGTTAAAGCTAATGAAATACATTTTGAACGGTTGCAACAGCATTAAAGACAGTTTTGTTTTTAAATGAGTTATTCTCCCAAATTGCCTTCTCTGGAAATAGCTCTAGAAATACATAAAATGGCTACACTGATGTGATGGGCATATCAGAAAGGGGGAAAAAAAAGAACTTTTGAGGGAAAAAAAATAAAAAGCAAGGATTTAAATTATTCATCAGGCCTCCCTCTGGCCTGCTTCCTTTCTTGCCTAGTGAATGGCATACCCTGCATGGATCCTCAGTATGGTCAGGGGGTAGTGTTCACTCTGGTGGAGCTGTCCTGTCGGGACTGGTTTATTCGGATCCTTTTGACCAGAACATTTGCCGGTATTTTTTTCCCCCAGCGAGTGTTGCATAATGCAATGTTATGAATTTTATCTCTGTTCTCAACAACTTGTTGGATATATGCACTTAAAATGAATGACTTTCATCGTACTGTTATGCAATAAATCTGTCAAGTTGAATTTTAGTAAGCCAAAAGATGAGCTGAACACTGATCTATTTTAAATATAAATCAAACATTCCTCATGTAATTTGTGGTTTTATGTTTTTCAAGAAGAACGAAATGAGCTAGTTAATTGGTTTGCAAGCTGACCTTTCGTTGATGCTTCCTCCATTTAAGAGTTTTTTTGTGGCCAGTGATTCTTCCTTCAGTGTCCAAGTTTTCTTCTATTTTAAGATTATAGGGAATGTGAATCAGATTGGACACTGAAACCAAAGGGAGAAGCAGGGTCTTTACTTTATACTATTCTTTTGATTACTATTGATTTCCATTGCCAATTATTCACTTGCACATGTTCATATAGTTGGTTCTTGCTTTGCACATCTCCCACAAAGTTCAGTTGATACAGTTCTGTGCAAAGACTACCAGCATTTATGTATGTATGTACAAATAAATGTATCTGTGTGCATGTGTTTATTGTAATTTTTCACTGTGTTTATTTTTCAGGTGTTTGAAAATGGTAAAGACACTGGAGAAACCTCTGTTTATATCAGTAAAAAAGATTTAGGCTCTAATAGAACAACTCAGACTGACAATATGTTGGAAAGAGTGAGTTTATTATTTATTAATGACTCTAAGTGTTTCCAAGTTACTTACAATTAATTTAGACAATTACATCTTAAAGTTGGGTACAAAAGATCAATCATTTGCCCCTCTATGAGCTGAGCTTCAGTAGTGTATTAACTCCTGAACCTTTACCTAAACACCATCTTAACCTTCATCATGTTTATATTTGAAAAATCTGTTCACAGCAGGACATGGTTTTGATACACCAGGATTGCTCTCTGTTTTTACACTTTAACAAGAAAGGCATGATATTGAGTGGAAGGTATGCTCTGAGCCTAGGATGTTGCTGCGCCCTAAACCTGAGTGACTAACATACAACTCTGGTCTTCTCCCATGCTCCAGCTGGTTTATCTTAGGCACTTTTACCTTTGCTTATTTTCCAGGCAATTGGGATGTTTCTCAGGCAGAACCAACATGTTCAGGGTCATTATTTTAGGTCTTTGTCTTGCATAAAAGGACACGGAACTCCCTGTTGTTTACAAATTGGGGTTATGCGCCCGAGTGCACACCAGTGTTTTGGGCTGTATTGCCTGGCCTTTGTTTAGAAGCTTGTTCCTTTCTCCCCATTTCAGTTTAGCACCTCCAGACTTACCTCTCCCTGGTGGAATCCATTACCTGTCCTTTACAGCCAATCACAAAAGTTGCATATGCATTGGGAGTCTGTCATTGGATCATTAGCTAGACCCAGAAGAAATAGGGAAATGCTACCTTGATTGATTAGAGAAAGATCTGGAGCCTTGATGTTTCTTTTTACCATCACACCACTGAATATGCAAATCATCATGATAAAAAAAGCCTTCCCAGAATTTTTCACTTGACTCCCTGACTTTTCACATTAGAATATTTTATTTTTTCATTCATGCTAAAATTGAAAATGATATTTTATCATAGAAGGAAGATTTATTGTATAGAAATTTCTTGTATTGACTTATAGCACATTGAGATTATGCTTTGCTTGTATATGCAAGTAAATTTGGGGGAAAATTTTAATTAGAGGCATTATAAATCTCTTTGTTAGAGACAGCCCTTGCATGAGACACCCAAGCATGACTGTTCCCTTGTATGGACACTCTTCTCAATCACTAGCCTAAGATGTTCCACACTCTTCTCAGATCCCTGAACAAATTCTTATCCTATAAAGGCCAGGTGATGATAGCTTTAAAGATAAATGGGTGAAGATTATCACAATTTTTGGTTTCCACAGCCCAGCCCTAACCAATGATCTATAGATGAAAGGCACTGAGGCTCTTACCTCCTGTAGGCTGTCGAATGCTCATCTTTGAACACCTAAAGTGCAGTCTGTCACCAAGTTGAGAAAATAGAGATTGCAATGCAACTCCTGTGAAAGTGAATTTGGTTAAGTGGTCAGGTGCTCGCATCCCATGTCTACCATATACCCCTGTCCTTTGTGCTCATTTTTTTCTTTGCTGGATCAGGTATTAAATCTTTTGTATCTTCTCCCTTTGCAAAAAGGTGATGCCCAAGAAGCAAAATCTCTGTGATTTAAAGAATGATCAGCATTACATGTTTTGTGAAATAATAGCAAAGCAACAAAACTAAGCTTCAGGGTTGAGATCACACAGAAATAAATGCAGGGCTTTGGAAATACAACCCATAGATTTCAAAACACATTTGTGGTTCCAGCGACAAAAACAAAACAAGGCAAGTTTTTATTAATGCCTTTGCATCACCATTTTTAATCAAAAATTTCATCTCTGCTGGATCAGAAACGTTAACTTTAATGAAATGAAAAAAAAATGTGTCATAATTTTCAGCCTTTCTGATGCTTAAGACTAAAAAATGTGGTCAGTATAGAGCTGATAAAACACTGAAATTAGAGATACTATTATTTATCTTGAGGGCAAAGCCTAATTCTTAGACATTACATATTTGATGACAAAATAAATTTGTTTAGTAAGTCAAGAGTTTATAGAAAATTAGTGAGACACCTGAGGTGTACAGGGGGACTGCAATTTTCCCTTCTTTTCCTCTGAACCTTAGCATTTAGCATTTCTTAATATATTTCAATGGAAATTAATAGAAGGATTTTTTTTTTTTTTAAAAAAAGGACTCTAAATTGCAGCTAGACAAGCAAAGACCACAACTATATCCATATCGCTGCAGGAATTATAGAGTAACAAGAAATTGAGAGACACAAGAACTGACAAGGAAAAGAAGTAAAGGAAGCCTGTGACAGAAGGCTGGGGGGAGAACAGAGTGATGGATAGTGTGGGGTGCAGAGCAGAAAGAGCAGAAGCCGGAACACTGAAACAAAGGTGATGGATGATAATGAAAAGATGTCTTTTAAAACACCATATGCAACACAGTTCAGTTAGGTTTATTTTATGTTTGAAATGTGCCTTCAATTAGAAATCTCTTGATAATTTAGAGTCTCTAAATGTAAGATAGAAGCAAACACTGGCAATGCTATGATTTCAAATATTAAATGACAGCATTTCATACTTTACACTTCAGTGATATCTTATTCACAACTTGAAAACATCCATTATTGAAGATGTTCATAAGCATTTGCAGGGCTCATAATTAAAATGCTTCCAGAAAGAGTTCTCAGTGAATCAACTTAGACTGAAAATCATATTTATTTTTGCAATCCTCTAAGTGGCAAATTTTTCTACCATTAGTTACCTGAGGTTAGTTGGGGACAGGGAGATTGCCTATTGTAAAACTTGACCCTGGTCTTTGAAGGCCCCTAACAAAATGCATAGCTCAGACAAGAAAAGCATCACCCTTATCAAAGAGGACCGTTGCCTTGTGTAGAAGCTAAATGCTCTTTCTGCGAGACTGTCACATCTGCTTTCATTCCCTGTGCCAAAGGGTCAGAGCTCAATCACAAGCCTGTGGCACCCCCTGCTGGTTAAAAGCCCATGCTCATTTTGTTACTTTACACTGAGCTAAACATTGCCGTCATTTCACACTTCTTTTAACATTCTATATGCATTTAATTATCATTTGTTTGGACTTCATTTGTTACAGAGTGGAGACAGTTTATTACAGATGTTCACATTTTAGGTTATGTCTTCATCCCCCTTCCCCACCCTCTACCAGTTACTTCTCAAGATTCATCAGAGGCTTCGAGGTTCTTCCATCAACACACCAGGCCTCAATTTTTCTTCAGCCCGGCTTTTCGATGAGCATGGTCAAGAAATTAAGAATCCACTTTTGCTGAAGAATGAGCAAAAAATTTGGGTCTCTTATGGTAAAGCATTCAGGTAGGAATGAGGTGTTTGTTCTGTCTGTCCTCAGTCTTTCCAGGGGTGAGCTAATTAAGAGGAGTTGAGAAGCCAAGTGGCACATTTTATAAAATTAAAAAAAAAAATTGAATTCCAATAAAATTTCAGGGACATTTTTGTGAGACAGCATTGTTTATGGAATATGACCCCTTTCTCTCTCTCTCTCTCTCTCTCTCTCTGACTTTCTGTCTTAATGCCTTGTCATAGTTCTTGAAGTCTGCCTGTCAGCACAGCAAGAGGGATTTGTTCATGTCTGAGTAGTCACCTTAATGATAGCAGATGGAAACGCCACGGGGGGCCCAAGCCCATCACACTGTCATTGTCGCACACTGCCCTGACCTGCTTCCACTCCTCTATTTTTTTGTCCCTTTTTAAAGGAGAAATGGATGGTAATTGAAAAGGATCTTAAGCAAGATTTATGAAGCTGTAGACAACATGATTCCCCACTATCTCTCTATGTTTTCACAAATAAAGTCTTAACCTTTTAAGCACCAATGACAGGACATTGGTAAAGCTTGTAAGCCCTAGCCTATCAAAGTTATATTTCTCAAAAGCTCCTTACATTATCCCACAATAATTACTGGTTATTGCTAAGCATTGTGTAAATTTATATAGATTGGTAAATTCCTGCATAAAATTATCTGTGTTTCCAAAGAAAACGACTATAGTATACAGGCACCGATGAGCTGGGCTGTTGTGTTGAATATCTTGGAAATTTATGCATATTTTGACAGGACACATCCAGATGAACTCCGAAACTGCTTGTCAGAAAACTTAAACACACTTTTCTGCCTATTTTTAATTTTCTGAGCTCATTATTTAGCCGTAAAACAGAAAAGGGTAATATAGTTTTGTATATGTGGTATAATTGATCATGTTAATTATAAAGAAAATCAGAGACAGGCTTAATTCTTAGAAGACAAGGGACTGATTGAATTTTCTATCTTTTCAAATAGTCAAAATTTCAAATATTGAAACAAAACTCCAGTCGGAAATTGTTGACAGTATTAGAAGAGTTGATAGAATAAGTCATGGTATCATTTTAACAAAATTTTGTTCCATCTGTCCCAGAAGAATAGAATAAAAATATTTTATGATTTCTTACTCTGTGCAGTTTATAGAATTAAAAATATCAATAAAATGTTAAGTTTTTTCTCACAAGCAAATAATATAATGAAATTTTGAAAATAATTGTTTTTTAAAAATGATGAAAATAGTAATGAATTTTAAAGTGGCAAGAATTCTTGAATAATTTAGTAAGCCTTTCCAATTACAAGGAAAGGCTTTAATAAAGTGTGTCATTATTATTTCTTCTGAATGTCATTGTCAAAGTGAATGATTTTGATGTTTTTAATGATGTTTGCTATATTATTTTTCAAATATCAAACACTGTTCTTGATGGATCGGATTGTATTTGTGGAATGACTAATAAAATGTCAATAATCTGGAATATCCAAAAATTAATTAAGGAGGAGTGTAACTCCAGAAATTTAAAAATGCATATATTTATTTGTATTTATTATTATTTTAATAGGATAATGCATTTTTTTCTAGTTTGGAAAATAAAGCACTAGTCTGCTGAACATACCAGGTAACCTTAGCATTTTGCCACCCTTGGAAATTTAAAAATTTGTATGTCTAAAAAGTTATTGCCATCTGTTTTAAAATATATTGAGAAAATGTGCAATATGTACTGCCTAAATAGTACTCATATTTAAAAAGTAATTCTAATGTGTCTGAATTATGTTGATAATGGGGGGTATCAAACTACTCATTTGTAGAAGATGATTTTGTCCAATATTTGAGTCTTTTAATTATTACCTCCCCCCCAATTTTTATTTTGAAAAATTTGAAATCTACAGAGAGGTTGAAAGAATAGTATAATGAATATATATTCTTCACATAAATTCACCAATTGACAAAATATTCCATATTTGTTTTGCCTTTCTTATATCTCTTTTTTTCTCTTGATTAGTTTGAAAGTAATTCCAGACAACTAAGACAATTTCTCTCCTAAACTCTTCAGTTATCTGAAGCATTTAGGAGTAAAATTTTCACATTATAATATTTCACAGTCAATAATAATGTGTCATCTTCTGACATGCAATCTATATTTTAAGCTACTCAAAATGTGCTTTATAGATTTTTATAATCTGGTATCCATGTAGGCTTCCTGTATTACATTTAGTTGTTTTCTGTAGTTCTTTTTAATCTAAAAATATTCCTTCATCTTTGTTTTGCTTTCCATAATTTTTTTTTTCAAGAATCAGGTACTTTTCTAGTAGGCTATACACAACCTATATTTGTCTCAGTGTCTTTTCATGTATATTCAGTTTCAATATTTCTGGCAATAAGACTGCACAGGTGAAGTGCTTGAATGCTTTAATTCTAGAGTTAAATAACAAATCTTTGTTACCAATTTAAAGAAAAATGGTTCAATGGACATAGTGATCATTCTTTTTATGTAAGATGTTTTCATTTTAATTTTTATTCCCAAATTCACTTGAGACAGAATGTCTTAAACAATGTAATATGATAATCAAATCAGTAAAATACCTAGTAAGTCTGCAAAAAATAGTGGTCAGATATTAAGAATTCATTTACTAACAGTTGCAGATATCACTATGGATGCATTGCAGTTATATGTGAAAAAGGAATAACATATAAATAAGTGTTTTCTCAGCTAAATGCTTTTATTATTGCAATTATTTTAAAAATTATATATGTCATAACTATTCTTGGCATTTTATAAATGAGCTAAATAAACTAAAAATACATTTCAGGTGTCAGGATACCAACAATAATGCTATATAATGGGAAATTTCATTTATATCTAGATTTTCTTAGACACTGATATTGTATACTTTTATTATTTATTTGTGCTCAAATTTCAGTGAATGTATAATTAGCAGATAGCTTTGACAGATTTTTCATTTTTCAGATCTCCACTAAACCCTGTTTTGGGTTTGACCTTTGACCGAGTGACTGCATTTGCCAGAGGTGGCATCACAGTTGCCTATAAGACCTTTTTGGATCCTAATGCTGTTCTGCTACCTGGATGTGACAAGTAAATTAACATATATTTGATTAAAGTAATCTATCACCTAATTCACGTTTTCCCTGAGTGAGAAATTTGAAACACTAGAAGGTGTTCTTTGAATTATCTTAGCAATTATTTATTTTATTGAGTTACTCCATGGCATAATGAGGTTGTGCCAAAAGACATATTAACTTTCCTTAGTTTTAAAAAAATCATACAGGGCAATGAGCAGGCTATACTTTCTGTTTTACATAAGTAACAATTTTGATTGAAATGTAAAATCTATTTTTAATGCTTATTTCTAAAATTTTAAGTGGGGTCATTAAAATAAAAAAATTATAAGTTCTCCATATGAGTGTTCATATTTAAGCATTTCATATGATGATGATAAATTTAAAACAAAAGTAACATGCTGGAGGACTGGTGAGACAGTGAAGAGGACAGAAGAAGTTCGAGGGTCTGGGAGCCTAGCCTCATCTCTGTTTGATTGTCCATGAACATGATTGTCTGTTTCTTTCCTGTAAATAATAAAAGCTGGTGTTTACTGAGTGTTGACTATAGGACAGGCATAGTTATAAATGAATTGGGTAAGAATGTATTTAATCTTCAAAACAATGATTTAAATCCCATGATCCCCCATAACCCTACTATTACTACATTCTTCAGAGACAGAAACCAAGGCAAAAAGAAGTAATTTGCCAAAAGTCATACAGCCTATACATGGTAGTGCCAGGATTCTGATCTAGGTCAACTGTTTTTCAGGAACTGAGTGCCTAACTACTACACAGCCCTGTCCAGTAGAATTTTCTATGGTGATGGAAACACACACAATGACTATTGAACACTTGAAATGTGACTCAAGTGATCAAGGAACTGAACTTTAAATTTTATTTAAATTAAATTTAATATGAATATATAACTAATGACTAGTATACTGGATATAGTGACATGATACTGATACTAGGTTTAGATTAGGTGATTTATCTATAAGGCCTCCATCTAGCTTTAACATTGCCTAATTTAACAAACTACACTTCTCCTTAATATATGCTTGAAAAGGCTGAATAGAGGGTATACCCAGAGAAGTAAAGCACTGATGTGGTTCACTCAGCCTAGCTAGTGACAACGTATTGCTAAATACATGTTGAAGGCTGTACTCACTGGTCTTCCGTGTAGTTATTTAAACAAAGCTATATTACCCAATGACTCCTTGTACTTTCCAGGCAAGAATGACTCTGTTTCTTTTGATTCTTTTTCTTTATAGATAGAAAATAATTCATTGGCAATCTTTTTTATAGACATTTTTTCATTGATAAGAAAATTTATTTTGTGTGCAATAATCTTTACCCAAGTTGTTAAGTCTGCCTAGATACTTTACCTTAAAGTTTTAGCTAGGAGTTTATATTTTTATTTCATGCAGTCCTTTTTAAAAATTTACTTCCCCAGGTTCTTTGAATACTGCTTTGCTGAATTGCTGAGTTGACTCAAATTAGGTCTAAGTCTCTAAGTATAATGTAAGCTGCCTTTATGGAATCTAAAATAATTTGTTAGACAATATCATTTTTACATTTCATTTGAATTTTCTTTCTATGCTCAATAATGAGTCACTTGAAATCAGAATTTTTTTGGGGGGTGGAGTACCAGGGATTGAACCCAGGAGCACTTAACCACTGAACCACATCCCCGGCTGCTTTTTAATATTTTATTTAGAGACAGGGTCTCAATGAGTTTCTTAGGGCTTTGCTAAGTTTCTGAGGCTGGTTTGAACTCATGATTCTTCTGCTTCAGCCTCCAAATCTGCTGGGATTACAAGGATCACTTGAAATATTAATAACCAAGTTCTTCTCATATTTCTCAGAGAATTGATAAAAATTGCTATTACCAGTCGCAGGACTGTTTTCTGTTGAATAGCATGCTCTATGTTGTATCCTAACACATCAGTGTTGAGCCAGTGATTTGTTGTTGCTGTTAGGATAACAATTGGGGGACTTTTAAGATAAGTTATTTAGCTAAATTAAGAATGACATTCAACCTCTCTAGTTTGTGGTTTTTCCATATACCCACTAGATTGCAATGTCTCCTATGGCTCTCTTGAAAATACCAAACTAGTATTTTTGGAACAACCATTGTAAGCATAAAATATCCTTTATTATTCATAGTCTGTGTATTTGGAATATAAATGTAACAATGAAGATGTTCTCCACAAGTGATTCTATAAGATTAAAAATCCTTTTTTAAAATTAATAATTAATTAGTCAATATCATAAACATTTGCAAGATAAAATTTTAAGGCTTCTCTTTTTTAATTATAAATACCAATATACTTTATAAATTTCTGTTTTAAAAGACTATGAACTGTACATTGTTTTTTTCTCTTACTAGTAGAGAATAAGATGTATAAATTATACTAGAAAAGAATAAAACAGTTTAGTGCTTTTTATTCTGACAAAAATAATTAAATATTTTACTTTTGTTAGTTGGGACATTTGTGAGGGATTTCCAATTAATTTCGACTGCACCAGTCAACAGATACCTGATCAATTTGAAAAGATGGACTTGGAGAGCCATTTCCTACAGAATAAGGTCAGATTTTATTTGTTATACTTAATAACTACATTCTACGGTGAGGGTACTCAGTCAATATACTATGGTGACTGAGTGAATACTTCTGAACATGCATTAATATAAATTATTTTTATAAGTGTTGGGACAAGTTTTGTTTTTCTTCTTGTTAATCAAGTCGTTCAAAACTGAAATAATATATAGCATTCTTACTTGAAAAAAATCTACTAGAATTATGTCATTTAAGTCCTATTGCTTGGCATATTTTCTTTGTACTAATTGTATTAATTAAGTTGGAGTTGTTGAAGAAAGTCTTTAAGATGGCTGTTATCTCTTTGTACTTTAGGATCTGATCTATTTGTTCTATAGGTCAATGAATTCTTTAAAGGAATATTTAGTTTATTGGCAATCCAATCCAGAATGTCTGTTTAAAAATTTAGAAATTTATCCTTTGGCTAAGATTTTTTTTTCAAAAGAAACTATAAAAGACATTTTAAATATGTCTCCAAAGAAGGAATGAATAATTGTTTTGTTTTTCTTGGCTGAAAAACTCTGTGTGAGATTGTTGTTCATTTAGGCTGCATAAGCTTTAGTTTTTAAATACATGAAATCAAAGCAAAAGGGCACCCACACCCACAGACATAGAGATGCCCAGAGAAAGGGGGACTTCTGTCAACCCGTCTGGTTCTTTATTTCCAAAATAAAATGCAAGATTCATTGTGTCCACCTGATTTTTAAAAATTTCTCCATGCTACCCATTATATTCTCTCTATTATGTCAAAATTTATTCAGAAAACATTGGTTGTTTCAGAAGAGTATGTATCTAAATAATAAAATTATAAAAATGGAATAAAATCACTATTTCTAATCATGTCTGGTTTTAAGCAAATTTGGTCAATGAAAGTAGATAGAATGATGTACTACTGCCATTTGTATTTTATATTTATTTGACATTAAGATTTATTTACCACAGTTCTAATCCCCTTAGGGTTCCTTGTTTTTGCTGCAGCATTATTTTCCTGCTCAAAAAAATGTCATCTGCCTGACTGTTGCCTAATGGTGTTCCAAATTCTCATCTGTCCTTAATTGATCACAGTGATGCTATATTCTACCCTACTCTACTTACCTTTCCAATCTCCTTGTCTTTTTGATTCATCCTGTGCTGTACATTATAGTCAGAGCTAATTAATTGCATATCATAATGTTCTGCTGCCTCTATGTCTTTGTGTGGGGGGATGGGGAGGTGGGGTACTGGGGATTGAACTCAGGGCCTCACACATTCTAACCAAGCACTCTACCACTGAGCTATATCCCTCCAGACCTTTTAATTTTATTTGGAGATAGGGTCTCTGTAAGTTGTCCAGGTTGGCCCCAAACTTGCAATCCTCCTGCCTCAGCCTCCATAATATCTGGGATTCCAGGTGTGTGTCATCTTGCCTGGCTCCATAACATGCTTTTGATACACTGGTGCCATGACTTGTGTTGTTCTATACCTGGGATATACTCCCAACCATTATAATTTATTGCCTCTATGACTTTATGCAAGTTCTTCTTCCATGCAGCCTTTTCATACCCACCAGAGAGAATTGATCTTCTATTTTATATTCTCTGCCCACCATTCTAGCCTTACCTGATTTCATGAATGCTTCACAGAATATCTCTTTACCTCATCTTTATCCTCAAACCATGTATAATATTTCTGGTCTTGATATTCCCATTGCATACATGCTTTGAAGACTGATTTTAGAGTTTGTGTTTGTGTATACTCATTTGTTTTAGTCTCTTTGTCCACTACTAAATTGAGAACCCTTTGGACACAGACATTATGACTTACTCATCTCTGTATTCCTAAGTGCCAGCACAGAATCTTGAATGTAGGGCAAGTGCATAATACATTTTTGATGAATGGATTTTTTTGTTGTTGTTTAGCCATAACCTATCTTTCAAGGCTGACTATCCTCTAATATGTTCTTTGTGAGTTAGCCAAGCCAAATTGTTCATTTGTTGTTTTCTGAAAGCACTCCATGATTTCTGTTATTATGCTCATGTGGATCCCTCTGCATAGTATTCAGCCTCCTTTTTTTTTCTTTGTCACCACTCCCTGGCTTTCTCTGTCACCTTGTGCCATATGATAGCATGGAGTCTGGCAGTAGTTGGCATTCAATAAATGCTGTTGAAATTCTGCCCACCATTCTAGCCCTACCTGATTTCATGAATGCTTCACGAAATATTTCTTTACCCCATCTTCATCCTCAAACCATATA
Organism: Marmota flaviventris; assembly: GCF_047511675.1. NCBI lineage: Eukaryota > Metazoa > Chordata > Mammalia > Rodentia > Sciuridae > Marmota > Marmota flaviventris. The sequence goes on from NC_092506.1 coordinate 33,831,080, forward strand.
TAATATTTCTGGTCTTGATACTCTCATTGCATTCCTTCTGTGCCCTTTACAATGGCACTGAACTAGATGTTACTCTTACCACTTTTTTTTTTTTTTTTTGCACGAACCAAAGTTAACCAGACTCCAAGTTTAGGCAAATTTCAGATTATTTTGGGCTCAGTGGTGTAGAGGTAGATTGAGGATCAGTGGTGAAAATCTTGGGATCAGATCATAATCCAGATCATAACAGAGTGCTAGGGAAACTGGTTCTTGTTCTGTAAAAATAAAGGAACCATTGAAAATATTTAGCAGAGGTGAGATCTGATCTGAGCCTCGTGTCAGGAAGATAATTCAAGAGTTCCTTGTCTTCTCTGCTACATTGAAAATCTTTCAAGGGCAAAGAGTGCCCTAACCATCCTTGTGTCTGCTGCAGTATCTTCATGCTCAGAGTTTGCTAAACTGAATTGAGTTCATGAGTTAATTAACTTATTAATTAACTAACTCAACAGAAATTAGCTCAAACTTGAAAATATTAGATATCTAAAAGCTCTCGGGAAAAGGAACCTAAAGGAAATTTTCCCTCTCTCTCTCCCTGCCAAAGTAGAACTTCATAAGATCACTTAAATGTTCTAATTTTGAAAAATGAGAGTATAGCAGTCTACAGTTATTTTTGTCATTAATTGGTGCTAATGATTTAGTGGAAATGAGAAACCATTCCATCTTAAATGTTTTTACACTTTTGTATTTTGGGGAAAAGAATTGATTGAAATAAAATTTAAGTCCAACCAAAATAGTTGTGTAAGAATGTAAAAACTTGATAAATTGGCTAGTAAAGAGAAGCTTTCAGGAAAAAAATGGCTCTCCCTTAGCTAGGACACCTTGAAAATCCTTTCAGAAAAATGTCTCAAATTATTTACTGAGAGGTGATCAGTGAATTGGGAATAGTAATTTAATAACCTGAAAAAGAGCACTTTTAAAGATGGAATTCAGGTAGAGGTGACAGATATCTACAGGGCATTTTATTGTAGAATCTTGCCTGCTCATTGAGGTAAGAAGACACTAAGAGGATTACAAGAGGGGCTGAGGGAAGGGAGGCAAAAACCGATATTCTTGATGCATAGGTTTTAAAATTGGCTGGAGATAGAGATATCAGTGCCCAACCCCTGACTGTTCTTTTAAATCTCTTATTGACAAGTAAAACCTTTCCTACAGAGAAAAATTTGGAACATATAATCCCCATTTGTAATGTTGGAGACAGATATAACCCTGACAATTACAACCTGTTGCTCTTTTATCCATTTCACAAACAGATTTGGAAACTACTACAAATTGACGATTTGGCACATACATCTTTCAACAGCTCTCTATTATTACTTAAATTGACAACACTTTTAGATTGACTCAGTTTAAGGGCAACAAAATTATATGTTTCCACAAAATGGATGAGACTTAAACTTCATAATAGTTAATATAAAAGAAAAAACATATCATGAAACAAATACCTGAAGGAATGCCTGGTTATGGGAAAATATGGCAGACAACATAGACTCAAGTGTTTGGAAGGTCTTCTAATTTGCCAGAATGAGAAAAAACTTACTTTGATCATATTCTTTCAGTACATTACTTAATAGACATTAGAAGGACATTAGTGATAACTTTCTGTATAGAAATAGCAAGAAAATCACCAAGTCATGATTTTAAAATTATGGTATAATTGATACAAGTTAACTTGTAAGTTCAGAATTTAAGGATACTAGCAAAATACATTTATAACTTCAAATTCAAGTATTAATCTGGAATTAGTCTTTTGTCAAAAACGAAGCTGAGAAAAGGCAAATGATTCTGCATTTTCCAATATCTTTGAAGACCATATCCTTTAGAAGTAATATTTTCTATAAGTTGTTTATATACTAGAGCAAATATAATATTTTAGTTTGAAATTTTAATTGATTACCATTAGCAAAGAACACAGGACTTTAAATAAATTTCCAAGTCCCTTTTTATTTTAATATCAATAACTGGAAATTATTTGAAGACTATACACTGAGACCTTAAGCAGGTTTTATTTTGCCTTGTTTGGTTGTATAAATATGTCTTTGACAATATTTTCTGCTTTCAAACTTTTCCAATTCTTTGCTATAGAGTTGAAAAGAATTATGAGGAAATAGCAAAGACATGAGCAAAGAGATTTTAGTAACTCTTCTTACAGTTACGTATAAAATTATTTAGGTTGGCCCTAAATACATGATCAAAAGTAAAATTTTTATAAAATTTCCATGTAATAAAGTAAGTAATTTATTCAGAGTGAAGGCTATGATCTCTGAACTTTTCCTTTTAGAACGATTTTCAGTATCTTGTACTCTGTTCCTTAGTAGATCTGCAAGAGAAAACAGTAAGTGGTCCTTTGATTATTTTGAATTTGCACAAGAATATTGAAGGCTACCCCCCCCCATCATTTCAGAAAAAAAGTTAAAGAAGAAGTTCTAACTTGTGGGATGTGAATGCATCATTGCTGTCATTGACTGTTTCTATATCAGTACAATTTAATTAGATAAGCGAAGTTATAATGATTGTTTAAAAAGCGCTATATAGGTATCCAAAATGCTATGCAAGAATTTCTTTTTTGATTCACAAAAGAACTTTTAAAGGTTTTCCCAGTTGCAGATATGATCATATATGTTTAGGTCAGACTCCACATAAGTGCTTTTGTACACATGTGCCCATACATGAATGCTTTAATTTGCTTGCACATATACACACACATACACACATTATGTTGCAAATTATCAGAAAACTTTTTCCCTTGAATTCTAATTTTCATATTTTTTAACCTCTTGTCTCTTATAAATATTTAGTGTGCAGCTAAGTTATCAGATTAAAGTAAACAGAAAGTGAAGTCTTTGCCCAAACCAAGATTTGGAAGGAAATGTCCATCTTAATTGCCAGGGCCCAGGATGTGGGGGTTGCCTTTTTCTATTTTTGTGTGGTTCAGAGGATTTTGCAGCATCCCAGCCTTGGAATGACTTCCATTTCCTTCTTCATAACCAGATTTTGAAAAATCATTTTCACTGGGCTCAGATCCACAATGGTCTTTTGCTCTGTGCCTTCTGAGAAATTTGTCTCTTTTTATATATATACAAGGCACTGAAAATGAATTTCTTGAAATGAATGTTTTAGATGCAAAAAGAGAAGAAAATACAATCACAGAAAAAAAAATTAAAGGCCATCGTCAGCTTTCAATGTACTAGAATCCCAGAAGGAACCATCTTTTTCTTCCTCTTTTCTTTTTTTAATAATGCAAAATGAAGCGGCATTAGTGGGCCTGGCTGTGTCTGCCCTATGTAGAATCACTTGGGAACTGTCCAGCAAAATATCTCTTGAAGAACAGCATGGTGTTAATACTGGGTGCCAGCCCAAGGCAGAGACAAAGGACCCCTTCGCTCTTCACCAATAAGCCAACTGTTAAAAGATTAAACCATGTTGTGGAGATAACAAGAATTTAGGCGCTGGCAGCAGGTGCTGTACAAAGAAGCAGTTGGCAGTACGGTTCTTCTGTCTGACTAATTCCAGTCAAAACAATCTTCTGCCCAGTTGCAGAGGGGAGTTGTGAGTGTGATGGAAACTTGGAGTAGGAGGTTGAGTAAGAGTGCTACTTTAAATGCTGAATCCTGTGGCGGATGGATTAGTAGAATATAGTTTATCATTGTTCAGAGACTGTGGGGGATTCCCCTCCACAATCCAGTCACTACTGGCTGACTGGAGAATATATAATCAAAGAGCTGTAAGTCAAATCTGCTTATGTGGTGGGGGTTGCTGTATCTTTCAAGTTATCATTTTCATATAGAAAAGATATTTGAGACTTTTCTCTCTTGAGTAATATCCATCTACCATTATATAACAATTACCAAATATATTAATTGTACCCTTATATTTTTGCTTCATCACATTTGTAAAATATTCTTTTAAATTATTATTTTTAATAATAATTTAAATTTTTAAAATAATTTGTGTATTTTAAAAATAATTATTACTCAACAGATATCTAATGTTATCACAAATATAGAAAGGACTTTTAGTATTGGAATATAATTTTAACTGTTATTGAAGCAATGTCATTTATTGGGTTTAAGACATAAATTGGTATGGTCCTATAACCTACACAAAGAAATATTGGTGCTTAGAAAGTGATTACTCAGGATAAGTAATCATGTAATTTAGGATATAAAGTTCATTAAGCATAAAGTAGTAGAATTCCTATAGGTGACATGAGTGGCTGATAATTTGACAATTAAGTCTAAGTGAGAAACACCAGAAAGGACACAATACCTTTGACATTTGTAATCTGATAAGCAGCATGGGTTGTGTGATCTGACAATGAACATAGGAGATGTGTATGTGATGTCTCCCCCACTAGTTCCCTCCTGTTCATTCCCACTACTATCTCTGAAGTTTCAGCTTATATCTTTTTATCTCAGGAGATATGTATGGACTTCCAATTGTTTTCTTTGCCTTAGATGTCTCTTTTCTATCCTTGTCAGATGGTTTTACCTAATTTGTTGTAATCTAGTCCCCCTGCTTCCTATTATTGACCCACTCCATATCCTTATACTTGGCATTTTATAGTTTGGCCATATTTATCTTTTAAGCCTGCCCAAAGCTTTCTAAAACATATTGATTAAACTTCCTTGCCTTTACTTGTAATTCTGGTTGTTATTCATTATTCCTGTCATTTTCTCTCCTTTCTTCAAGCCCTATTTCACATCTTACCTCTTTCAAGATGCTCCACTATTTGGTTCTTCCAGAAGAAATGAACCTATTGTTTTTTTACATGATAAAAACACTATTCAATGATTTGTATGGAGTTTAACATGAACTTGTATGTGCATGTGAGGAAAAGAGAGAGTAGAGAGAGAGAGGAAGAGAAAGAAGGAATTTGTTTCTGTTATAAGTTTCTTTAGGGCAAGAAAAATGCTTTATAGTATCCTATGCCATATAGTCAATGAATATTGATTGACTTGAATTAAAAAGACTGATCACTACTTTTTAGAAAAAGAACTTCTCATTCAGCATACATATTGTTCTAGAATAACTTATTTTTGATAATGTGTTGAGGAGGGTTGAGTTTTAGACTGTGGGTTTAAAATTCATGCTGTTCTCATGACGCAGGTGGATCCCAATATTGTCCTTCATGCATCTGTTTCCATTGGAAAGCGGAGTTTCTCAAGTAGTGAAGTGAGCAGCAGGAGTCAGATAGCTCCATCAACCCTGTGGCCTGCAGCCAGTGTGTGGCTGATCACCAAGGTGCCTAAGAATGTCTGCTCTTGCTAAGTGACTTTCCCTTGCTTGCTGGCTCCTTGTGCTGCTTCAGTTCCCAGTACCCTGTTGCACATGAATGTGTAAATGAAAACGTGGTAAACTGTTGACTGTTAAGATTGCTTTCTCTGCTCTTGGTCTTATCTAGCTCAAAAGACTTTTGTGGATCCCCAAGAGAGCATTCAATTCAGTGTTAGATATGCTGAGTAACTCACACCTCAGAATATACTTAAAACAAGCATAGAACTTATTTATAGTCCGCAGACTTGCCCTTTTCATGAAATTTGCAAGTCATTTGCTTCCACTTCTTAGTCTTCTCAAGCTTTACCTTCTCAGTATCATTGGATCTGATGGATTAACACCGCATTATGACTTTGCATATAGTCTTAGCAAGGGCATAGTTTAAAAAAACCCAGAGTATCAAATGTGAAAAATACCCATCATACTTTAACCTGCATATTGGCAATGCTTAATTTTAAAATTTTATTATTGCATAATTGAATCTGACTTACATGACAACATGTAATTGCCATCACCTACCTTCTTAATATTGATATATGTTTTGTAAACATGCATTTCTGGCTGGAAAGAGATGGTGCAGTTTATATCTGTCCTTCTCCTACTCCCTTTGCCACCCCCGATAGACTGTGTTACTGCTGCTTAAACACTTCTGTGAATGCAAAATCACCCAGTCAAGTTTGCTGCTAGTTAGTTTTGAGGGGAGGAAGAGTTGAAACGATTTTATCAAATGAAATCTTATATTTACCCTTACTTATTGTTCTTTGATTCTCTGAGAGTTAAAAATGAACACATAGAATAATAAAGCTACTAATGTACTAATACATGTTATTTATTTCATATACTAAAGAAGAGCAAGGCTAGATGAGGTATTCCTAACATCTGCTTCTGAACTGGAGACTGTCTTTATTATTAGTCCTTTTTACACTGTATTTTGTTTCTAATTTAATAATAAGGGCTACCATTTTGTTGAACATCTCCCATATGTCAGGCATTGTTAGGCACCTTATATACATTTATCACATCATCTTACAAGAACTGTGTAGATTTTCACTATCAGCTGAAGAAGCAGAAGTTAGTAAGTAGCAAAGGAAGGTTTTCTGTGTCTGCCTGACTTCAGCTCTCAGGCCTTCTCACCATCATAGAGACACTGCTGTATATTCCACCAATCTATGAATGCCATGGTGTCTTAGCCTCAGCACTGCCACTGAATGAATAGCTGTACAACAGCAGGCAAATCACACACAGTATCAGGGCCTTAGCCAGCTCATCAGAAAAGAGCTAGACCAGAGGACATAGGAGATTTTTTTTTTAAATTCTCATATTTATTATAATTTTATGGTATCACTTTGTAGAATTTTATGACATAATAAACCCATGCTATCTAAAATTTCCCCCCAAAATAACTAAAATGCCTACTAAAGAGTATGGTTTTAGAGTAAGAAAGGTTGGAATTGGAATCCCTTTGTGATCTTGGGAAAGTTACTTAGCTGCACTGAACCATCATTTCTTTATTTATAAAATGGAATTAGTCATAACTGCCTCCACAGTTGCTGTGAAGTTGAAATTAGAAAGCAGGTGTGAAGTTCAAGTATAATATCTAGCACATAGGAGGTGCTTAATAAATAGTGACTTTCTTTTCTCACCTCAGTCTTTTTATTTATATATATATATATATATATATATATATATATATATATATATATATATATAATAAAAATGTGTACTAGAACCAAACTGTTTTAGAAATATATTTCTCTGGTTTTCATGTGTTTTATATATAGCTAAAACATAAGAAATAAAAGTTTCACTTTTAAGAGAACACTTTTTAAATCCTTTCAGTCAGAACTCCCCCTTCCTCTTTCAAAAACAAATCCTTTCACCTGGTTAGACAGATAATTTTGTATACCGTAAATCCCTAGTAGGTGTGGATAGATTTTCTAGTGGTTGTTACTTTTTTAAAATGTGCTGATTCACTAAGTAGGAAGATGATTAAATGACCACTTAAACAATGCTTCTAATTAATTTCCTTGGCAGAGGATCCTAACATTTAAAACAAAAGAAGTTCATGAACCACCTTAAAATGTTTAACCCATGGTATTTAAACCCAGAATAAAACTTTAAATTGGTGCGAAGGTTAAGGATTTGTTCAATCTTTTCAGTTCACTGCGTTTTTTCCATGCATACATATTTCAAGTAAGCTCTGTAGTTATAACTCCAGCAAGTGACACGTGATAGACCCCAAATCGCTGCACTGTGAAATATGCACAGTAGAAAAGGACAAATGAAGATATCAAGGTCTGTTTTATTTTGCGCTGAACTGTAAAATGCCACCCTTGTCGGACAGAAGATCACTGGTTCTGAGCAGGGCTCACTGACTGCTAAGTTGTGGGTAGTGTTTCACTTTCGGCAACTGTTAATATCCGGAGCTATCCAGGCATAATGACCTCACTATTTGTGACACATTGTTGAATTTTCTGGTTCTTTTAACTTATTTAGACCTTTCTCCCCCCTCTCTATTCATTGGAAGGCTGGAATGATCCTGAGCCGAGCGATAACTCAGGGCTGCCTAGCTATTGGTCATCCAATCAGAGTCAAGGCCGCTGAGGGAGCATCACTAGAAGGATATAAATTAATCCTACAGAAAAGGTAATGCTTATGAGCTATTTAGCTCAAGACAATAAATGTTAATTTCAAGAATTCTGAGCAGGCAAATTGTAATGATCCCTGACTTAGAATATTCACTAGGTGTTTCATTTGGTGTTCAAAGTATCAATGTTAGTTTTTTTCTTTTTAATCTAAAATAAGCTTGAAAATGTATGCTGCTTAGTTTGGTGGTAGTGTTTTAAAAATATTTTAAAAAGTGAAATGTTGACCTTCAACATGTATCTGTACCGTCGACAAGATACTGCTTTACTCTATAATGATCAGAACTCATTTCTTGAGATCTATCTTGATTGCTAATTAAAAAACTTAAATTTATGTGTGTGTTCTTAACTTTTTCTCCATCTTCTGAATGTGGAATACTGAACTGTAAAAGTAAAACCACAGAGACAAAACAGTTGCTGACTTTCGATAAACCACCAATGTCCTCTGCTTACTTTTGTTTTTTTGGTGGGGGTATGGGGGGAGATACAATTAAAACATATAAAAGTTGATTTAAAAATTAGCAATGAGGAATAAAGTTGGTTTATCTCTAACAGCCTGGAAATATTACTTCCTAAAAGCTTTCTTTTTTCTTGTTCATTTATTTTTTAATTTCATCAAATATTGTAAAAAATAATTCCTATGATACTTTTAGGACTTAAAAAGCTGTTCCCCAAATGCTTCTGTCTAAATAGGCAGTTAGGATGTTACCACTTAAGATGAAACCAGGACTAGTTTACTTGGGCATCAGAGAAGCTGGCCCAGCCATAAATACAGAAGGAAATTTTTTCTAACATAAAAAGCAGACTGTCCATCAGGTTTAAAAATACCACACAGTGACTATGACTGACACAGGCAGATTCCCAGGTATAAATCTTGGTAGTACTTCTTATTCCAACAACAACAACAAAATTCGGAGTTAGACACTATTCTAATTTTCTTATATTGTCACATTTAATCATCACAATTACCTGGGAAGGTAGGTATTATTATTATTAAAGATGAGGTAATTGAAGTTCAGAGAAGTTAATACCTTACTCCAGATCATGCCTGCCAGGTGGTTGGGCAGGAATGCAAACCAAGATAGTCAGATTCTGCACTCTATGTGAGTAGACTCTTAGCTAGGAAATTACACTGTCTGTAAGTTAAAGTCCAGTCAAACACTAATGTGTGCCAAGTGTGGTAGCAGATACCTCAGTGGATGAGTATAATATATCAATTGAGAAACCCAAGCAGAAGGGAAAGTCCTCATGTGAACTGTCCAGGGCTAATAGGGCTTTAGTTATATAGTTCCTGAGGAGGGGCAGACAAACCCAAAGCAAGAATCAATTTGATGTGGGGATGTATATTTGAGAAGCTAGAGGAAAGAACAAGTTTAGTAAAGATAGGGAATACTCAAAACACATTTCTAGAGAAGAAAATTATGATACATGAGGTAAAAAAAAGTATACTGAATATGACTAATGGCAGATTAGACAATGGGGAAGAAAATATTAGTGAACTTGAAAAGATAAAAACTATTCATGGTAAAATCCAGAGAGGAAAAAAGTTATTTTATAAAAGAATGGCTTATCAGTGAGATGTCAGGAAAATATATTGTCGAATTTCTGAGTATTTAGAGTCTTTGAAGGAATGAAGCAAGGAAAAGAAAATCATTTGAAGAAATACTATCTGAAAAATCGCCAAATTCTATGAGAACTGTAAACCACATAGCCAAGAGCACACCAAAGCCCAAGCACAAATAAATAAATAAGAAGAAACAAGGACAAGGCAAATCATAATAGAATTGATTACAACTGGTGATAAAGAGAAAATCACAAAGGCAGATAGAATGAAAGACATTATAGACAAGAGGAGTAAAGATAAAGGAGATTGCAGATTATTAATGGCAAAAGTGCAAGTGAGGAGACAGTGGAAGAAATCTTTAAAGTACTAAAAGGGGGAAAACCCATTATTATAGAAACCTCTTCTAGTGAAAATACCTTTAAAAAACTAAGGCAAAAGAAAAACCTCAGATACTCGCAAACTGAAAGAATTCATCACCAGTAGATCTTTACTACATCTAAGCAATGTAAAAGGAATCCTTTCAAGTAGAAGAAAAATGATGCCAAAGAGAAATAAAGAACACTGGAAAGAGTAACTACATGGGAGATATAGCAATATTATTATTATCTAAGCCTCTTTAAAACATAATTGTTTAAAGTAAATATTAATAATAATATATTGTGGAAATAATAATATGTGTAAAATGTGAAATGTGTAATGGAAATAGCACAAACGCCAATAGGAGAGAACTGAAAGAAAGATTCTTATATCCTTTGTCCACTGAAAGTAAATGTACATTTGAAGATGTATAATTACTGAAGCAACCACTAACATAGCTAATAAAGTGTTTGGCTAAGAGGCCAAAAAAGTAGATAAAAATGAAATAATAAAAATAAATCTAGAAATAGACATATGAAAATGGGAACAAACTCAGAAAGAAATTAAATAACAAAACAGTAGATTTAAACCACATTGGCATTGTAAATAAAAAATTAAATTAGATGAAAAAAGAAGACCCATTTGTTTGTACTTAGGAGAATCCCTCTTTAAATATAAAGATATAAATTGGTTAAAAGTAAATGCATAGAAAGATCTGTATAATTGTAAAACTTATCCAAAGAAAGCTAGAGCGGGTATCTTAATATCAGAAAAGCAAACTTAAGTGAATATTATCAGTGATAAATGTTCATCTTATAATGAGTAAGGTGCTAATTTATGAGAACATAACAATTCAAGTATTTGCTCACCTAATGATATGTCTTCAAAATACATGAAGTGAAAGCTGATAGAACTATAAGGAAAGGAGAAAAAGATTGAGCTTTTGTGAGCAATAACATTATCTTGTTTCAATAATTAATAGAACAAGTAGAAAAAATCTGTAAGGATCTAGAATATTGGCACAATATCAATCAACTTGACTTAACTATTATTTATGAAATAATGAAAAAACAATTGCAGAAGACATTCAAGTGGACAGACTGCATGTGAACCCAAAGTAGGTCATATTCTGACTCTGAAAAACGTCTCAGTAAATTTAACATAATTCAAGTACTACAAAGTATGTTTTTTGTCTATAATGGATAAATTTTAAAATTTTAAATTAAAAATAGCAGAATCTTTTTGGAAAAAAACAAGTATTTGATCATGAAGTAACACATTTCTAAATAAAAAATGAATCAAAGAAGATGTCAGAGTATTTTGAACTGAATGAAAATGAAAATATAACATATTAAAATTTGTAAGATGCTACTAAAGAAGTTTTCAGAGGGAAATTTATATGAATACATTTATATGAAATTTATAAGAAAAATGGGAGGTGTTGCTTAGTAATAGAATGCATTCTTAGCATACTCAGAACCTTGGTTCTATTCTCAGCACCAAAGGAGAGGCAGCCAGACATCCAAAAAAAAAAAAAAATCAATGAAATTAAGATCAAAGAAATTAATAAACTTCTAGCTAGACTGTTGAGGAAGGAAAGAGGATACAAATTACCATTGTTGGGAATGAGAAAGATGATAATCAGACAGTTAAAGGTAAACCAAAGAATATTTTGAACAAGTATTTGCCAATTAATTTCTCAACTTATATGGTAAAGATCAATTTATTAAGGGGTACATTAAATAATGCCCGCGCAAGAAGAAATAGATAACCTGAATAGTTCTAACTCTTAAAGAAATTGAATGCTTAGTTGAAAACTTTTCCACAAAGAAAATTTCAGGCCCAGATGGCTTTACTATCTTCATTCTGAAATTCTACTCCAAATTTTAGGACAAATGATACTAATTCTACACAGCCTATCCAGAAAACAGAAGAAGTAATACTTCCCAACTGATTCTAGGAGGCCAGTATTACTCAGATAATAAAAACTAGACAAAGACATTATAGTAAAAGAAAAACACGGTTTGTGAAAATAAATGTTAAAAAAAAACCTTCACAAAATTTTAGAAAATTAAGTTCAACAATATATAACAACATATATGAGGTGGGTTTACACCAGGGATGCAAGAGTGGTTTACTAATAATTAACTCAAAAGTTAACTGTAAGCATTTTTTCAAAAGTATTTTGTTTTAGTTGTAGCTGGACACAGTACCTTTATTTTATTTTTATGTGGTGCTGAGGATCGAACCCAGCGCCCCGCACGTGCTAGGCGAGCGCTCTACTGCTGAGCCCAACTCCAGCCCACTGTAAGCATTTTAGATGACAACATAGGAAATGATATTATGGCTTTGTATTAGGCAAAACTCACTTCAATAAAACACCAAATATCAATTGGTAAATTGGATTTTATCAAAATTAGAATTTCTTTTCTTTAAAAGACAGTGTTAAAAAAATGAAAACATAAGCCACAGACAAATTAAAGATACTTTCAAAGCATGCAAAAGCCTCAGGAATATATGGGCAGATGAATTATTTCAACAAGTACTTCTTTTAGTTTTTTGTTAAACTAGTGCATATTAAATAAGCAGCACATTAATAAGGCTGATATACAGTTGCCATATAAAAAGATGATCAACATCATTAATATTTAGAGGAATGCAAAATAAACCTACAATGTAGTATTATTATAATCTAGTAGAATATCTAATACTTAAAAGATTGCCCATACTAAGTACTGGTGAGAATGTGGAACAAGTGGAGCTCTCATTGTGCATAGTTGGTAAAACTATGGAAAACAGTTCATATTTTCCTAAAATATGAAACATTTATCTACTTTATGACCCAACCATTCTACTCCTGGAAATTTACCCAACAAAAATGAAAATATATATTCATTCAAAGTTGTATATATATATGAATGTTCATAGAAACTTTATTTCCAAAAGCTGAAAGAACTAGAAACAACCCAAATGTCCATTCATAGGTGAATAACTAAACAAATTTTGTTCTATGTATACACTAGAATACTATCCAGCAAGTAAAAAAGGAATATGTTCTTGATACATTCAATGATAGGAGTGAATCTCAAAGTAAACTATGCTGAAGGAGAAAAGAAAAACCAAAAAAGTCCATGTTGTTTGATTCCTAGAAAATGTGAACTAATTTAGAGTAATAAAATGAAGATCTCTAGTTGCCTGGAGATAGAAAGGTGGGGAAAGGACCAGAAGAAGAGATTAAATAGAGGCACAAGGAAACTTTGGTAGTGATATTTTTGGGTGATGAATAAGTATATGTTTATTATCCTGATAATTTTACAGGTATGAAAGTATTTTAAAACACCAATGTTATTCTTTAAATATATCTCAATTGTACAACTGACAAATTCTACATCAATTATTTTCCAATAAAGCTGTTATAAAAAGACTAAGAAACAAACCAAGAAAGAAACAAAAACTGAAAATTATGAGTAGGGAATGACTGAGTGGTTGCTTTAGAGGAAGATGCTGAAAGAAAGCCTTTCTCAGTGGGAGAATTGATCAATGGCCAAGGTCAAAATGGTAGGTGCTAGGAAGATTATAGCTTGATGGACATGTTTATCATGCTCAGGGTCCTCACTAGACATAATGCATATTAAAAGTAGTGCAATGTTACTTTTCTTTTCTTTTGGTACCAGGGATTGAACCAAAGGGCACTTAACCACTGAGGCACAACCCAGCCGTTTAAAAAAATTTTAAAAGTTGCTGAGGCTGGCTTCAAACTCGCAATCCTCCAGCCTCAGTCGGTTGAGCTGCTGGGATTACAGGCAGGTGCCACTGTGCCCGGCTGTGCAACATTTCTTTAGCTGACTTAGTCTTAGCCTATTGAACTCTCTTTCCCACTCTGATCAGGATGGTCAGAGAACTGAGTGGGCCTGAATTTCAAGATTTTAATGTCATTGTTGATTATAGGAGAGAGAACTTGGGCAAGAAAGAGATGACAGTTTATTAAAAAAATGTATTAAGTTTGAAAATTTCTATTTTCAATAAATGATTTTGTTTAATCTAGAAAAGAAGAAGTAAAGGTTGGAGAGAGGTGGAATAGGTAAAGGGGGGGAGAATCTCTATGTAAATGAAGATTATTTGCTTTTGTATTAATGTAGATTGCCTTTAACCAAGAAACAAAATCTATTGCAGGGTATAGGTAAAGTAGCAGAACATTTGGAAATATAGAGTATCTCATCATAAAGCTGTTTTTCATTTCTTTAAAAAGCAGTAAGGATCAAGATTTTTAAAGCTTGTCTCACTTTTAGTTGTACACTCTCAAATGCATTTATCTTTTCTAGAGGATCTAAAGTATCTGACTTATTTTTTAAGGTGACCATATTTCACTATAAATAACAAGAAATATTCTTATGTGACAGCAACTTCCAGAGACAAAAAATTTTCCTCTTTTCCTAAGTAGTATAATGATTTTAACAAAAGCTATGAATCAAGACATAGCCTTTTATATGCAAAAAATAATAGAACTAGCACTTAAAGTAGCAACCTGACAACTCACAAAAAGTATTGTAAACATATCATGCCTCATTATGTCTCATTTGATGTCAGTCATCTTATTCAATATAGCAAGTATGTGCACATATTTTCCCTTTAATTTTTTTTTTCTGTTCTGTGTATCTGACCATCAGTGGAGGAAGGGAAGCCTCCGATGTCATTACCAAGTAACCAGAACAATGATAAAAATTATTTTAAAATAATAAATAACTCAACTTTATCTTGATATTGCTTAAATTTAAGGACTGAGAACAGGGTACAGTTGCATGTCTGTAATCCCAGTGCAGCTGCTGAGGCAAGAGGACAGACTCAGTAATTCAGTGAGATCCTCAGCAACTCAGTGAGACCCTGTTTCCAAATAAAAAGTGAAAAGAACTGGGGCTGTAGCTCAGTGTAAAGCACCTCTGGGTTCAATAGCCACTACAAAAAAAAAAAAAAAAAAGAGTTCCCCATTTTCTCAGACAGCTTCAAATGGCTTCCCAGGACAGGGAAGCTTACCAAAACCCTCACATGTAAAATGACAGCATGAGATGAAATAGTCTTGGAAATCATATGCTTTCAGAAAGAGGACCCTGAAGAGCATCTACTATAGACCTCTCCTTAATAGTAATAGTAGCCACATGTGATGGTATACATCAGAAATTCCAGCTACTCTAGAGACTAGGGCAGGTAGATTGCAAGTTCAAGGCCAGCCTGGGTGTTTTTTGAGACCCTGTCTCAAAAAAATAAAAAAAGACTAGGGATATAGCTCACTGGTAGAGTGCCCCTGGGTTCAATCCCCAGACACCCCCCCCACACACACACACATACATACACAAAATGGTGGTGATGATGGTGATAATATCATTGATATCACTCATTATCATTATGAGAAATTCCAAGGCCAGTAGAGACTACACTTAGTCTCTATATATACTATTAAAGGTATATCTAATTAACGTCAGATCCAGATCCAGGGCTCGAACTTAGGTCTGTTGACCTTAGTTCAGCTTATGTCAGTTATGATATTTATAACTGATTTGGGGGTAGAATATTACTCCTTCATTTTTTATTCTTCTCATTATTGATGTTGTTATTGTTATTTTTAATTAAAAAAAATCTTTCTAGCTCACTACTTATTGGCCAAAAAGAAAATCCCTGACATTATTTTAAAATCAGTATCATCAGTGTATCTTGAATAAAATTTGATTTTTAACATATAAAAATATCTTAAAAATAAGCAGATGTAGTTTTTGTGTTGGAATTTTATTTTTAAGGAAGTTATTATAGATTAGAATGATAACTTCTCATCCTGCCTAATGTGGCATTACTGGACAGATTTGAAAAAAAAAAAACAGTAAAATTCAAAGGTAATGTTCATTAATATAAATAAAATTCCCAAAGGAATACTACTATTAAGCTCACAGGGGCTAATCAATGATATAAAACTGCATATTTTTAGAAAGATTTCCTGGGCAAATATTTGCTAGAAAAGAATTGAAGCTATGATAAAATTTGACAAATAATTGGAAACTTATATTTCTTCCAGAATTATTTCTTACATTCTTAAAAGGTGTAACATGTTCTTTAGCACCATAAGTCCCCTAGCCAACTGTATTTTACAACACTTTTCATAATGACCTTATTATTAATTTTTAGGATAGTAACATTCTGACATTTAAAGATGTCCTTAATCTCATGTGCTAGGCACTGTGATTGGCTCTGAGAATACACATTGGTCTCTGCCCTCACATCAATTGTCTATTCGTATACATCTTTTCTGTTGTATTTATTATTATTGGGAAAAGATGGTATAAATTTAGAAAGTTGGGGCTGGGGACATGGCTCAAGCGGTAGCGCACTCGCCTGGCATGCACGGGGCACTGGGTTCGATCCTCAGCACCACATAAAAATAAAAAATAAAGATATTGTGTCCACTGAAAACCAAAAAATAAATATTAAAAAATCTCTCTCTCTCTGTCTCTCTCTCTCTTTAAAAAAATTTTTAAAAAAAGAAAGTCAAAATTGAAATCAATATAATTTATTTTTAAGCCAACACTATAATTCAACTAAAAGACAAAATTTTTGGATTTTGGATGTCTTATAGCTTGAAAAATCTATCATTTTTCATTTGATCTTGAACAAATATACTAATGATAATTTATGCAACAGGAGGGACTGCCTGTGGGAAATAAAGTTGCAATGAGCTATACCCCTTACACATTACAAGGATTAAATTTTATTACAACCCAACACATTTTCATTAAAGATGTATAACAATCACTCTTTTAATTTATTTAATAAAGTATAGTTCTAAGCTTGAGACTGACAGCCTTAAAAGATCAGCGGTACTGTTTTTGCTATTCTTCATTTAGTGGCTGAAATATTAACATTCTCAGTACCTCTGGAGAAATTGTTATAGTATGAAACTATGTGGTGACAATTTTACACAATTGTATTAAAACATTTATGGTCATATAAATGTGTAGTAAGTCTCTGAGATTATATGTCAAGTTATAATCAGTGAGACTAAAATGTTGATACCATTTTCAATCTTCAAGTTAAACACAAAAATCTTGTGTTAAACTTTTCCAATCCATTTGAGATGGTGGCGTGCTGATAATCAGACACTCTGGCTTCTAGTACCTATTTGGATAATTCCTATTGCTCTGCCTTGTCCAGTTCATTGTACCTCTCCATATCTCACCTTATTCACCTATGAAAGGAGTACTAGGCCAGGATATCCCCAGGATCTATGTATTATTTCTGAACTTTAAATATCTGGACCTTTCTTTTCTTGCTGCTTTTATCATTCTAGTTCAGTGGTTTCTCTAGTCTGATCCACAGACCACATGAATCCCCCAAGCTTCCATAATGAGGATCACTTGCAACATCTGTTAACATATGTTTTTGGGTATCCAGACCTTCAGAATCAAATCTCTGAGGATAGGGGTCTGGAGACCTACATTGTTACTAAGCACCCATTTCAATATGTCCATGAACTCTTCACATTCCCTTATGTAGACTGAATGTGGGTGAAGAATGATAGGCACTGAACCAGTTTTGGATTGCTGCTTTTATATGTTGTGCCCAGATCAAATAGCATCTTCTTTTAGAATTGAACATTACCTGACACCGCTTATTCTCAACCTTTGATGTTTCTGTCAAAACTCAGAGGCAGTAGTAAAAGTCTTGTTTAACATCCTGTTACAGTTAATTTAATTCATTTTGTCCTACCTTTGTAAAGTTTCTAAATATTAATGAATACATGATTAGTTAATTTTAGCATGATTGACTTCATCACATTATAGATTTCTTTCCCTTACTGAGGTTTAGCTCAGGGAATATGATATTTCTTTTTTTTTTTTTTAATTTTTTAATATTTATTTTTCAAATATTGGCGGACACAACATCTTTGTTTGTATGTGGTGCATGAGGATGGAACCCGGGCCGCACGCATGCCAGGCAAGTGCGCTACCACTTGAGCCACATCCCCAGCCCCATGATATTTCTTAATAAGATTCTCTAGTCATTTCAGCAGTAGCTGCTTGAAGTTCCTAATTTTTCATGGTATCCTTTTCTATACCACTTTAAAATCTTATACCTAATTAAGCTCTTCTCTTTTTGTCTCACAAATGATCTTTAGGGTAGGGGGAGAATTTCCTATAATATTCTTATTGATTATATTTATTCTCTAAAACTTTTCATCATTGTTATTGGTAACACACATACATGCGCACATGCACACACACAAACACACACACACACCACATTTTTGGATACCACAGCATTGCACTACAGCAGAGAAATTGGTTGTCTTATGGAGTGGCTTTAGATGCTGAAATAGCAGTGAAGATTAGTAGAGTGTGGACTGTTCTCTTGCTAGGCAATATGGAAATGATAATTTTATTTGAAACCTACAAGTGTTCCTGTGTGGAAAAAGAGTGTCAATCTCTAAATTACATTCTCATTACAGACATAAAGGAGATGAATCTCAGAAGTGGGTGTTTGGAACGGATGGCTGTATTTATTCTAAGGTAAAGACTTTATATGTCACAACTTTTATTCTAAAGCTTTTCTGTTTCCATATTTCTATAATATGCACTATTTTTTTAATTTTATTTTTTATTGGTAAATTATAATTATACATAATAGTGGGATTCATTATGCCATATTTGTTCATGCACATGGTATAATTTGGTCAATCTTATTCCCCAGTACTTCCCTTTTCTTCTTTGCCCCAATACACTTACTATACTTTACCATCTCTCTTCTATTATTATTATTGTTATTTTTATTATTTTAGTTATTATATTTTAATTATATATGTAAGTGGCATTCATTGTATTATGTTCATACATGGACATATCATGATTTGGTAGATTATGTTCCCCAATATAATAGAATGAGAAAACATTAAACCTTTCACTTCCTAAGGCTAGTTTATTCCATTTACCATGATGTTCTCCATTTTCATCCATTTACTAGCAAGTGACACAATCACATTCTTCTTTATGGCTGAATAAAACTCCACATTTTCTTTGTACATTCATTTCTTGATGGAGACCTAAACTGGTTCCATCACGGCTAAATATTGGTATACATGTATTATTATAATATGTTGATTTTAGTTATTTTGGATAAATATCAAGGAATGGGGTAGCTTGATCTTATAGAAGTTCCTTTCCTGGTCTTTTGAGGAATATCCATACTGCTTTCCAAAGTGGTTGTACCCATTTGCATTTGCACCAACAATGTATAAGTGTACCTTTTACCCCATGTCCTCACCAGCAATTATTGTTATTTGTATTTAAAAAATGTTTTTAGTTAGAGATGGACACAATAACATTACTTATTTATTTTTATATGGTCCTGAGGCTCAAACCCAGTGCCTCACCCTCTATGCTATGCAAGCACCCTACCACTGAGCTATAACCCCAGCTATTATTTGTATTTTTTTTGCAGAGTGGGGGGTAGTACTGAGGGTTGAATTCAGGGGCACTTGACCACTGAGCCACATCCCTGCCCTATTTTGTATTTTACTTAGAGACAGGGTCTCACAGAGTTGCTTAGTGCCTCACTTTTGCTGAAGTTAGCTTTGAACTTGTGATCCTTCTGCCTCAGCCTAGCTGCTGGGATTACAGGTATTTGCCACAGAGCCTGACCCTTATTTGTATGTTTGATGACTGCCATTGTAACTGGAGTGAGATAAAATCTCACTGTAGTTTTGATTTGTACTTCTCTGACTGCTAAGGATATTGAATGTTTTTTCATGTATTTGTAGCCATTTTTATTTCTTCTTTTGAGAAATATCTGTTTAAAACTTTTTGCCCATTTATTTATTGGGTTATTTGTGTTTTTTATGTTAGGATTTTTGAGTTCTTTATATATTCTGGATATTTTTTTCTTTTCTTTTATTAGTTCCTCAAGACAATACAATGATCTTGACATATCATACATTTGATTCAAATAGGGTATGAATTCTCATTTTTCCATGTGTACAGATTGCAGGATCACATTGGTTATACATCCATGTGTATACATACAGCAGAATATTCTGGATATTAATCCCTTGTTGGATGAGTACCTGAAGAAGATTTCCTTTTGTTCTATAGGCTCTCTTAAACATTCTTATTTGTTTGTTGTTCAGAAACCTTTTAATTATATGCCTTCCCTTTTGTTGATTTTCAGTTTTATTTCTTGAGCTTTAGGGGTCTTATTAAGGAAGTAGGTCCTTAAGTCAATTTGTTGGAGAGTTGATCCTATGTCTTCTAACAGGTTCAGTGTTTCTGGTCTAATTCCTAGGTCTTTGATCCACAATCTATTGATTTTGTGCAGGATAAAATAGATGGGAGTTTTATTCTTCTATGTAGGAATATCCAGTTGTCCCAGAACCATTTGTTAAAAAGGCTATCTTTTCTCCAAAGTAAGCTTTGTGCACCTTTGTCAAGGATCACTTGACTGTACGCTATTTCCAAATAAGGTCACATTCACAGATTCCAGGCTGTGTTCAACTTATCATTTTTTTAAGATGTAATTCAACATATAACACATAGTGTGTCAGTTATTGATTTATTGCCTCTCAGTTCCAATCCTACCCTTTACCTGCCTTGGGGACAACTTTGCAGCAGAGTGCTGCCAGTGGGGCATACTCCCATGAATACTTTATCCAAGCATAACTCATTTGGGTGGTACTTTAATTCTGTTTGTTCTACTATAAGAAAATACCAGTAATGGGTAATTTATAAACTTTATAAATTTATTTCTCACAGTTAAGTCCAAGATCAGGATGCCAGCAGACTCTGTGTCTGTTGAGGGCTGCTCTCTGCTTCCAAGATGGCACCTTGTTTCCACATCTTCTGGAAAGGACAAGAATGCTTTGTCCTCATGTGGTATTTGGGATGGAAGAGAACAAACCCACTTCAGTCCCCTAATAAGAGTATAATTCTCATCCATGAAGATTTTGACCTCATAATGTAATCACCTTTTAAATGTCCCATCTCTTAATACTATCACACTGGTGATTAAGTTTCAGCATAAGGATTTTGGGAGAGACATTCAGACCATAGCAAGTTGTTTTTTAGTAGAGTTATGTTAGCAGCTATGCACCTTCCATTAGATGACTTTTACTGGCATTCCATGGGCATATGGAATGTGCCATTCACATGGTGAATCCACTGGTGTGACACCTCAGCGACTTCTTTGACATTGAGTGAGTCAAGGATGTGCCTTCTATGATGTGAATTGGATCTCAGCCTTGGGTCAGGCCTCTTTCTTGGGTGTTTTTTCTCAGATCTAGCAGCTGTAGCTTCTCATAATATTTGCTATTTATATATTCTTGAGTATTCTCTTTAACTCTTAATAGCCACTCCAATCACTTGTCACTCCATTGTCTTGATGCTTATCATTTATAGTGAACTTAAACTGCTATATAGTAAACTGTTATGTAGTTTCTATCTGCTTACTGAACTCTGATAAACATGAAAGCAGTTTTCTCTACTATTTTAGAAATACATGGCTGAGCTGTCATTTTGTGACATCCTACATCATTTTAGAAATTTAGAGAGTTTGATAACAATTAAATGTAAAAATTTATCATAACAGCATTTTCCCTGAAAAATTATTTATTATAGTACTGGCAAATATCCTGACTCTATTCACTAGCTTAATCATGACTCTAAATCTTTAACTTTTGCTCATAAGCAAGGAATTTGACACAATCTTAAAATGTCAAGGTATTTAAAAAATTACCTCTACAGAATTTCACTCAAAGATTCATTCCTACTTTCCCCTTATCCATCCCTCATCACATTTCTGATAACCATCATATTTTTGAGGTGGAGTAAGATTCTAGGTAGTTGGAGAGAACTCACAGGAAGAATGAAGCTTGTACATCTTGGTAAAAATATAATGTGCCAAAATGTCTCTTCAGCTGTGTGGCTTGGACCTGCACCTGAGAACTTAATTGGGACACATCTGAACACAGTAGACTCCCATTACTTGGAGTTGTAGTTCTGTCTTGTGCCTTGCTTTTCCTACCAACAGACATCAAAGAATGGAACCAAGGTTTAAGTATATTTTTTTTCTTTTCTTTTCCCAAATGTAGGAGCTTAAATATATACTTATTTTCTGTCCTTTTTATCTCTTCTCTCAATTTAAAAATTTCTAATTTCTTAACCATATATGGCTAACTAGCAATGATACACATTTTCATGTTTCAAATATTAATTTGGAGCAGGTATTAATTAAAAAACTCCTGCTCAAACACAATCACTAATAATTTTGTTGCAGTTATTCTAGATTCAAAGAGAAAATTATGTATTAATGAGAAACTTCATTCTTTCAGAGGTTTAGAAATTTTGATTAACTCTAAACTTAGCCATATGTATCACTACTTCCATTTTGTTAAGGATAGAATGAAGAACAATCTTATAATTATTTGAAGCTGGATTATGAATGAAGCTCATGTCATTTTTTTGAAAGACAGGATTACTGCTATTAACAAACTTTGTCTCCACTACTTATGTGGCTATATGATATTAGGCAAATCATCTAACCTTTCTAAGCTTCCCATTCTTCATTTGCAAAATGGAGAAATTAATACTGTAAGGGTCCCGCGAAACATCAGAGAAAGAGACCACCAAGTGACCACTCATGCAATTGGCAGAAGCAGGATTTATTGATCCAGCATGCTGGGGCTCCGTGCCCACTCAAGAAGGGAAAGCAGCCCAGAGCCCCGAGCAGGAGCTGAGCACTGCTTAAGTACACTTTTGGGGGAGGGCGGAGGGCTTTGTATACATCAGAACAAATCATCATGAGGAGCGGGAAAATTGAACAACAACTCCTAAACATGATTAGTTCATTCATTGGCGGGAACAGGTCAGGCTGGAGTGATAGGTCATTCCTAAGGAGAGTACACATTCAAACTGATTGGTTCAGGCCCTGCAAGGCCTGCGTGCAACCACACAGACCCCTTCAGTTATTAAACAACCAGACAATCAGGGGAAATGTTTACTGGGTGGTTCTAAGCATTGTCTTAACAGCTACAGAAATTTCAGGTTTTGCAGGTAACATAGAAACCTAACAATACCTCCTTTACATTTTAACTCAGACCTTGCAGCTTAGAAACTTTTACAATACCCGGTCTTTTACCCTTTAACTTTTACGCTTCAACTTCAATTTCTTTTACCCTTACAATACTAGCATTTTGAGCATTTGGTACAGATCCTGGCCTATAACCAATAGATAATTTGTAGCCAATAATAATAATGATAATGAAGAAATTTAAATATATGTATTTTATTTGAATGAGGTTTTTTCTTTTGTTCTGAGTGTTTTCTACTCCATTCTTCTACTCATTTGCAAAGATTAAATTACATTATTTCCTGAATACAGTTCATCGGTTTCAGCTAAATTAAAGATTTAAATTAAACATGAGAATAGAAGAAAACATGGATTAAAGCATCTAACTAGTTGAGTAGTAAGTACATATTTTTAGAAGCATGCAAAGACAGACTACATTAAGGAAAAGACCTCATTGGGTATATAAGAATTTTTAAAAACCTTCTAAATCTAAAGTAGTTTGAGCAAAAGTAAATAGGGAAATATGATAAATAAGGGAAATCATTACAAAGTAATATTACAGAGGGATCAAAACGTATAATAAGCCTGATATAGCAATAGAAAAAAATAAACACTTCAACAGAAAAATGGGCAAGGGGCGTGAAAAGGAAATACACAAGAAAAATTAAAAGAGCTAAGTAAATAAAAGAAGTCCAGCTTCACTTGAGATTAATAATATAAAATAATTAGATAGTATTTTCTCCCTTTTGCATGTAGAAATATATAATATTAGGAATATTCAATGTTGATAAAGACATTAGAGAACAAACATAATTATTTCCTGTTAGTATTAGTTTTCTCTTGCTATGTAACAAATTATCTCCAAAGCATAGTGATTTAAAGCAGCAAACACTTAGTACCTCACAATTTCTGTGGATCAGGAATCTGGAGCGGCTTAGCTAGGTAGTCTCCCATGAGACTGCAGTCAAGATGTAAAGCAGGTCTGCAATCATCTAAGGTTTGATCAAAGTTGGAAGACAATTGACCTTTAAATACACTAACACATTGCTATTGACCAGAGGTGTTAATTCCTTGCTGTGTGGGCCTCTCCAGAATGCTGTTCAAAACATAAGCTAGTGAACCAAGGGAGGGAGAGGAAGGAAGCAAGACAACACAGTGGAAACTGCAGTGTCTTTTGTAACATAATCTTAAAAGTGGCATCCACCACTTCTGCCAAATTCTTTGGGTCACATAGGTCAACCCCATGTAATGTGGGAGGGGACTATACAAAGATATGAACACTTAGAAGCAGGGAACATTGAGGACAATCTAAGAGACTGGTACAATATTCTTGAGCATCTGTTTAGCAACATTTATCAAAATCATTTAAAAAATTGTATTCTTTTGAATTAAAAATCCCACTTACAGCAACTTACCCCAAGGAATTAATCATATTAATATATTAATATTAATTATAATATATCTTCAAGGATGGTTATTTTAACATTGTTTAGAATAGTGAAAACTGAAAGCAAGTTAAGTAAGCTAGTTAGATTGTGTAAAGATATCTTCATTATGGATATTATGGATAGTAAATGTTGGCATTGCTAATAATGTAGGATAACTTATAATTAGAGATGAAAATGCAAATGTTGTTAATTGGGAAAAATGAGGTAAGAAAACAATAGTATTTATATTGATTTATTTCACACCAAGTAAAGATTTATAAGCACAGAAACAACTGGAAGTTTAAAAGTGAAAAAGACAGTGGGAGGATGGATAATTCTTTTCCTTTATTTACTAAGTTTTCTGTGATAAACATTATAATTACCATGGTGGGAAAGGGACACTCTTTACAAACATGGGTAACCATTGTACTGACTAAAAGGAGATATAGAATCTAGAGTTTAAAATTTCCAGGTAGATCCTGCCACCTGCCTACTGCACTTTTCTAAAGGACATAAACACTCAGCCCAAGAGTTAGGTCAACTATGTGGCCTCTATACTGTACATGGAGGGAATATCCTGGGGATGTTAAAAATGATTCCTAAGCCCCAGTAACTGGATCACAAAACTACCCCCCAAAACTACTGGGACACAAAAACTTCCTTGTGATCCAGTTACTGTTGTATTCATAAGTGCATGGGGTAGTTTTTGTGACCCAGTTACTGTTGTGTTCTGGGATGAATTTTGATAAATATGAAATTTTATATATATATATTTTCAGTTGTCAACAGAAAATCTTCTCTCATGGTAGTAGAACTTACCCAAGGTCACAAAGTCAGTAAATAGAATAGCTGGAATTTGAAATCAGGGTAGGACAGCAGTATGTTAATCAGTATGTACTGGTACTATTTAAAGTTTTTGAAGTGGTAATGCTGTGATCAAAATGTGTTTTGTTAAAGTTTATCTTCTGGTAGTGAAAAGTGGATTAGAATGATAAGAATGCAGTGAATCCAAAGGACTGATGGACTTTGAACGGAATAAAGGATTAAGACATTGGAGGTCAATTTAGGGTGATGTATGCTGCAGTAGAAAGGAGGAAAAGTTGAAATATTAGGCTATTGACTCTCTATGAGAAAAAGATTAGAGTTCCAGCTTTAGGAGAAGGGAGTCTTTTATATTGGTCCTCTGATGACCAAAACAGTGGGTGCCTGGTTACAGAGCAAGCTCACTTTGTCTTAGAGACCACTGAAGAGCTGTGTTATCACATGTTCAGAATAACCATCACCTGGGGAAGGAATGGTTTAGAGTGATCCCCAAGGGAAAGTGCCTAGACAATTTGTATATGCCTCCAAATGCATGGTGGGGGGATGGATTACAACTCATCACTTTGTTTTTGATATGTGTCTGCCACCTTTGCTAGTCTGTCAACTCCAAGAAACAAAGCCCATGACATTTTGTTGCTACAGAATTTTTGGTCTTTGCTTCTGCAATGCCTAGCAGAATGTTCACCCACATCATGACCCTACCATCTCATTGTATATATATTACAGTTTCCCATGTTCCAGGTATCCTCAATTTCAAATATTAGGAAAGTATATCTTAAAAGTGAATTTATATAAAATGCCTTTACCTGTATGAGAGGACAC
Organism: Marmota flaviventris; assembly: GCF_047511675.1. Classification (NCBI taxonomy): domain Eukaryota; kingdom Metazoa; phylum Chordata; class Mammalia; order Rodentia; family Sciuridae; genus Marmota; species Marmota flaviventris. The sequence continues at coordinate 33,857,125 of NC_092506.1, forward strand.
TAATATGTAACCAGGAATTGGTTTGTGATTGCCACCATCAGAGCCATGCCATTGGGCACTTATTGTCTTAGAAAGTAGATATTGTTTATTTTGCTTTTTATAAGTTGATCCTTTTAATGTTCTAATATTTTGGAACATATTTGGTATTATGTCTTCCACTCATTCATATGAGTTGGAGGTAACCATAGCACTGACTAAAAGGGAATACAGAATCTAGAGTTTAAAAATTCAGTTGTCTTTTGAAAATACAGTTGTCTTTTGTTGCTCAATTTGATCTTTGATATTTTGCTGTAGAACCAGTGTAAAATAGTCTTTCTACATCATCTATCATTTTTTTCATCAGTTGCATTTTCTTGAACATATAAGGGCTGACATAAGAAAAAATAGCAATGCAATAGAAACTTCAAGGTAAAATGAAAATCCTATTTTTTTCTTGTATTAAAGTTCTTTTTACTAATATTTCGGGTTAACTTAGTAATTCAAAAATCTTTTCCCAAGGCTATGTTCAATAAAGAAACTATTTTGAGGCTGGAGCTGTGGCTTGGTGGTAGAGTATTTGCCTGGTTCTGGGTTTTATCCTCAGCACTTAAAAAAAGAAAATAAAGAAACTATTTTAATTGTTTTTAAAATACTGTTATAAAAGCAATATATGCATGATAAGTTAGTATAAGAAAAGATATATTAATGAGAAGTAAAGTCCTTTCTTCTCAAACTTCATCTCTATTTCCCTGTTATTCACTAATAGCAGGTTTATATATATTTTCACAGAACTTATTAGGTGTTATGTACATAAATTTCATAGTTCTCATTTAAATAATAAAAGTAACATATGTTAGTTTTTAAAAGGCTCTAATAAATAAGAACTTTTTGCAATAATAAGCAACAGTACCTCTTATCCATCTTCCTCAAATATTATCATTGATGGTATATCATTCCTGGTTAATTAGATACAAATACATACACACAAACACACACACTTGCACATAGCCACACATAAGACTTTGTGACCAATTTTTTCCCCTTTATAACATGTTGTGATCATATTCCCCTATTGACATCTATATCTAAGCTACTTTCTTTTTAAATAATTTCTCTGGTGATGCACATTTAAGTAAATGTAAACAATGCTGCAATGAACATTCTTATGCATGTATGTTTGTTAAGGCAAAGGGAATACACATTTAAAATTTTGATAGTCACTCATTGATTGATTCAACAAAAAATTATGTTTACCATGCTTTTAATTTGCATCATTTTTCTCCATGTTTTCCTGTATATCTTTATTTTTTCTGGTTTAAATCTTGAAATACTTTGCCCTTTAATTTTTTATATTGAATTCCTTACACAAAATAGATTTATTGAAATAGAATTTAAATACCATACAATCCACCATTTTAACTGTACCCATCACTATTCTTCAATATATTCATAGTTATCCCTCCATTACCACAATTTAATTTTAAACCATCTGGTCTTCCTTAAAAGACACCTGTACTTAACACATATTTCTCCAATTCTGACTGCTGCACTATTCCTACCTTCTTTATAGCTCTGCCTATTCTGGACATTTTATAAAAAAGAATCATAGAATATGTGGTCTGGTATGATTGATTTTTTTTTCACTTAGCGTAATTTTTCCAAGTTCATTCATGTTATAGCATGTGTTAATAATTTATTTCTTTTTGCTGTTGAATATATTGCATTGTATGAAAATGTCAGATTTATCTATCCGCTTTTTAGTTGATGGGCATTTTATTTGCTTTCACTATTTGGCTTATCATGAATAATGATGCTATGAACATTGGTACAGAAGTTTGTGGATATATGCTTTCATTTCTTACGGGTTTATAACTAACAGTACATTTCTGGATCATATAATAACTGTACTTTTAACATATAAAAATTGTTTTCTAAACAAATGGCTACATAATTTTACATTCTTACCATCAGCCTATAAGAGTTCTAACTTTTCCACATCCTTGCCAACTCTTCTTATTCTCTGTCATTTTGATTATAGACATTCTGGTGGGTATGAAGTGTGATCTCATTAAGGTTTTGATTTGCATTTCCCTAATGACTAGTGATGTTGAACATATTTTCATGTGCTTATTTGCTATTTGTATATCATTTTTGGAGAAATGTCTGTTCAATTTTTTTGGTCATGTTTTCATTGGGTTGTCTTTTTATTATTTAGTATAAGGGTTCTTTATAGATTCTAGATATACATCCCTTATCAAACAAATGATTTGTGAACATTTTTATCATTCTGTAGATTGTCTTTTTCCCTTTTTAGGTGGCATTGTTTGTAGCACAAACATTTTGATATAGTATGATTTATCTATTTTTCTCTTACATTTTTCAAAAAACAGTCCATTTTAGAGCATTTTTAGTGATTCAAGTGTAAGATAGAGATGGTTCCTGTATCCTTTGTACCCCTAAACACTCACAGCCTTCTCTGCTATGTACATCCTGCACTAGAATGGCTTTATTGTTGCAATCAATGAATTTACACTGTCACGTCATTATCACCCAAAGACTGTAGTTTGCATTCCAGTTCACTTTTAGTATTGTAGGTTCTGTAAGTTTGGACAAATATCTAATGACATGTATCCACCATTTATTATAGTATTTTAGAGAACAGCTTAATTGCCCCCTCTAATTTTCTGTGCTCCACTTATTCATCCCTTGATTCTCTCTAATGTCTAGCAGCCACAGATATTTCTACTGTCTCCTTAGTTTTGTCCTTTCCAGAATGTCCAACAATTGGAATCATACAGTATGTAGAACTTTAAGATTGACTTCTGACCCTTATGAACACGCATTTATGGTTCTGGAATGCCTTGCATTTGTAGTGTGTATATTTGCTTATACATATCTAATAAAATTCAATTTAATATCTCTTTTTCCAGAATAGTAAGAGCCTTAGTGTCTTGAATTGTACACTGAACATCTCCTTGTATTTTTTTATTAATTTTTATATATGACAGTGGACTGCATTATAATTCATACTATACATATAGAGCACATTTTTTTCATATCTCTGGTTGTATACAAAGTATATTCACACCAATTCGTGTCTTCATACATGTACTTTGGATAATAATGTCCATCTTATTCCACCATCATTTCTAACCCCATCCCCCTCTTTCCCCCCTCCACCCCTCTGCCCTATCTAGAGTTTGTCTATTCCTCCCATGCTCCCGCTCCCTATCCCACTATGAATCAGCCTCCTTATATCAGAGAAAACATTCGGCATTTGGCATTTGCTTTTTTTGGGATTGGCTAACTTCACTTAGCATTATCTTATCTAACTCCATCCATTTACCTGCAAATGCCATGATTTTACTCTCTTTTATTGCTGAGTAATATTGCATTGTGTATATACGCCACATTGTTTTATCCATTCATCCACTGAAGGGCATCTGGTTTAGCTATTGTGAATTGTGCTGCTATGAACTTTGATGTGGCTGTGTCCCTGTAGTATGTTGTTTTTAAGTCCTTTGGATATAGACCAAGGAGAGAGATTCCTTGTATTTTTGTTCAAACTTTAGTTGCACACTTTCAAAAACATGGCAAGGACTTTATATCATAGTTGAGGCAGCATATTTAGGCTTTCTGGACTAGTTAATAAGCTAGATGACAATGACACTGAACAAATTGATTACCTTCTTGTGTCTGTTTCCTCTTCTTTAAAATAGTAATAATAGTAATAGCTATTTCAGAGGGCTGTTTTAAGGATTCAGATATAAACGTATTATCATGTAAGAAATTACTTTGATGCAATTTTAGCTTGTGAGTATACTGCTTAGGTACCCTGTCCTAGAGCTCATGAAACAGAAAGGTGCACAGACCAAATTAAAATGCTCAGATCATAATTTATTGGGTCAATTCAAAACACAAAGCAAAATATATGGAAAGAGAGATGGTCAGACTAACACATTTAAAATAAGGTACCAGTGAGTCAAAGAGCCATATTACTGAATCTTATTCTTCTGTATTTACATATTCTTTCTCTGTGCTGCATCACTTTTCCCATTTGATGTGGATTCAAAAACCAGTATTGATATTTGAGCAAGGGGCCTAATAGACAAAAAGTGTCTGGTCAGTGACATACTCTTGCTTCATGTAAGCTGGTAAATGCTTGTCCAATAGCAGTGCCACATAGCCTGATGAACAGAGATGGATTATTTGGCAGAGGATCCCAGGTGAGAGTCAACAATGGGGTGGCTAATTAAATATCTCATGATCATTATGTGCCTCATAAGCTTTGTTTAGTGTATCAAAAACATTTGTTTCTTTAGTTATTATTAAAAATACTAAATGTCTATTTTGTCCATCTCTTTCTATCTCTGTTCACAGACACATGCTATGCTTACTCTGTCTGATGCTTCTCAGCTTACTAAGTTATCTATGCTTAACCCAGATAAGTTTCATCCATTCCATTTTGTTTTTGTTTTATAGAGCAGAACAGAGTACTCCCAAACAATACAGGAATTACACACTGTATATGTAATGATTAATAGTAACATATCAATATCTTTTTACTACTAATGAAATTTATATTCTATCTTTCTAATAGAATAGATTTTTGGTTTCAACTTACAAAACTGGTACTCATTCTTTCATTTCTTACAGGCTTATCCTCAATTTGTTCTGACCTATCTGGAGGAGCTAAATGTACAAGTGGATGTGACTCAAACAGAGTATCACATTCACCATGGTGCTTGGACCACAGCTCATCAAGAATGTGGCAGAAACTTAACAGAAGAAGTGAGTGTAGTAAGCCAGAGGCAAGACAGAAATAGATCTCTAAAATGTGTTTTGAAAAGAGAAAATATGTTCAAGTTGTTTTCAAGAACCAAACATAAATTCACAACTTAATGTTACAGATTGTTTAAGATATAACCTCAATACCCATATGCACATTTATATTTATATAAAAGTCATATATAAACATTTTATTAAATAAATGGTGATATACTAGCTTTATCTTTGGATTGCCTTCTTTTCTTTTGTTCTGGCTCTGCACAAGTGATTTCATGCTCTATGAAAACTGAAGAAAGCATGAAAAGTGCATATTATGTTTTTGGCAAACATAGTTTAGATATTTCCAATCAATGAAGTTAGCTCCATTATTCCTATATTTCGTGTTTTAGGTTCTGCAAAAATGTGCCAGCAACCCTGATCTGAAGCAACTGCCAGAACCGTCAGACACCCATTTAATGCCAGAAGGTTCTCCTGAGGAGATAGGGCAGCTGACAGTGGCACTGGTGAGGAAACTGGAGGAGAAACATCCTAAGGCTTCCGCTCAGAGGTAGGGCACTGACAGACTGAGCTTTATTGCTCAATGACATTCGATGTTTTCCTTCAGTTTCATGTAAGATTGATTTCTTGATGATTGTTGAAATACCTCAACAGCCCTTTGGCTTTCAATCAGTGTAGTTTTAGGGTCACATTTGATGAAGAGAGGTGACATGTATATTTTGTTAAAGATTGATACATGTAATTTTTCAAAAGCATAATGAGGATGGATTGCTTCCCTTGAATCTCACTAAAATACAATAAAATAACATGATTAAGTGAAGGCAGTACTGAGCATATACCCAATTATGAAAATGCCAAAGGTCTTTAAGAAGACCACACCCATGAACATTCCTTTTTATTTTCCACCAGGAGAATATTATATTTGTATCTGAGGTTAAGTGCACAGTAGATGAACTCAAGTAGTGATGGCTTACAAATTAACACCATTTCTACTGCCAGGATACGAGCAATATCAGTGATCTGCTAACCAACTGAAAATTATCCTTGATTGAAAAATGGAAATGATTTCTCCAATTCTCTTTACTTAATTGGAAGCTGAATTTTATTATTATTATATTGTTAGATTTGATGTTGTAAATCACAAAATGACTTTATAAAATGTAATTTTAATCTATAATTGCTTGAATTACTTTTGACTGAAATATTCTCAAAGAACTAGTACAATTCTTATCATAGTCAATAAAGTTTAAAGGAACTCCTAAATGTAAATATACTACTTGAAGAGAAAAATGTCTCTTGCATAAAAAAAGAAAAAAAATGATAGTATTTATTTAAATTAAGCTACTTTTTATTCTTAAGTTACATATTTCCACCTGGATTTTGATAGGAGGGGAATTTCCCCCCTAAGAGATAGCAAAAATGACTCTTCATTTTACTCAGTCTTTATTATTTGGTTTTGTTATTTTGATCAGGCACAGAAGTACATTTAGTATCTTATGATATCATATCATGATGTTGTCTTGGATAGCATGAAAATTTAGACTCCAGGTCTTCTTTTCCCTGTTACTTATCTTTAAATCACATACAAGATTCTCATCCCTCTGATGCTCTACAATGTGACCACAAGTCTGTAGCCACACATCCAGGCCACTCTGGCTATTCACACCACTAGAATATAAGTCCCTTGGGAACAGTCTTTGTCTGATGTTTCTCATTTAAAGTAGGAACTCAAGGAACCCTGGGGCACTTGGGAACTGATAATACTGCTCTTTGAGTCCGTTTTTGTTCTTTTTGGACAATCATTTATTCTCTATCCTCTTTGACAGAATGTTTGAGGTTGTTATTATTCATGGCTTTTGTCTTTATAAATACTAAGTTCTGCTGAGGAAAGAGGAATGGGTTACTTCTTCTTTCAGCTTCTAGAACACTTGCCCCATTGTGAATAGGACCCTTCTGTTAACTCACCTGATTCCTTATGATTTCCCTGTTCCCCAACTTGGAGATATTTTTTCTGAGAGCATTGGGTAATTGAGAGATTTGGCTTTTGCAGTCTGTGGTTGTGTTTTCCCTGAGGCACAATCTGATGACTGAACATTGTGAAAAAGGCATATAGTATTAGAAAAAGTGACCTCCCCCGCCCAAAAAATGTGATTAGTGGCAGCTAATATATTGTAATACCTGAGTTAGAATTAAAGAAAGACTCTTTCAATTTCTAATAAAGTAGTAAGCATTCAATAAGTGGTAGTTGTGAAAATATTCTAAAAACAAGTAGAGATAGAAAAGAATTTTTTAATAAGGTTGTTCAGTAGTTCTCCCTCACCTATAATTCCAATATCAGTTACCTAACATCAACTCTGAGCCAGAAATATTCAATGGAAAATTCCAGAAATAGACAATTCATAAATTTTAAATAATCTTTACTACAGTATATTTGTACAGCATCCTATTTTATTAGTATTGTTCTTATTCTTTTTTTATGCCTAATTTATAAAATAAACTTTATCATAAGTATTAATTTATAGGAGAAACATATGAGATTCAGTACTATATGCAGCTTCAGAAACACTGGGTTTCTTAGACTGTATCTACTATGGATAATAGGGACTATTACATTTTGATTTATAGTTTTTAGTCAATAGGAATTGACTAGTAAACATATTTGGAGTTTTCTTTCTTGAGAAATTGCCCAGGGGACTCTTCTTAGTGAGATTTTCTTAGGATTTGTGTTTTAGGCTCCATACATTCTTCCTGCTTTCTATCCCTGCCCCCTCCTTAAAGCCATAGGGATTTATCTACTTTCTTTCCCCTCTACCCTCATAATTTACCTCAGTAGATGCTATTTCAGTTTCTTTTCCTCTTTTTACTAAAGTTGTTTTGAGTTAAAAGTAAAATACTTAGAGTAATCACTTTCCTCTTATTTTGGCGGACTGTAGGGGGCAAAATTAGAAGGCATGCAGAATTTGTCGAGCTGGTTACTTTGAACCTTAGGTTGTCTTGTTAGGTTGTATACTTTCCAAATGTAAGAAAATCTGTGTTATACTATTGCAGTTTTGAGAGAGAGCTTTACATTTTCTTGCTTTTCTCAATGATAATTCAGTTAAAGAAAAAATTCATAGCACATCATAAAGAAATTATGTGAAATGATCTGAGCTGTGGAAATTGGATTTTAGCACATCAAGAAAAATATTCATGAGAAAATCTGAATAAAGAATATGTAATTGAAAATAATTAAAAGAGAGAGATAAAATTTAAGTGCTTCCTTAGAAGTAGCCAAAGAAAGAGTAAACTACAATAGCCAAATTTGGGAGAAGACAGAGATTGTTAAGTAGTGGCAGGTAATCTGTGAAAATAAATGATAACAGTAGGTTATAAATGATAACAGCTCAAATTTACGGACTTTGCTCAAGTGCTTTAAGTACATCAATTCCTGAAAACCTATGAGGTAAGTGAAACAGAGGAATCATCATCTGAGACATGGAGAGATTCAATTACTTGATGAAGGCCTCTGAGTTCCCCTAGCTCCGTTTTATTCTGAACCACTACTTTATACTGCTTGACTACTCATGCTCATATCTTAGTATTTATTCAAAATCTTCAACTTTTCAAATAGAGACTATTATTTTAACTTGATATCTTGGAAATGGAACTTTTAGATAAGAACAAATTTAAAAAGGAAAACTAAAAGTTTAGCAATATATTCAGTATTCAGTGAAAATTAAATAAGAGGTAGGACATATTAAGGGAAGCTATGAACTCCTGATTTCCTGTTGCATTCAACTATCTAGATCTGCAGTCTAGACTGACTTGCAGAGGACTGCCTTTGAATAAGAGATTTTTAAAAGTCTTTTTCTAATAATATGACTATAACTTGTCATGATTATCCAGGGTATTTCATACTTTGGTGATTCAGTTCAGCTTCACGACAGGACTAATAGTTGTCATTTGTTGGATACTTACCATGTGACTACTGCTTTTCTAAGTATTTATTCTCATAATATCATGAGAGGTTGATTTGGTATTAATATCATAACCTGGGCTGGGGTTGTGGCTCAGTGGTAGAGTGCTCGAAAAGCATTCACAAGGCACTTGGTTCAATCCTCAGCACCACATAAATGTAAAATAAAAATATTCTACCTAAAACTAAAAAACACCAAAAAACAAAAAACCCATCATAACCTGATGATAGAGGTACTCTTTTACTTATTTATTTGTTTGTTTATTGTACTGGGGTACTGGGATTGAACCTGGGAATGCTTTATCACTGAGCTACATCCCCAGATATTTTTATGAAATTTTAATTTTGAGACAGGGTTTTGATAAATTGCTGAGGTTCTTGGCTAAGTTGCTGAGAGTGTGGCTTCAAACTTGTGATACTCCTGTCTCAGCCTTCTAAGTCTCTGGAATAACTTGGCATGCACCACTGCACCTGGCATAGGTGCATATCAATTAAGATACAGAAACTGAAGCTCTGAGTAGCAACCTCATGTGCCCAGTCATACAGCTGGTTAATGGGGGAGTGAGGATTTGAATTGAGGCCTAGGTGGATCTCTTGACTACCCTCATTCCTATTAGTTTTTATTTACTGATTTTATAAGAGAATGGTATCATACACATAGTTATATTAAATAACTACTAAAATGTCATGTGTGTTACATCATGAGAGTTGATCAGGCTTACCATTTAACTTGTGTATTTTGAGTTATATTCTTAAACACAACACACACACACACACACACACACACAGTCTAAAACAATAACCCCAAATTAGGCTTAACTACCTATGGATTCATTTTGTGTAATGTACATTTCAAACATTTCAGAAAACCATCTGGTGTTGACCTTTTTCTTTTTCTTTTTTCTTTCTTTTTTTACTTTTATTTTTTATTTTCACATGGAAAAATTAATTCTTCCATGGGAGAAAAGGGAAATATCTTACTATATGAAGTCTTAAATATAAGGTTCTTAGTTCACAATAGGTCATATTTTCTTGTTTCCTTTAGCCACACTTTAATGTTTTTGCTCTCTTCTTGAATAAAGAAAGTTGTGTGTACGTTTAATTCCAAGTTTGGTCCAAAATGAAATAAATGCCATATTCTGGCATCTTTAAGTATCTGGAATGTGTTTGTTTACATTAGTTTATCCAAAGGAGCCCTTTAACCATATTTAAATTGAATAGGGGGTGGGGAAGGAATGGGACAGCCAACAAAGCATGCTGACCCAGCTTGTCACCCAGTGACCTGTGAGAAGGAAATAATGAACTGTGAGTAGCTGTCATCTTAACTGTTTCTGACAGTTCGCCTTTGGGCACATCTGTGTTAGTTGCTTTGGAAAGCCCTTTGTTCTTTTCCCACTAGTGACTTTGTGGGGCGCTGAGGGGTTTGCTAGCTACTGTACTGCAAACCAGCCCCTTCCTTCCCAGGGAAGCGAGCAGCTGCCGCGAATCGCACTGACATTTCTCTTCATGACTCAACTTGGCATGTACTTCACTCTTTGAAAAAAGAGCAGATATTTGAAAGTGCTTTGATTTTTTTCAATTAAAATATACTTTAATGTCTCATAAATTTTGATACTAATAAAAAAGCAAGTTACAAAACATACTTAGTATTATCCTAATTTCACATATATAAAAAGTTAACCAGATGGACAAGTGATTTGAAGGAAATATATCAACATATCCACAGCTGTTTCTGAGCCTTTAAATTTTAGTTATCAATTATTTTCCAAATTTAAATAATTAAATATTGTATTTGAGATAGGAAAAAAATTCAGATAAGTTGTGAAAAGCATTTTTAATAAAGATGCTTGATACCTGATTTACTAGAAAGTTTATTTGGGCTAAAACAGGTAACATTTTATTTCAGCTTTCCACTGACAATTTTTTGAAGAACTTTTATCTGATGATCTAAACTTTCAAATATTACAGTATTTATAATTTAAATTTAATCTAGTGCTTAAGATTATTATAATCATTAGAAGATGTAATTTGATAAGAAACAGGTGTTTTCGTCCCTGGTTTCCTGAAGTATATGTACTATTTCAGTAATAATGAAAGCAGAACAGTTTGAATAATGCATATCCTAAGAGAATTGTTTAAATTAAAATCAAAGCTTTGCTTATAAAATATAATTCCTGAGTTCATTTTAAAGCCTTATTTACATTTTTACAATTGCTGTACAATCAGTCCTTCTACTATAATTAAGTCAGGATATGATTGGCATGAAATAAACATTGAGCATTTGGTTCTCACTTTATTATATTTACCATTCCAAGAGAATATGAATTCAGAGTATATTGCATTGGTCAATTTTTAAGAGGACTTTATTCCCCTTGATAAAATAGAAGAAATGAAACTTGAAAGAAATAACAAGCTTTTTTCTTTATTCAAGGTTTTGCTCATGGTTACAGATTTGAGATGCACTAGATAAAAGAAATATAGCCTCTTGCTTTTCAAAGAAAGATAAATTAATAGTAATGAGAAGTTCTCTAAGCAGACTGATAATCATAATGTCTATATAATTATAAATTGTAAAAAAACACATAAAAATTAAAAATTCTGATTTTCTTATTTTTTAATAGCATAACATTTATTACTCTAATAAGCCTTTTATATAGTCTTACTTACGGTTAATGATAATCTGTAACTGTATTATTTTCTTTGAACCTTCTCCTTATTTTTTTCAGCAAATATCAATAAAATTTTTATCAAGTTAGTGAATGAGCAAGTCAGTTTTGAATATAGTTAGTCAGACTTTGCCTTTTTAAGGAAAGTGAACTGTTTAAATCTCATAGCTCCAATTCTTATTTCTAGAACTTATACTGGTATAGTAAATGTTTACATTATTTCTTGCAATATTTACTAATTCCGATTATACTTTCTAGGAATAAAATCCCATGTTAGATTACACTACTGTTCTTAAATACTGAAAATACTCAATTTTAAGAATTTGCCTTTAGCTCTTTGATACCTTTTGTAAGACTATGGCATTATATTTAAGAACCTAAAATTATTGTGTATTCTGGAGATGCAAAGATATAATTTAGTTTTCTGATTAGAAAAGACAAATATATGGTTATTGGCTGATATTGTTGCCTGTTTGGGTTTTGGTATATTTTAAAAAATTAATCCCCATATGTTCTCTGTGAATTAAAATAACATGAACAAATAATATAATTGCACCTGCTTCTTTGAAACAAAGTCAAGATCAAGCATTCCAAAGATTAGATTTATATCTGTTGATGTGCATTAATTCCACAATTATCAAAGACTTTCAAAATAAGCATTTTATGATCATTTTTTTATTCTCATTTGCAGCCACAAGTTACCCAAACCTTCAACTAAACTGCTTAATTTCTGTTTTAAAAAACGTACTATTTATCTTTCTGTTCTATTCAACATTATGAATAGAACCATTAAGGGAGAATGGGAAGATTTAACTCCTATCTTCTTCAGTCTTACAGCCCCCAAATGAGTGTGCCTAGTGTTATAATTTTGAAAGTAGAAGATAATGAGTTTGGAAAGGAGGAGACAGGTGGTAGAGGTATTATTAAGTTACCATATATGGAATTGGGTAAGAGAGGAGTACAGACAGTCAAAATGACCCATAGATTAACTCCTTAACTTGTCTGTCTCTTTCTACCCCTGTTCCCTTACAATCTGTCCTCCACTTAATGTCAGAGTGATCCTTTTATGTTCAGAAGTCAGATGATGGAGTCCTCAGCTCCAAATCCTCCAGTGGCTTTTTATTTCCTTTAGAGTGAAAGCAGACTTTACTACATGCTACATCCCTACTTTTCCAGGACCATCTTATCTCTTTGAATACTGTTCTCCCCTCCCTTTCTGTCACTCTTTCTCTGTTTTATTTTTCTCCAAGTTACTTATACCATATGCGTATTTATTCACTGTCTGAGTTGCCCAATTGGAAGATGTGCTCCACTTCATAGGAACTTTGTTTTGTTTACTTCTGTACCTCCAGGTCCAGAATATACCTTGGAAGTACTCAATATGAAGTTATTGAATGAAGAAACAAATTAATGATTTGTGACTAATGGAAATAAAATGGAGAAGGGCACTAGTCTAAGCATTCATATGTATATTTCAAGACTCCCATCTCTGTACAACTACTATAGTCCTGTGTCCTACTCATTAATCTCAAAATGAGTTCAGCCACTACAATGGCTTTCTAACTGATCTCTACATTTTCTGTTATTTTTTTTTTCCATTTTTTAAATTGATGAACAAATATATTGGGGACATTTTCTATCTTTGAAGCGCTACCCTAAGGTATCCTAGGCACTGAGGATATAATAGATACACTTGCTGGCCTTATAAAACTGTCCTCACAGAATCTTACAGGAAAGAAAAATATTAAGTCATTATAGTAAGGAGAGTGATATGTGTTGTTGTAGGGAGAAGGTAGTTCATCCAAACACTCCACCCTGGTGATAAGCTTTTGAAGTACAATTCTGAGTGTTTTACTTATTGATACACAATTCTTTAGTGTTTACCCATTCTTTAATAAGGCAAATGAAACATTAGCTGTCAGCCCCTCCATATGATAATCTTGTGTCTCAGAATCTCCAGGCTAACTGTACTTGGCCTTCATGGGTTTCCTTGACCAAAATGCCTTTATTTCTTCTTTTTCTTTTTTTTTTTCCTACCTAAAACCTTACCCTCTGCACAACCTATTCTTATTTATTTATTTTTTTCACCCTTACTTTTTTCCTGATATGTACATTTAAGGGAATAAATGTACTTCTGAGCATGGCTTTAATTTTATGTCCCAGATTTTAACAAGCTATATTTTTATTTTTATATATCATTTTCATTTTATTATAGTTTACTCTATATGATTTATGAATTATTTAGAAGTATATTTCTTCATTTCTACATATATCGTTTGAGCCAGGTGCTGTATGCACACCTGTGATCCTAAAGCTTGGGAGGCTGAGGCAGGAGAATCACAAATTCAAAGCCAGCCTCAGCAAAAGCAGAGTGACTTGCTTTTGTGAGACGCTGTCTCTAAATAAAATACAAAATAGGGCTGAGAATGTGGCTCAGTGGTCAAGTGCCCTTGAATTCAATCCCTGGTAAGCCCCCTCCAAAAAAAAAGTCTAAATATATGATTTGTATATGTATATTGGCTTCTAGATTAATTTCACTGTGACTGGAATATATGAATATAAAATATATAATTTATTTATTTATTTGGTACTGGGGATTATCCCAAGGGCTCTTAACACTGAGCCACATCCCTGACCTTTTTATATTTTATTTTAAGACTTTTGAAACAGGGTCTCACTAAGTTGCTTAAGGCCTCACTAAGTTCTGAGGCTGGCTTTGAACTCGTGATCCTCCTGTCTCAGCCTCCCGAGCTGCTGGGATTACAGGCAAGCACTACCACACCTGGGGTGGACGGCTCTGTGGTCAACCTAGTCCATGGACAAATTTTATAAACAATTCAAATGAATGACAAAGAATATGCATTCTTAAGTTTGGAGGTGCAGTGTTCTGTACATATCAATTAGATTAAGTTTGACAATTGTGTTTTCATATCTTGTGTGTATTTGCTGATATTTTATCTGCCTGGTACATAATTTACTAAAAGAAGTATAGTTAAATATCCTGCTATAATTGTGTATTTGTCCACTTCTCCTTTTAGTTTATGAATTTTTATTTTCTATAATTTGATTATAAAGTACATAAAATTTTAGAATTGTTATCTTATAAATTAAACCTTATGCTTTTATTAAATGTTTTTCCTTTTTTTAATTTAAAGTTTATTTTGCCTTATATATTAAATACAGTGACTCCAACTTTTTGGTCAGTGTTTGAACGATATATTTTCATATACTTTACTTTCAAACTTTATACTAAAGGAGTAGTTCATATGAAAGCATATTGGTATTTTAATGCATTATGACAATTTTTGTCTTTTAGGTGAATATTTAGTTCATAATCAATTTAATTACTAATGTTTGGGAGCTTAACATATTTCTGTTTGTTTTCTATGCATTCCATCTATTATTATTATCTCTCTCTCTCTCTCTCTCTCTCTCTCTCTCTCTCTCTCTCTCTGCCTTCTCTTGGATTCATTGACTATTTTTGTTATTCTATTCCCTCCAATTATAGTTCCTTTAGAGATCATAATGCTTCCTTAACTTATCAAAACCTAAATAAATGATTTTGCCATTTTCAGACAGTTTAACTCTTAATTAACACATACACACTTTATTTCTAAATGGTGGTGTATATTTTAATTCTATATGTATTTTCACCCCTGTAAAACATAATAATTATTTTGTATAGTCAATGTTCATTTAAACTTATCCATATTTTTCTTTTTAGTTGATCTTTATTTCTTTCTTATCTCTGGGTTTGCATCAATAATGATTTTCTTTTATTTTTAAATATATTTTTTGTAGATGGACAGAATACCTTTATTTTATTTGTTTATTTTTATGTGGTGCTAAGGATCAAACCCAGTGCCTCACACAGGCTAGGCAAGCACTCTACCACTGAATCACAGCCCTGACCCAAGAATGATTTTCCTTCTGCTTAAAAGACATCATTTAATATTCCCATAAGTGTGGTCCATTGGTCATGAATTATTTCAGTTTTTATTTGTCTTAAAATGCCTGTTTGTGTTAGTTTTTTTGTTGCTGTGACCAAAACACATAATAAGAAAATCTTAGAGGAGGAAAAGTTTATTTTGTGCTCTGTGTTTCAGAGGTCCAGTCCTTGGTTGGCTAACTACATTGCTCTGGGCCTGAGATAAGGCAGAACGTCATGATGGAAGGGCATGGCAGAGGAGTGTTTTTTAGCTCATGGCAGCTGGGATACAGAGAGGAGGGAGAGGGGGAGGGGGGGAGGAAAGAAGGGAGAGGGACAAAGAAGGAGGAGGAGGAGGAGGAAGAGGAAAAGGGGAAGAGGAAGAGGAGGAGCCACCACCAGGAACAAGATATAATCCCCAAGGGAATATACCCAGTGACCTACTTATTCCAGCCATGCCCAACCTGCCTACAGTTACCACCCAGTAGTCCATTAAAGTTATTAATCCATCAAGTGAATTAATCCCATGATAAGGTTACATCTCTCATCATTGCCTAGAAGTCCCACCTCTAAACCTTCCTATATTGAAGATTATGCTTTCAAAACATGATCTTTTGGGAGGACATTTCTAGATCCAAACCATAAATATATTTTCCTTTCATATTTTCACAAATAGAAATTCTAGTTTGTCACCACCTATAACACATTGAGGATATTATCCAATTACTTTTTTTTTTAAATTTTTTTATTGTGGGTTGTTCAAAACATTACAAATTTCTTGACATATCATATTCCACACTTTGATTCAAGTGGGTTATGAACTCCCACCTTCACCCCATACACAGATTGCAGAATCACATCAGTTACACATCCATTGATTTACAAATTGCCATACTAGTGTCTGTTGTGCTCCGCTGCCTTTCCCGTCCTCCACCCTCCCCCCTCCCCACCTCTCCCCTCCCCTCCCCTCCTCTCTCTCTACCTCCTCCACTGTATAACCCTGAGGGTCTCCTTCCATTACCATGCAATTTCCCTTCTCTCTCCCTTTCCCTCCCACCTCTCATCCCTGTTAAATGTTAATCTTCTTCTCCTGCTCTTCATCCCTACTCTGTTCTTAGATACTCTCCTTATATCAAAGAAGACATTTGGCATTTGTTTTTTAGGGATTGGCTAGCTTCACTTAGCATAATCTGCTCTAATGCCATCCATTTCCCTGTAAATTCTATGATTTTGTCATTTTTTAATGCAGAGTAATACTCCATTGTGTATAAATGCCACATTTATTTTATCCATTCGTCTATTGAAGGGCATCTAGGTTGGTTCCACAGTCTTGCTATTGTGAACTGTGCTGCTATGAACATCGATGTAGCAGTGTCCCTGTAGCATGCCCTTTTTAGGTCTTTAGGGAATAGACCAAGAAGGGGAATAGCTGGGTCAAATGGTGGCTCCATTCCCAACTTTCCAAGAAATCTCCATACTGCTTTCCAAATTGGCTGCACCGATCTGCAGTCCCACCAGCAATGTACAAGTGTACCCTTTTCCCCACATCCTCGCCAGCACTTGTTGTTGTTTGACTTCTTAATGGCTGCCAATCTAACTGGAGTGAGATGGTATCTTAGGGTGGTTTTGATTTGCATTTCTCTGACAGCTAGATATGTTGAGCATTTTTTCATGTACTTGTTGATTGACTGTATGTCCTCCTCTGAGAAGTGTCTGTTCAGGTCCTTGGCCCATTTGTTGATTGGGTTGTTTGTTCTCTTATTGTCTAATTTTTTGAGCTCTTTGTATACTCTGGATATTAGGGCTCTATCTGAAGTGTGAGGAGTAAAGATTTGTTCCCAGGGTGTAGGCTCCCTATTTACCTCTCTTATTGTTTCTTTTGCTGAGAAAAAACTTTTTAGTTTGATTAAGTCCCATTTGTTGATTCAAGTTATTAACTTTTGTGCTATGGGTGTCCTATTGAGGAATTTGGAGCCCGACCCCACAGTATGTAGATCGTAGCCAACTTTTTCTTCTATCAGACGGCGTGTCTCTGATTTGATATCAAGCTCCTTGATCCATTTTGAATTAACTTTTGTGCATGGCGAGAGAAAGGGATTCAGTTTCATTTTGTTGCATATGGATTTCCAGTTTTCCCAGCACCATTTGTTGAAGATGCTATCCTTCCTCCATTGCATGTTTTTAGCCCCTTTATCAAATATAAGAAAGTTGTAGTTTTGTGGATTGGTTTCTGTGTCCTCTATTCTGTACCATTGGTCCACCCGTCTGTTTTGGTACCAGTACCATGCTGTTTTTGTTACTATTGCTCTGTAGTATAGTTTGAAGTCTGGTATCGCTATACCGCCTGATTCACACTTCCTGCTTAGCATTGTTTTTGCTATTCTGGGTCTTTTATTTTTCCATATGAATTTCATGATTGCTTTCTCTATTTCTACAAGAAATGCCGTTGGGATTTTGATTGGCATTGCATTAAACCTATAGAGAACTTTTGGTAATATCGCCATTTTGATGATGTTAGTTCTGCCTATCCATGAACAGGGTATATTTTTCCATCTTCTAAGATCTTCTTCTATTTCTCTCTTTAGGGTTCTGTAGTTTTCATTGTATAAGTCTTTCACCTCTTTTGTTAGGTTGATTCCCAAGTATTTTATTTTTTTTGAAGATATTGTGAATGGAGTGGTTGTCCTCATTTCCATTTCAGAGGATTTGTCGCTGATATACAGGAATGCCTTTGATTTATGCGTGTTGATTTTATATCCTGCCACTTTGCTGAATTCATTTATTAGCTCTAATAGTTTCTTTGTAGAGCCTTTTGGGTCTGCTAGGTATAGAATCATATCATCTGCAAATAGTGATAATTTAAGTTCTTCTTTTCCTATTTTTATGCCTTTAATTTCTTTCGTCTGTCTAATTGCTCTGGCCAATGTTTTGAGAACTATGTTGAACAGAAGTGGAGAGAGAGGGCATCCCTGTCTTGTTCCAGATTTTAGAGGGAATGCCTTCAGTTTTTCTCCATTCAGAATGATGCTAGCCTGAGGCTTAGCATAGATTGCTTTTACAATATTGAGGTATGTTCCTGTTATCCCTAGTTTTTCTAGAGTTTTGAACATAAAGCGATGCTGTACTTTGTCGAATGCTTTTTCCGCATCTATCGAGATGATCATATGGTTCTTATTTTTAAGTCTATTGATGTGGTGAATAACATTTATTGATTTCCGTATATTGAACCAGCCTTGCATCCCAGGGATGAATCCTACTTGATCATGGTGTACAATTTTTTTGATATGTTTTTGTATCCGAGTGGCCAGAATTTTATTGAGGATTTTTGCATCTAGGTTCATTAGAGATATTGGTCTGTAGTTTTCTATCTTTGAAGTGTCTTTGTCTGGTTTAGGTATCAGGGTGATGTTGGCCTCATAGAATGAATTTGGAAGTTCTCCCTCCTTTTCTATTTCCTGAAGTAGCTTGAAAAGTATTGGTATTAGTTCTTCTTTAAAGGTTTTGTAAAATTCTGCTGTATACCCATCCGGACCTGGGCTTTTCTTAGTTGGTAGTCTTTTTATGGTTTCTTCTATTTCCTCAATTGATATTGGTCTGTTTAGGTTTTCTATATCCTCCTGACTGAATCTGGGCAGATCATATGACTTAAGAAATTTATCTATGCCTTCACTATCTTCTAATTTGTTGGAGTATAAGGATTCAAAATAGTTTTTGATTATCTTCTGTATTTCTGAAGTGTCTGTTGTGATATTGCCTTTTTCATCCCGTATGCTAGTAATTTGAGTTCTCTCTCTTCTTCTCTTCGCTAGCATGGCTAAGGGTCTGTCGATTTTGTTTATTTTTTCAAAGAACCAACTTTTAGTTTTGTCAATTTTTTCAATTGTTTCTTTTGTTTCAATTTCATTAATTTCAGCTCTGATTTTAATTATTTCTTGCCTTCTACTTCTTTTGCTGTTGTTTTGCTCTTCTTTTTCAAGGATTTTGAGATGAAGTATGAGATCATTTATTTGTTGGTTTTTTCTTTTTTTAAGGAATGAACTCCAAGCAATGAATTTTCCTCTTAGAACTGCTTTCAATGTGTCCCATAGATTCCGATATGTTGTGTCTGTGTTTTCATTAATCTCTAAGAATTTTTTAATTTCCTCCTTGATGTCTTCTATAACCCATTGATCATTCAGTAACCTATTGTTCATTCTCCAAGTGATGTATGCTTTTTCCTTCCTTCTTTTATCGTTGATTTTCAGTTTCATTCCATTATGATCAGATAAGATGCATGGTATTATCTCTACTCCTTTATATTGTCTAAGAGTTGCCCTGTGACATAATATATGATCTATTTTAGAGAAGGATCCATGTGCTGCTGAGAAAAAAGTGTAACTGCTTGATGTTGGGTGGTATACTCTATATATGTCAATTAGGTCTAGGTTATTAATAGTGTTATTGAGTTCTATAGTTTCCTTATTCAACTTTTGTTTGGAAGATCTGTCCAGTGGCGAGAGAGGTGTGTTGAAGTCTCCCATGATTATGGTATGATGGTCTATTAGACTCTTGAACTTGAGAAGAGTTTGTTTGACGAACATAGCTGCACCATTGTTTGGGGCATAAATATTTATGATTGTTATGTCTTGTTGTATGGTTCCCTTAAGCAGTATGTAGTGTCCCTCTTTATCTCTTTTGATTAACTTTGGCTTGAAATCTATTTTATTTGATATGAGTATGGACACTCCTGCTTGTTTCCGAAGTCCATATGAGTGATATGATTTTTCCCAACCTTTCACCTTCAGCCTATGTATGTCTTTTCCTATCAAATGCGTCTCCTGTAGGCAGCATATTGTTGGGTCTTGTTTTGTGATCCATTCTACTAGCCTGTGTCTCTTAATTGGTGAGTTTAAGCCATTAACATTTAAGGTTATTATTGAGATATGGGTTGTTCTTCCAGCCATATTTGTTTATTTCTGTTACTAAACATGGTTTGTTTTCCTCTTTGATTATTTCCCCCCCCTTTACTGTCCTACCTCCCACTGTTGGTTTTCATTGTTATTTTCCATTTCCTCTTCCTGTAATGCTTTGGCGAGGATGTTTTGAAGAGATGGTTTTCTAGCTGCGAATTCTTTAAACTTTTGTTTATCGTGGAAGGTTTTAATTTCATCCTCCATCCTGAAGCTTAATTTCGCTGGATACACAATTCTTGGTTGGAACCCATTTTCTTTCAGTGTTTGAAATATGCTATTCCAGGATCTTCTAGCTTTCAGAGTCTGTGTTGAAAGATCACCTGTTATCCTGATTGGCTTACCCCTAAATGTAATCTGCTTCCTTTCTCTTGTAGCTTTTAAAATTCTCTCCTTATTCTGTATGTTGGGCATCTTCATTATAATGTGTCTAGGTGTGGATCTCTTATGATTTTGCACATTCGGCGTCCTGTAGGCTTCTAGGATTTGGGATTCTGTCTCATTCTTCAAGTCTGGGAAGTTTTCTTGTATTATTTCATTGAATAGACTTCTCATTCCTTTGGTTTGGAGCTCTGTACCTTCCTGTATCCCAATGACTCTTAAGTTTGGTCTCTTAATGTTATCCCATATTTCTTGGATGTTCTGCTCATGGTTCCTTAACAGTCTTGCTGAGCTGTCTATGTTCTTTTCCAGTTGAAATACTTTGTCTTCATTGTCTGATGTTCTATCTTCTAAGTGTTCTACTCTGCTGGTAGTATTCTCCATTGAGTTTTTAAGTTGGTTTATTGCTTCCTGCATTTCTAGGATTTCTGTTTGTTTGTTTTTTATAACCTGTATCTCCCTGTATAGTTGATCCTTTGCTTCCTGGATTTGTTTGCGTAATTCGTTGTCGAAGTGATCTTTCATTGTCTGATTTTGCTGTTTAATGTCTTCCTTGATACTCCAGATCATTTGAAGCATGTATATCCTGAATTCTTTATCTGACATTCCATCTGTTGCAGGTGTTACCTCTTCTAAAGTTGCGTTGACCTGCATTGCTTGTGGTCCTTTCTTTCCTTGTCTTTTCATACTGCTTGCGTATCTTTCCTGCAGGTGCGGGCAGCGGCTCTGCTCTCTCCTTATTCCAATTGGGGTTTCGTGGCTACCACACCGGCAGGTCACTGGGCCTGTTCTGGGAGCTGGCGGCGGCTCTGTTCTGCCCCTACTCCGATTGGGGTGAAGAGTGTACCATGCCGGCAGGCCACCGGGCCTGATCCGCCGGTCGGTTGCAGGTTTGCCTACCCTGCAGGCGCGGGAGGCGGCTCTACTCTGCCCCTACTCCAAATGGGTTGACGTGTCTGTCGTACCGGCAGGCCACTGGGCCTGTCCCGCTGGTCGGTCGCAGATCTGCCCGCCTTTCGGGCACGGGTGGAGGCTCTGCTCTGCCCCTACTCCAATTGGGGTGTCGTGACTACCCCGCCTGCAGGACGCTGGGCCTGTTCCTGGCACGGGCGGCGACTCTGCTCTGCCACTACTCCAATTAGGGTGGTGTTTGTACCACGCCGGCAGGCTCCTGGGCCTGATCCGCCGGTCTGTTGTAGGTCTGCCTACCTTGGAGGCGCGGGCGGCGGCTCTGCCCTGCCCCTCCTACCACGCCCATGTACCACTGGGTCACGGGTCTGCCCACCTTGCGGGTGCGGGTGGCGGCTCCGCTCCGCCCCCTCTCCAATTGGGGTCACGCGGTCACCACGCTGGCGAGCCGCTGGGCCTGCTCTGGGCGCTGGCGGCGGCCCGGCTCCTCCCCTCTGGCTCGACGACTAATTGAGGAGACTCGGGTGACTGTGCCTCACCCCCCCTACCAGGAGACCAACTGCTTGTGTTACCGCTGGTATTGATGAAGTTCTCTCCTCCGCCACTTTCTGCTGACATCAGATCTCTGCCATGTTGGTATCCTATGCGAATGGCAGCATTTCGTTCCCCTTGCCAGGCAACCAAAGCAACGGGTGAGTCCTGACCGGCCCTCAGCAGGACCCGGACCGAGAAGCAGTTTCCGCGGGCTCCTAGCCCCGGGCCAGGGAAGTTCCGGGAGCCGGAACTCGGCCGCTCCGTGCTCTGTGTAAGCTCCTATAAGTGTAAGCTCCAAGAAGCAGTCCCCGCGGGCTCAGTTCCGGGAGCCGGAATTCGGCTGCTTAGTGCTTGGTGTATGCTCTGATAGGCGCAGGGTCCAAGAAGCAGCCTCCGCAGGCTCCGCAGCCCTGGGCCAGGGCGGTTCCGGGACCCAATTACTTTTTAATTCCCTTTTTTTCCCTTTGAGGAGTCAGATGTCAAGTCTTATTATTACTTCCTTGAAGACAACATACTGTTTTTCTCTGTCTCACATGAAGATTTTTCTTTGTGTTTGGTGTTTACTATGATTTTCCCTGGTATTTTTGTCAGTGTTATAGTTTTGTTTTATATTTATAATAATTGGTATTTTAGAACTTGGATCTGTTGCTTCCTGTGTTTCATTAGTTTTGGAAATTTCTCTGCTATTCTTTCTTTATTTTTAACTTTTTAAAAATTTTTAAATTTTAATTTGTTATGATGACAGCAGAATGTATTACAATTCATATTACACTTATAGAGCACAATTTTTCATATCTAGTTGTATAAAAAGTAGGGTCACATCATTCGAGTCTTCATACATGTACTTAGGGTAATGATGTCCATCTCATTCCACATCTTTACTACCCCCATCCCCCTCCTTTCCGCTCCCTCCCCTTTGCCCTATCTAAAGTTCATCTAATCGTCCCCCTCCCACCCTAACCACATTATGAATCAATATACTTAAATCAGAGAAAATATTTGGCATTTGGTTTTTGGGGATTGGCTAACTTCACTTAGCATTATATTCTTTAACTATACCCATTTACCTGTAAATGACATGATTTTATTCTCTTTTAATGCTGAATAATATTCCATTGTATATATATATATATATATATATATATATATATATATATATATATATATATCACATTTTCTTTACCTATTCATCTACTGAAGGGCATTTAGGTTGGTTCCACAGTTTAGCTATTGTGAATTGTGCTGCTGAAAATATGGGTGTGGCTATGTCCCTGTAGTATGCTGTTTTAAGTCCTTTGGTTATAGACCGAGGAGTGGGATAGCTGGGTCAAATGGTGGCTACGTTCCCAGTTTTTCAAGGATTCTCCATACTGCTTTCCATATTGGCTGCACCAATTTGCAGTCCCACCAGCAATGTATGAATGTACCTTTTTCCTTACATCCTCACCAACACTTATTGTTGTTTGTATTCTTAATAGCTGCCATTCTGACTGGAGTGAGATGAAATCTTAGAGTAGTTTTGATTTGCACTTCTCTAATTGCTAGCGATGTTGAATATTTTTCATATATTTGTTGATTTATTGTCCATCTCATTCCACGTCTTTTCTATCCCCATCCCCCTCCTTTCCGCTCCCTCCCCTTTGCCCTATCTAAAGTTCATCTAATCGTCCCCCTCCCACCCTAACCACATTATGAATCAATATACTTAAATCAGAGAAAATATTGTGTATCTTTTTCTGAGAAGTGTCTGTTCAGTTCCTTGAAAAAAGAGGTGAAAGACCTCTACAATGAAAACTACAGAATGCTAAAGAAAGAAATTAAAGAAGCCTTAGAATATGAAAAGATCCCCTTGTTTTTGGATAGGCAGAATTAATATTGTCAAAATGACCAAACTACCAAAAGCACTATGCAGATTTAATGCAATTCCAATCAAAATCCCAATGACATTCCTCATAGAAATAGAAAAAGCAGCCATGAAATTCATCTGGAAAAATAAGAGATACAGAATAGCTAAAGTAATCTTTAGCAAGAAGAGTGAAGCAGGTGGCATCACTATACCAGACCTTAAACTATACTACAGAGCAAAAGTAACAAAAACAGCATGGTATTGATACCAAAATAGACTGGTAGACCAATGGTACAGAATAAAGGACACAGAAATTACAGTTATTTTATATTAGAAAAAGGTGCCAAAAATGTTCATTGGAGAAAAGATAGCCTTTTCAACAAACGGTGCTGGGAAAACAGAAAATCCATATGCAACAAAATGAAATTAAACCCCTGTCTCTCACCATGCACAAAACTCAACTCAAAGTGAATCAAAGACCTGGGGATTAAACCAGAGACAGCACACCTATTAGAAGAAAAAATAGGCCCAAATCTCTGTCATGTTGGATAAGGTACTGGCTTCCTTAATAAGACTCCTATAGCATAAGAATTAAATTAAAATATAAATAAATGGGATGGATTCAAACTAAAAAAAACTTCTTCTCAGCAAAAGAAACAATCAGTGAGGTGAATAGAGAGCCTACATTTTGGGGATAGATTTTTACCACATGCACATCAGATAAGGCAATATCTCTAGGATATTTTTGATATATATATCTCAAAAATCTTAACACCAACCCCCCCCACCACCAAATAACCCAATCAATAAATGGGCCAAGGAACTGAACAGACACTTCTCAGAAGAAGATATTGTTTCTTTAAATATTGCTTGAGCCCCCTTTTTTTCCTAATCTTGAAGGAACATTAATGACATATACAGTAAAAATTTTTCTTTTTATATAAATCCTAGGTCTCATTCTATGTTTGGTATTCTCTACCTTTTGCTTCTTATACTTTAGGATCTTTGAACTTATTATTTTTCCCTTTAGCTTTTTGGGATTTGCTACTAAATTCCTACATTGAGTTCTTAATATCTGTTATTGTACTTTTCAGTTACAAAGTTTCCATTTGATTTTAAAATCAACTTTGCTTTTATATATTTTAATTTACACAAAATAATTGTACATGTTTAAGGGACTCAGTGTGGTATATTGATGTACCTGCACAGTGCATGATAATCAAATCAGGATCATTAGTATTTCTATCTCCTCATACATTTATCTTTTTTGTTGTTGTTGTTTGTTTGGCACCTGGTATTGAACCCATGCTAGGCAAGCTCTCTACCACTGAGCTACATCCCCAGACATTTTATTTTTATTTTGAGACAGAGTCTCTCTAGGTTGCCAGGGCTGGCTTAAAAGTTGAGATTCTCCTGCCTCAGCCTTCCAAATAGCTGGGATTACAGGTATGTGCCACTGTACCACCTCTACTATTTCTTTTTATTGCTAATAATATTGCTACAATTTACTTCACCATTCCTCTATCATTTTGATCAATTAGGATGTTTCCAATATTTGAAATTTATAAGTGGCATTATAACAGACATTTTGATTATTAACCAGAATGCATTCATTCAGTATATGAATATTTACCAAGCACCTTTATTTCTGACAAAAATTTTGACACTAGGATATAAAAATATGTACAAAGCCCCCAGATTTTCTTGAGTTCATAGTGTCATGAAGTCTCATCATGCCAGGTGACTAATAAAAATATGACTTGGGTTGTAGAAAGTTTACTTCGTCAAATGGTTGATTTCATGGTCTAAATTACTGCTTTTATTCTTTTGTATTCTGTAAAGTTTATAACTAAAATAATCAAGCAAGGGGCATGGATTTGTTCTTTCTAAGATTTGATTTTCTTTCTTTAAACTTAAGTCATATATTCACATTTCTTTTTCTTTTTCTTTTTTTACTGGGAATTCAGCCCAGGGATGGTTTTTCAATCTGTTACATCCCCAAACCTTTTTATTTTGAGACAGGTCTTGCTAAGTTGCTTAGGGACACTCTAAATTGCTTAGGCTGGCCTTAAACTTGTGATCCTCCTGTTTCAGCCTCCCAAGTTGCTAGAATTACAGGCATGCATCATGGTGCCTGGCTTATATTTTTTTTATGTTTTTAAATTGGAACATAGTTAAGCAAACTATGAACATATGCTATGTTTTAGAATTATTTTACATTAAAAAAGAAATATAAAATATTATCCTTTGATAATGAATCCTTTCCATAAATATTTCTGCAAAATAAATAACTTTGACTTCAAATAAGTTATTTAAAAATAATTATGTTTTAGCACAGATAGTCATTTATCTGTTTGAACACAACAAATCAATAGTCCTTTTGATTGGTTTGTTATCATCTGTATATTTATCATAGGTTCATTCTCTTTTAGCCAAAAGTCTCTACTTGGGCCATTCTAGTGACAGGAGATGAACTGAGCAGACTAAACAATACTTCAATATTCAGAGGCCTAGAAGCAAAATAGGCTGTATTTTCTAGATTTTAATTTTGTGAATTTAGAATCAGGATATATATCTAGCAAGTGTTGATTTTCATTGAATTGTCTCCTGTTTTATTATTTGCTAATACTTGAGAGTCAGTTTATAGTAATAAGCATTAATTTCTTATTTTCATATTCATTCATTTAATAAATTCTCCTTGAAAGTTTGTTAAAGAGAGGTGGTATAATTTCCTAACTGATATTTCAGAACTGAAGTCAGGTTGGCCTGACATTCGGTCCCAGCTCTCCTAAGTACTTGCTGTGTGATCTTGGGAAAGATATTTATTATCCTGGATACTCAATTTTATTATATACAAAAGAGAGATAATGATTGTTATGACATTTAAATGAGACCATGTATATCAAAGTTTAGCTTAATTCTTTGTATACATAGTAAATGTTCAGTAAATGGTAGCTTTTAAGAACTTCAGAATGTGTGTTGGTATTAAGTATCAAACATCATAATGATGGAAAAAATATTTGCCTTTAAAGAATCTGAAGTTTAACTGGAGAGAGACTAGGTACACACACACATACACACACACACACACGTACAATGGAATCACTTTGAGGTTACAAACTATAGTCATGCTATAAACATGCCCTCAGTTCTTGTGAACAAAAGAAGTTGGGTGCATCAAGTGTGAAAGATGATATATCAAGAACTATGTAATGTTTTGAACAACCAACAATAAAAAAAAAAAAAGAAGTTGGGTGCATCAATCACCTCTATTGCCAAGTTGGAGGATATAAACAACTATGATAGCTGTTCTTTGCCTTTTGCTAAAAATTTCTGTAGAGAGAGTTTCAAACAATTTGAAGAAAAAAGGTAAAAATTTTTAAGCTTTAATGACTTTTATTGATTCTTATTGCTCATTTTTATCATTGAACTTCTGAGAACAGAAAGCAAAATAAAGGGAAAGAGAAATATACATATTCCTGGATTAATTTTTTCTCTATGCATATATTTTGCTTTTGTCATAATTACATTTACAAATATGGGGAGATAATTTTTTTGTGTTTGACAATGACACTACAATAAGACAAGAATTAATAATATGTTAATGTTTCCCTTGCATTAAATAGATGCTATGTTATTGTTGTTTAGTGTGAACCTTAATTTGGGCAACCAGTTGCACATTATAGAATTTTTAGATGTTTCCAGTTTCTTTGCTTTTGTAAGAAAGGTGGCAATAAGCAACAGACAATCTTTTAATATGGAGCTGGAAGTATATCTGGTTGTGCTCAGCAGGCCATATTATTATTTTTAATGTTTTTCACTGTGAAGCTTTTCAAGTTCTTTATCTGGATTGTATCCTTTCAAGAGTTAAATAAATTTAAAATTGACAATTAAAAAAACAACAACAGAAACGTGGAGCACAATGTTAAGTAATGTGAATTTCAAATGGAATTTCCACTTAGCAGTACATGGAGACATGTGACCTCACAAATGTCAGGAGTTGGAAACAGAAGAGGGCTGTGTGTAGAAGACATCGTGGAGGAGAATGGTCTGGGGGCAAGAGAAGTAGCATATTTGGGTTTTGTTTGTTTGTTTGTTTGTTTGATAGGAAAGTGAAGGGTATTTCCAGAAGGGGGAGTAGTGTGATTCTTTATTTATAAAGCAGCCACTCCCCTCACAGTGATCCATGACCATGTAAACTTTACCTTGTGAAAATTGCCATCTAGCTCTTAAGTGTGTCATATTTTACCAGAAACCTGGGACTTTTTCTAATTCTTACTTAAGTGAAATCATATATCAATCAGAAAACTCTCATCGTAAGGCAGATCATAATTTTCTAGCAGATATTAGTTTTCTGAAAGGAACCAAAGAGTTTTTTCTCTTTTTATACCTTTACTTTTACAGATAGAAACTTTTTACTTGTTTTTCTTAGATAATGATGATGATGATGATGAGTGGTGGTGGTGCTAGAGATTGAAATGCATGCTAAGCACACACCCAATCACTTGCCACATTCCCAGCCCACATTTTTATTTCCGGGGCTGGTGAATGCTTTAAGACTAATAGTACTCTTAATTTTGAAAGGTTTAGCTTTCTAAAAAGAATAAACTAGTTGTGACATAATTAAACCCATTTTTGCTACTGTGGGAACTTGACAGTTCAAATAATTCCAGTGCTAAGATAGAAGTTGGAAAAATTTAAGATCCTTTGTATTTATTTGTTACATGTCATATGTGACTATTAAGATGCAGATATTCCCTGAATATGACTGAGACCATTGCATGGGGCTTCATATTAAAACATAAAAATCATTTTCCTGTGAATGATTAAACTTAGAATAAGCTTCAAGAAGCATCAAGAAGGAATAAATTACTGATAAATGATTTACAAAAACCTTAACAATACTATGGTGAGTGAAAAGGGTAATCACAAAAGGATACAAAGTTTATAATTCCATTTATATAATGTTGGTGAAAACCATAATTATATAGCAAGGAAATTCACTAGTGGTTTCCAGGGGGTTGGGTTATCAGAAAGGGGATGGGTGTAGATATAAGGGGAGTCTAGTGGTGATTGAACAGTAAAGAATCTTGATTGTGGTTATGATAAAATAGAATATGTGATAAAATGGCATAGACCTACACATGCACACACACACACACACACACACAAGTGTGTTCGTAACTAGTGACATCTAAATAAACACTATGGATTGTACCAAAGTCAATTTCCTGGTTTTTATATTACACCACAGTTGTGTAGTGTAGTACCATTGAGAAAGGATAGGAAAGGGTTTATGAGACTTCCCTGTGCAATTCTTTGCAATTTCCTCTGCATTTATACTTACTTCAAAAAAAAATTTTTTTTAAAGAAAAGCAAGGCTGTGGTGTAACAGTGATAGACCACGTGCCTAACATATGGTAGGCCCTGAGTTTGATCCTCATTACTGTTTTTAAAAAAGAAAGAAAAACAAATACTTCCCAAGTGGAAATACACAGCACTTGACAAGAGAGACTATGTGTTTGCAAAGCTCTTCAGAAAGGTAATTACTTCACTGCTCTTGTGTGCTAATCCAGGCAGCCTGAATATACTTCAGACAGAAAAGCTCCTTTGTAAAAATAAAAACAAAAATAGTTATATGGAGTTTCTGAAAGAATGGTACTATTACACCTAGACATCAGCTATGTCCTAAGTTTATGATGGTGCATGTTATCATCTTTAAAAGTAGGCTGCAAAGTCGTATAAAACTAGTTCCAGGTTCTAACAGCAGATGGAGGCATTTAGCATGTTTCCATAGGGAATTTTGATCAAAGCTATTTAGAAACCTACAATGGAAGTCTGTTTCCCCATAAAAATAACAAAATAGGGTCAAATTTAATAAAGTTAGGGAAGAGGAGGAAACTTTGCCTTACACCTTTTGCAAGAAGTGGACCAGATAAGCAGAAACGTATCTGACTAGGAAGAGTAAAAATTAAATTTCTTAAACTTGACATTATTCTTTTACTTGTTTTATTCATAGGAAATATGTGTAGAAAAAATTAAATATGTCTCTATGTGTGTTGTTGACATGAGAGTATTGCTTTTTTTGTATAGATGTCTATACACACACGTGAATGCATTTATTAAACTACAAGTAGATTTGTTTGAGTCATAAAGTTTCATATTTTTATACTTAAATGTCTTTTCAAATAAGCATAGTATACTGGTATGCTATAGATTTTATTATTTCAAGGTTAAACAAGTATATCTAACATCTGTCTAGATCATAAGTGCCCACATAGTTAGGTTATTGTTGTCCTAAAACATTAGCACCTCATGCTGCTGCAACAATAACTGACTGTATTAGTTATCTATTGATGTGTAACAAAATTTCCCAAACTGAGCAGTTTAAAACAACATCCATCTATCCTTTCACATTTATATAGACCAGAAAGCCAAATGGACTGAATTGGATTCTCTTCTCAGGGACTTATAAGGGTGAAATTAAAGTGTGCTAAGCTAAACTTGTATCCAAAGACTCTAAGGAAGAATTGTCTTCTTCTAAATTATTCCAGAGTGTTAATCATATTCAATTCCCTGTGGTTGTAAGACAGAGATCTCCCTTTTCTCACTGGTTATAACTCTGGGTCATTCTCGGTTCTTAAAAAGTGTCCACATTGCTTGCACATATCCCCTTCTATCATGGTGTGTCAGATCTCCCCTGTGCTTGGAATCTCTTTTGACTTTTTCTTCTGCCTGAATCTGATGAAAACTTTGTTTTTATAGTTTGCATGTATTTTAGTCAACTTTTTCACTGCTGTGATCAAATGACCTGGTAAGAATAATTAGAAGAGGTAAAGTTTATTGGGGGGCTCATGGTTTCAGGGGTCTTAGTCCATACACAGCTGACTGACTCCATCCCTTGGGGCTGAGGCAAGGCAAAATATCATGGCAAAAGAGTGTGGTAGAGGAATGTGGCTCAGGACATCATCAGGAAGCAGAGAAAGAGCTCTCCTCACCACAAAATATAAACCCTAAAGGCATGCCTCCAATGACCCACCTCCTCCAGCCACACTCCACATTCTTTCAGTTACTACTCAGAAAATTCCTATCAGGGAATTAATTCACTGATTGGTGAGTCATTTCACCTCTAAAACCTTGCATTGTCTCACACATGAGCTTTTGGGGGATCTCACATATCCAAACCATAACAGCATGTGAGTAGGATATGCTTACCCAGCTAATTTCCTGATCTTACAGTTGTACCATATGACATAATACAATCATGGAAATGATATTTGTATATACAGGTTCCACTAAGGCAGGATATTTTTTTTGGGGGGGGGCATTTTTTAGATTCCTGCATACAATACTGCTTCTATCTGTAAATAACTAGATAATTTTTCAATTTATCTTCTAAGGGAAGAAGTCCTTTCCTAGTCAACATTAGCACAGAAAGTAAAAAAATAGAAGATAACATTTGTAGTAAACACACACACACATGTGCGTGTGAGAGAGAGAGAGAAAGAGAGAGAGAGAGAGAGAGAGAGAGAGAGAGAGAGAGAGAGAGAGAGAGAGATCACATGCCTAACTACCTAACAGTGATATCCTCGTTGTCTTAGACTCAGATCAAATGCTCCAACCTTGGATTACTGGGGCTGAAATCAACTTTGCTGAAACCATATAGATTGTGACTAATGAAGGACTAGTTCTCAGAAGGAAATTAAGATCAGGTTGCCAGAAGATGGTGAAAGATACTGAGCAATGTCCATACAATGTTGTTCCCATTCTAAAGATATTTTTGTAAATATGTTTGATACCTATGGGTTGTATACAAATTTTTCAACTCATTTGCTCATTATAATAAAGTCAGTCAGAGTGAGCTGAAAAGAAATTTGAATAGATATTTTAGGGATATTCAGAATATGCTTTGGGGAGCCTCAGGGTTTTGTTGCTAGAAATGAAGGAGAGGAAAGCTCTGTCCAAAAGAAACTCTAAACTTTCCTTCTCTTTTCACAAAAACAACAATTTTGGCATTTGTCAGCATCTGTTTATTTCAGAACCTAGTATGAGATGGTAAGATAGTAAGATGGTATCTAATTTAGCATATAATTAAACATGTGGTCATTATAAATTATGTGTATTAATGTTTTACTCCATCTGTGTGCTCTATTACATAAATAACTTTGCAAACCATTAATATTGTCTTTTGGGGAGGTATTGGGGATTGAACTCAGGGGCACTTGACCACTGAGCCACATCCCCAGCCTTATTTCGTATTTTATTTAGAAACAAGGTCTCACTGAGTTGCTTAGTGCCTCACCATTGCTGAGGCTGGTTTTCAACTCATGGTTCTCCTGCCTCAGCCTCCAGAGCCATTGGCATTACAGGCATGTGCTATGGCTCTCAGCTAATATTGTCTTATCTCCTTTCAAAATGTTGTGAACAATTAAGGGCCCAGCAAAACTAATTTGTCCAAGGTCAGATCATTAAGTAAGTATCCCAAGTTTGCATCTCGTTCTAATACTTCCTCATCCTCCATGTTATGATATTACATGTTATCTGAAATGCTTGAGGCCAGATAATATTTTGCATCTAAATTTTTTTTTGGATTTTGGAATCTTTGCATATGCATAATAAGATATCTCAGGGATTACCCAAATCTAAACATGAAATTCATTTATATTTCATATATATTTAGCCTGAAGTTAATATTATATACTATTTTAGTGCGCCTGTGTTTTGACTATGAGTCATCTCATGAGGTTAGGTGGGAAGTTTTCCACTTGTGATATCATGATGGTGCTCAAAAGCTTTTATATTTAGGGGCATTTCAGATTTCAGATTTTCAGATTAGAGACGTTCAAACTGTATTGTCTTAATTTTATTTTACTTTAATTTTAGTTTCGGAGAGCTTGATTATTGGAAGGAAGGATGGTGAATACAGAGCATTTGATCAGTATGTAGTTTCTAATACTGAATATTAAAATTGTATTAATATATAAGCTGTGTTTGTGGTCTTTGCTAAAATAACTAATCAAAGTGGTGACAAAATTTAGAAAAGAGATTTACTTCTGTGTACTATTTTATGTGACATGTAAACATAAAATCTCTTGTTTTGATGTTTTTACTTCTTTTATCTATCATACCCTGCTGAGTCTGTATGAGACAATAAGATGAAGTGGTCAAGGAAAGGCTAGTGCCAAAAATATGTGGGTGCTAATTCTGCCCTTGACAAAGTTTCTTTTAATCTTTGTGTTTCAGTTATACCTTCTGTAGTACGAAGTATAATTCCTTAGGTGGTAGTGGAAAGGATTAAGTGAGACAATCCATGAAATCAATTGACAACATAATATAGAAGTTAGGGCATGAACTTGGAGCCAAATTCCCTGGGTCCAGATTTTTATTAGCTATGTGACCTTGGCATAGTTACTTGACCCCCTCCTTTCATTTGTTCATCTGTAAATTGCAAATTACAATTTCATTCCCAATTATAAATATTATTCCCACTAATAACATAAACTTTATGGGGTTATTATAGGAATAAGTGAATTACTGCTTTTAAAGCATTTGAAATTATATTAGCATAAAGTCAGTGCAACATAAATTACTTGGTATTTTAGTCAGCTTTACATTGCTGTGACCAAAAGACCTGACAAGAACAACTTAGAAGAGAAAAATGTTTATTTTGGCTCATGGTTTCCAAGATTCATTCCATTGTCAACTGACTCCATAGCTCTGGGCCTGAGGTGAGACCGATTATTTTGGTGGGAGGATGTGACAGAGGAAGGCAGCTCAGGACATGGAAACCAGGAAGCAAAGAAAGAGCTCTGTCCCCAGAGACAAACTATAAACCCCAAAGGCATGCCCGGAGTGACGTACTTCATTCAGCTGTAACTAGTCTGCCTACAGTTACCACCCAGTTAATCAATTCAAGTGGATTAATCCACTGATTAGGTCACTACTCTCATATCTAATCATTACATCTCTAAACAGTCTTGCATTGTTGTACAATGAGCTTTTGTGGACACTTTCTATCTAAATCATAATACTTGGTAAATTAACTAGTGCTTAGAAGCAGTGCTTTGGACAGAACAAGTGCTCAGCATGACAATTTTTTAAAGTAGTTCCCAGTCACACTTTTGTAACTTTGTTTTATTTATTTCATAGCACTTAGCACTGTCTACAATCTTGTTGACTTACTTTTTTTTTTTTTTTTTTTTTTTTACATC
Source organism: Marmota flaviventris (assembly GCF_047511675.1). Classification (NCBI taxonomy): domain Eukaryota; kingdom Metazoa; phylum Chordata; class Mammalia; order Rodentia; family Sciuridae; genus Marmota; species Marmota flaviventris. Next base: position 33,891,268 of record NC_092506.1, read on the forward strand.
TGTCAACTACTTGAGAATATAAACTGCATGAGTACAGGACCTATCCTCACTCTTTTCCCCTGTAGGGCCAGCTCAAAGCCTAGAACATTGACCAAAAAAACCACTACAAACCCAAGACTTAATATTGAATGAATTAATCCATTAAAACTAACAATATAAGCATAAATCTCCCTATATATATTATTGCTATACTTTAAAAAGTAATATCATGGTGGTCTGGGGTGAGCTCAGTGGTAGAGCACTTGCCTAGCATGTGGGAAGTCCTGAATTTGATCCCTACTACCTCTGAAAAGCAAAATAACAAAAAGGTAATTCTGCTACATGAGAATGCTTTGGGGTGGGAAGTCTTAAATGTTCTTTAGTGTTTATCTGTATTTCTAAATGAAATGCTTATAAATACCCTTGATTAGCTATGCTAAGTTGGCATTTATGACATTCATTAAAATATGTAGTTTTTGTTCTGGATCTCAAATATACTATAAATACTATGAGCAAAGTATAATTGAGATCTTTTCTTTGTATCCATGTGAATGCCTATGATGCCTTGTTGTGTTACGACGTTATCCCCAGAGGAGTTGCAATTTCTTGATGCTTATGACCTAGCTTTTCTAGCTCACAGCTGTTTCCTGATATAGTGTCTGACCTCTGGGATAAAATAGGATTTAGGATGCTTTCTCATTTGTTCAGTGTTTTTATTTTTATTTTTCCTTCTAAGGGATAGCTAACTGATAAAATCAGCTATGAGATTATCTTGTATTTTAGCATCAGGACCCCTTGGTTTGAGGTCCAAAAGAGTTAAGCCCTTAATTAGGGATGATTTCATAAATAACAGCAATTTATTGATGTAAAACTCTTGTTTGTTTTTCAGTAGAAAATACATGAGCTTCATATTGCTATCAGTTTAAATACATTGGAAATTAGTAGCACACATAAATTCAGCAAGTGCATGAGTTTCTTTTTTGTGTCAGTTCAGTGCTTAGGCACTTTCCTTATGTTCTCTTATTTAGTCCTATAAAATTCTTTGAAATAATTATTATGTTTACTATTTATTTTAATATGAGAGAAATTATTCTCAGAGAATTTAACTCATGTTCTAGTGTCAACAAGTAACTAGAAGAGCTGTGGTTTCAACCCTGGCCAGGTGAGTTAAGTGATTTTTATTTTTGGAAGACTTATAGGATTTATACAATTTTCATTGCATCTTTTCTCCACATTAGAGCTTGTTATATCTATTTTTGCAATCTTTTATTTAAAAATTTTCAGTTCTGACTCCCCCTTTATTTATTAATTTATTTATTTGCATAATCATGTCTCCATTTTCAAGTACACAATATTATTTTTGACACATTTCTGAAACACTTTATTACTATGGTTTGATCTATCTTTATTTGATGTCTGATAATCTTAAGTTTTCCTCTGTATGGCTTTATTATTAGTCTTCATGCTTTGGGGCTAGGTTTCAATGATTGAAGCCCTATCTTCACCACTTCAGTAAATATAAATGATTACATTAATTTCTTTTGTTCCTTTTCCCAGAAAGCATGGAACTAAATCACCTCTCGTTTTATTGATTTAACAAATGTTTATAATACAATTACCATGATAAGGCACTGTTTTTTTTTTTTAAAGAGAGAGAGGGAGGAGAGAGAGAGAGAATTTTTTAATATTTATTTTTTAGTTTTCGGCGGACATAACATCTTTGTTTGTATGTGGTGCTGAGGATCGAACCCAGGCCCCACGCATGCCAGGCGAGCGCGCCACTGCTTGAGACACATCCCCAGCCCCCAATAAGGCATTGTTTTAAGAAATAATTGTCAATCATCTTCTGTAACTATTCTGTGGCATTCTACCCATTATCTTCATTAATGTTGTATACTTTCTTGAACATTTCTCATTTTTTGGTTATAGTTCTATAGGGTTTTTACCTAATTTTTAAAAACTATACCTCTGGAATTCTTGACTTCTTTCCCTTGTCTCTTTAAAAGTAGTACTAAGCTTTATTAAATGCTTACCATGTCTCAGACCAGGACTTTATTTTGCATCTATTACCATATAAATTTAGGTATTAAAATTATAATTAATTTACAAATTAGGTAACTGAGAGATAGCAGAGTGCAACTGGCTCAAGGTCAAAGAGCTAGTAAATGGGAGTCAAGATCTGAAACCAAATCAAAGTAACTTTGGAGTATGGCCTCTTCAACATCGTACTGTTTATTATGTTATGAAGTGTTACATTTTCATAGTATTATCTATTACATTTAAGTCATTTTTATATGTATGTCCTCTTAAAAGAAAATATTTGATGGATTTTCCTTTTTTTATTTCAAATCTTGAACTTAAAAACAAAATAAAAATATCTTAAGAGTAAAGTTTGGCAAAACCAAGGATCATAGCCTATAATAACCATTTAGTACACATTTCCTATCACAGAATAGGAATTTAATAAGAGATGAATAGATTAATAATTTTGAAAATAGTTTTTATTCAGAATTTTATTATATTCATTACATATCCATATCAAAATCTTGATTAAATAGCAACATTTGAAAGTTTCCTCTTCAAATTATGCAATTAGAACATATGAAAACATTTGAAATGATAGCATTTGAAAATATTTTTGTCTCATTTTTTTGTTCACTTTTAGCTGCTAAATTGCATTTCTTCCCTCCTTCTCTTCTTCCATCCTTTCTTCTTTCTTTTCTTTATCTCGTTCTTTTCTTTCTTTCTTCTCTTTCTCTCTCCCTCTTCCTTTCTTCCCCTTCCCTTCCCTTTCATCTTTCTTCACAAAATCTCATTTTAGGTATACCCAAAGGAAATGCTTCCAACAATCAAATTATTCCCCAGGAGAACGGTCCCATTGTTAGGGCACAGGATTTGAGTCAAAATCCTTATTTGGGTCTTCAACTATGCTCCATGCCAACAGTGCTATTAACCACAGAGATGCATTGACAAAAGGTAGTGAGCTTGCAGAGAGGCCAGAAAGTGAAACAGGTCAAACAAAATAATTGTTGGATACCTTTCTCTTCCAAAAATCTGTTATGAAATCTAGAATCGACCTCTAGTGTATTTTATTTGTCAGTTGACCCGGAGAATCAGCTTTTCATCTTTGTAACAACCAAAACACAAAACAAATTATTTTAATCTCAGACTCTCCTTGAATCTTATTGTTTTCCAAGGATTTGGCAGAAATTAGTAAACATAGAATCATGCACAAAAATTTGAAATTATGCCAAGGAGTCAGACATATTTTTCAGTTGATTTAAAGTACATAGTAAGTAATCAAAACAAAGTAATATGGTACTAAAAAGAATGAAAACACTTAAAAATATTCTTTATGTGTCTAAATGCTGAGTTCTGATGTGAGCACTTACATTCATTAACTGATTATCTTCTATTTTCTGTTGTTTTAAGACACTAAATAAAAGATTAATACTTGCCTGAATCACCTTTAAAACCATGATGAATGGTGAGAAACGCTTAGCATCTGGAAAGATAAGTCAGAATTAAGGTAATCTTGATAAGGGGAAGAAATATTCAGACACTGGCCAATTCCATTCATTAGTCAGAGCCTGGTAGTTAACTAAGGGAAAACAAACAAATGTTAAGTCGATAATGAGCACATGGGGCAAGGTAAGTTCTGGGATGTCACAGGGATAAGATGTCTCTTGGAAAGAACAAACTTTAGAAAGCCAGTGGACTCCAGTACCCTGTCAAAGGCCTTCACATATGCATGATTATGAACCTATCAAATAATCAATACAACTCTGCTGCACTCTGAGTAGAATCAAGCTCTGAACACAAAAAGTGAAAACCTTAGAACTAATAAAAAGTTTAGAACTTGGGCTTTCAATCTCTGTTCCTTAGAGCCTCAGGGTTCAGGAACATTGGATAGAGTCTTTTTCCTATTTCCACAAGGGCTTTAAGTGTTAAATTCCTGCAGAGACACTGGAGTGTAATGGTTAAGAATGTATGATCTATGGTCAGGCTGCTTCAATCTGAATACTGGCTCACCACTTATCAATTATATGATTTTGTGCAGGTTACTTACCTCTCATTCTTTTAGTTTTCCATATGTATATACTGGTTATAATCATAATACCAACTCTTAGCATAAGATTTGTGCCTGCCCACATAATTAACACACAGTAAATAGCTATTTGAACAAAGAGTTCTGCTAAAATAAAAAAGCAAAAAGCAAACCCTTGGAACCATTTATTTTAAGATATAAGAACTAAAGGTTAAGGAATAAACTTCATAGAACCCCCTGTCCTACTTTTGTTGTTTGTTGCATTAAAGTATTTCACACCATGCTTTGTAGTAATGTACACTGATTTTATTTTAGATTCCTTATTTTACTAAATGTTTGTAAAGCGTATATTTTATGTTTGTGGATTATATTAAATTTTTTTTTCCAGCAAGACATGTGGGAACATACTCCTATATTTCACTTTTTAAGTTATCTGTCACAGACACATAGGTAGGTGAAAGCTTGCTGATGACTTTTTCAGAATGACAATGATAATATTGATGACTAACTACCTGTAAGTAATGGGCAGAAAAACTGGGATTATTCTATATGAAAAGAGAAAAATGAGCAGAGATTTAATAGTGAACATAAATTTAAGGACATATACAGAATCCAGTGAATAGTTTTTGCCATTGTCAAGTGTAAAATTAATAAAGGGAATAAATAAGCATTCAATTGAAGCCTATTGAACAAAAGCTTGTCAGCTATTCTGTTAGGTTCAGGGAGATAAAAGATCAGTCTCAAAGGAATATACAGTGTGTCAGATGAAATTTTCAATTTCTACAGAGTATAGCTACTTCAAAATGATTACTTAAAATACAATTGATTGGTGCCAGGACATAAGGAATTGCTTTAAGAATAAAATGAGGGGTGTGCTGAAAGGACACAGAAAATAAAAGCTCTCAATGGCCAAAGGTGGAAAAATTTAAGCAAAAAATAAGACAAAAATTAAAATAAATATTCATGATTTATACTGATATAGATGCACATCTAATAAATAAATAAATGGGGGGCATTATAAATGGAGAAGGAATGAAGAAAATAGGAAGATCATCACCAGAACAGCATAACAGTAACTTCTATAGGCAAGACCCATCGATGCAGGCTAAAATTGATGAAAGTAAAACTTTAAAGATATTTTAAATAAATTCCCCAAATATTTATTAATGACAAAAGAAATATACTAGTTTTACAGTTGATAAAACTTGACAGACATCATCCTAACCAAGTGTTTAAAGTTAGCATAGCAAGGAATGAAACATACACATTAATTCTGAAATGATTTGATGAGATACACACTGGCCTTGGTGGTATTCTTTCCCCAAATTTACTTATTTTTTGGTACCAGGGATAGAACCCAGTGGTGCTCAACCACTGAGCCACATCCCCAGTCCTTTTCATATTTTTATTTAGAGACAGGGTCTCGCTAAGTTGCTAAGGCTGGCATTATATTTGTGATCCTCCTGCCTTGGCCTCCTGAGCCACTGGGATTATAGGTATGTGCTCTTTCCTTCAATTTATAATCTTTCTAATGAGAAAGCATCAGACAAATACAAATCAAAGGATTTTATTTGTTCATTTGTTAATTTATTTATTTTTGGTGGTTTGGGGGATTGAACCCAGGACCTTTCATATGCTAGGCAAGCACCCTAGCACTAAGCTACATCTCCAGCCCTTTCTAATTTTTTATTTGCCCAGGATGGCCTCAAATTTGTGACCCTCCTGCCTCAACTTCCTGAATAGTTGGGATTATAGGTGTGCACCACTGTGTTGGCAGATTGTTTTACTGGGTAGTTTTCTTCAAAAGTGTTAAGGTAATGAAAGACAAGGAAATACTGATGAACTTTCAGATTCCAGGAGATTAAGGAGATGTGATAACTAATTGCAATGTGGTATCCTGGGTTGGATTCTGGAAGACAGAAGGCATTAGCAGAACACCTGTGAAATCTAAAAAGAGCTTATAGTTTCGCTAATCGTATTGCCTCAATGCTAATTTCCTACAACTGTACAATGATTATGTAAGATGTTGATATAAAGGGATACTGGATGAAGGGCACATAGGAACTCTATTCGGTTTTCACACTCTTTTGTAGGTTTAGAAATACCTTAAAATAAAGAGTTAAAAATAAAACTGATGGGCTGTGAATATAGCTCAGTGGTAGGACACTTGTCTAGTATGTGCAAGGTCCTAGGTTCAGTCCCCAGTACCACCAAAAGAAAAAACAAAAAACAAGTTATTTTTATACTTCTGAGATTATTTAGACATGATTCCTAAACAAAGCAATGCAGAAACTAGAAACTACCCAAACAATTCTAACTTTGCAATTTCATGGAACTTTCTGGGCACTTTTGTATGCTACTAAAACATCTATACAAATATTTCTTTCATATCACTCCCATCACTAAACAATGCCATGTAGTTTTGCATCAGTTAAATATGTGTTATAAACTGTATATGATATATGTATGAGAGCTGGACAAGGAGACTTTTTGAAGCATATAATGGCATTTAAAAAATTCCATTCAGAATATATTTTATGGACAAAATAACTTTCTACTTTTATTTAGTGTATTAGGCAACCTGAAATATTTGAAATTTCCCAAGTAATTAATGGCCATTCCTAATTTAGAGATAGAATTCCTCAGAATTTGAATGTGGAATAATTTTATATGCATGAAAATAGAAACAAAAATAAACATTTGTAAATCACAGAATATGTGAATACACACACGTGTATATATATTTTTACACACCCAGTAAGTTGTCTAGAATTTCCTTATGAAAAAGGTTTAAGTTCTACCTCTCTGCACTTGAAAGAGATCTCTTTGGGCCAGCTTTTGTAGTGTGGGCAATTTTTGTGCCTGTAATTATCAGACAATATACAATCTTGTGCATAAATCATTGCTGCTACAATTAGCTCATTTACCACTTGTGCCCTGGAGACAGAGGAAGCACTCTCTCCCTAAACAGCTGGTATGGAATTGCTGGAAGGGCTGTCTGTCCCTTTTGATAAACAGTGGAGGCCTCCCACCTCTGCCAGGTGTGTCTTCTTTTACAAGGATTAGGGGAGGGGCAGGACCTGCTACCTTTAAAAATAGAAGATCCACTAAATTGCAGGAATTGATTGTGTTGGATCTAAAGAATAAGATAATCACTCTGCAAGCAGTTTAGGTTTATTTTATTCTCCTATAAGCTCTTTAAACTCCACTTTGTTAAACTACTTAAAGAAAAAGGACACTTGTCCCCACAACTTCAAACCAACTCTCCTCTTTCAATGGGATCAAGAAAGCTCTTTTCTAATTATAGCAAAGGAATTATAACAAATCTATTTAATCCATTTGTTGTTTTATGCCTATTACTTGTTGACTCAATTACACCTTAGGTTTTATTTTTATTGACACTGTCTCAGTATTTTTCCCTACAAAATTTTTTATTCCTCTATCAGAGGCATAATTTTATTGTAGCAGTATGAAATGTTTATGTTCATTTTTTCTTGATAATAAAACTGTGCTTCCTTTCATAGCCTTATTAATTTTTTTAAGTGAAATTGAATAGAAAAACATTAGTGTGTATAGTATCCCTACAAGGCATGAGCCAGTGAATTAAAATAAAAATATAGCATATCACATGATATTTGTGCATAAAATGTTGATGGAAACTAATTGTTATGACCTATATCCTTTTGAAATACATAGTTTCTGAGTCATTAATCTGAAGCAATATTTCTTGGGAGTCCATTCAGATTCCTGCTCTACATGAACTTAGTGAGCCTCTCATTTATTTGATAGACATATAAATTGCAGGTGATGGACTCAGCAAGCCAAATTTCATATGGATTTGGCTCCACCTGCCAGATTCCAGGCACAAAGGAGGTTGACTAGGGGAAGTCTGTTCCATTATAGTATTATTATTTACAGAACTGAGTTTCTATACAGTGGTATCATTGTGTCAATTGATTTAGGCAAACATCTCCTACTTATAAAAATACCATTTACAGAATATGAAACATTTAAAAATGTCTCAATACATTTGTAGCATTAGACCCCATAATTAATTTTGTCTATAATGACATAAAAATATAATAGCAATATTTTAGAGTTAAAAATATGAGTTTTATAGGTTTTCTACATTCGGTATATTCAGCAAATGTTGAGGTTAAATGATTAACTATTTCATTTTATAAGAATCTAATAAAAATGTGATGATTAGTGAAATTAATTTCACAGTATTGCTTACTTACTTTGTGATGATCAAATATAACATAGAGATTTAAGTATGATATCTGGGAATGGTATTATATAAGAAATAGAGGTTTGTACTCTAAAATTTTCCTTTTCCACAAAAAGTTGTAAGTGACATTTGTAGTATACATTTCAAGCATTTTGCTTTTTAAAATTCTAGTAAAATTACAGTAATATAATAAAATTATGTTAATAAAAACTTTTAAAAAATTGGAGTCGTTACAATAAGTCTCTTTATAAAAGTATAATAAATAAAATTAGACAGCATTAATTCTTTATGAATTATATATGACTCTTGACATCAGATAATGTAACATTGCAAAGTGAGGGGATTTTTTTTTTTACACAAGCATAATAATATGAAATTGAAACATCATTAATGAGAATAAAGTTTTAATTATCTATTCCTTTAAAAGAAAACATTAGTTTCTACTATTTACCAGGTCTTCTAAAATTAAAAAATTACAGCCTGTTATTTTCTATTATACTCGTAAGCCTTTCATGTAATCCTTACATGTTCATGATTCAAAATTATTTCATGAAGAATTATCCACCAATCTGCTATATTTTTAAGGTTGCCTAAAAGATAAGTGAATCTGCAAACAAGTCATCAAAAATTATAATGTGTAATATTAACACCTTTTTAGAAGGTACACAACCTTCACTCATACCCTGAGGGTCAATAGGTGTTATAATTTTGTTTTACTTAAGCTTATAAGAACTCAGATAAAAATAACTGGGTATAAGTGTGGTTTCCTCTGTTTCCTAGTGTCAGAAGGGGGAATTTCTAGATTAGTTGTTTTTTTTTTCTCCTTTCCCTGGGAAATATACAACTCTCTATGTTATGTCCATTAATGTTCAGTAATAACTTAGTTCTCAAATACCAATCAGACGATGTGGGCTTGATGAAAGTTAAATGTTCCTAAATCCTATGAATTGATCTGCAGGAGCTGTTTTCCGCATGAGTGGTGGCTTCACCCAGGCAGACATCCGCAGTGCTGTGGAGGTCAGGGTGATGGAGGAGGAGTGGGTTTGGCGGCACATATGCACTCTATTCCTGACAGTGTCTTGCTTCGGCAAAGGGAAGTGAAGCGCGTATACCATGCTCAGTGGCATTTCCAAATGCAGCTCAGCTGGGGGCCCAGGCTTATTGCATCAATGGCATATACCGGGCAAAAAAGGAAATACATAATTTTGTCAAAGTAGTAGATCACAATCTACCAATCTGTCCCTCCCCCTTCAAAATCATCACCCCCACACACTAATAGCTCTAATAGATACAGACTTTATGCATATTTCAGTCACAGCAGTATTTCTAATGCATATGTGAAAGGGCCCTTAATTTATGTCTACCAACTGTGTGGTGCCCTTCTTTTGGGTAATGTCATCATCCTAATGGTGTTTCTATTATACTCAAAGGTAGTAAATGAGGCTTATTGCAAGAAGGTAATTGATTTTCACTGAGTGAAAATGTAAATAGCCATAAGAAATCCTATGAAAGATAAGCAGTTCAAAATTGCCAGAAAAAAAAATGATTTGTATACATGACTTATTGGTCCAAGTATATAAAATGTTTCTTCTTTCAAGTCAATAACCACAATAACTATATTTCACATCATTTTATTTCAAATTGAAGTAAAAATTGAAGAATTTTGATGATCTTGCTTTTACCAGTTTAACTGTGTATATTATGAAAATTATCATCTTCTATGGAAGGGGGCTTCCTTTTGTCAGTGTGTTTCTGCAGTGGAAAACATGTAAATAAAATCCCTATTGTGGATAGAGAAATAATTTTTTAGTGGCTTTTCTTTGGTTGGAAAAATATAACTTTTATGGTGATAATGTATTTCTTAAAAACATGGCAAAATCTTGTTGAAATTTAATGTAAATTTTAGCCTCATATTTTTAACAATCAAAGTTCAAAGTGCATTTATTATTATAAAGGAGGATTAGGTAGAATCATGGGGCTTAGGGATAGATTTGATATAGATTTAGTGTTGACTGATATTTTCTCAAGTAATATAATTCTTAAAGTTTATGTAAGAATTGAGACAACAGAGAGTATCTGAAACAAAGGATCTGTTTCCTAAAGTGTCCTTGCCAATTATTTTAAAGATATAGTTAAGAGCTCATAAAATTATACTTGTCCCCTCCACAGTGAAATATAGGCATCTGTTCATAGCTACTTTAGCCAATACTACCTACAACATCACTTAGCTTCTCTGAATCTAAAACATCTTTTCTAGAAAGAGTCACTAACAGAAAAGTAATATTTTAAGCATGAGTCTCTCTTTCTACTTGAAAATTTTCATAATGCTAATTAAAAAATAGAGTATACATTTTTCCCACTCCCTCTATCCCATTTTGCTTATTATTTGAAAAGAACTTTTATTTTAGGAATTATAAAATACATAAGAGAAGGTGTTTTGAGTTCTTGCCTTTGAAGGTCACTTGTTTTAAAAAGAAAGATATCATTTGTGTTGACCTTTGGGTTGGCAGATGGAGAGATTTGATAAATTTTATTTCTGCAGGATAATAGGAAATGGAACAGCAAAAGAATCCAAATTCCTTCTCACTGAAGGAAGTTTCAAGGCAGCAATTCTTTCTTTTCACTTTCAGTATGGTCAGATGCAAAATCTGTAATATCTGCTTTATTCTTCATAACGTAATATTGGCTAGAGACAGGCCAATTTAGCTTAGTTCAAACAGGGTAAACTGAAAGCATGCTACTTATTACACAGTGCCATGAACAAAATATACTCTTTAATATTAATTAGTCTCCAACCAAGCCCTTTAGTTTGCCATAGTTTCAGATTCAGATGAGCAGGACTCCCTAGTGATACAGAGATATCATTAATCATGTCCCAACCATATTAAAAATTTTCATTTAATAGAAAACTCATGCTTAAAATAAGAAATTCAGCTTTATGAGGAAAACAAAGCCTTGTATGTTTATTTCATTAGGAGAAAACATCACATAGGTTTATCACAGTGTGACTGCAGTTTCCACATTCCATATTTGCTAGTTCGTTTTAAAACCCAGGTCTTTATTTTGTTCTGACTGAATTTATCATGCTGTGAGTAAATAATGAAAACAAGAATGGTTTAAAGGCTACTAAATAATTACTACATTCAGATATGAAATTGCAGTAAAAATGGTGGACAGGGCATCAGTCACTCTATTTAGTGTATCTGATAGGGAGAGTGTAATGAGTGTAGTGAGGAGAATTAAAAATCATACTGGCAAATATGGAGCTGCACATTTTAAGACGTTTGTTCTTGTTGCTGATCACCTTGAAATCTTTGAGAGCTATGGGAGTAAGGTAAAACTGGACCACCAGAAAAAGTGTTTGGACAATGTACAAAAGTGTTTGTATTATGAAGACAATCTTCTAATTTTATGTTTCACCTTAAGAAAGTTTATTTTGATTTTATTTTGAAAATGTTTTAGGAACTAAAAGTAATTTTGTTACTTTTAGAACTAAAAGTAATTTTTAAAAGTTTTATCAAGTTTTAACAAGTTTTATCCAAAATCTGAGGTAACAAATATCTTACCTTACAGAAAATTTATCATTACATCATTAATCTTTATACTAATTCCCTGCTTTTGCATTATAAGAAAATAAACAATGGTGTGTCCCAGATATGACTTAACAAATCTCAGATGTAGTCATGGTTGCAATTTTCTTTACGATTGAGATGAAATATTGGTGGCAGTATGTAACTATGGTTTAGTCCCAAGTCCTGGAAACTTTAATTCAGGTGCATTGTGGGCATATAAAATTTGAGTTCAAATGCTTTTAAGAAGTCATGCCATTTTGTCGTTTGACACTAATTTCCAACCCAGCATGCTTTAGCAATGACTAAAATTAGTTCTGAGTGAATTACAGCTAAACTATTTTCTATCATCTATAAGAAATGTTCATGCCAACTGAGTCATGAGAGGTTTTACAAATTTCCTTAGCATATATTATGTTATGGGAATCATCAGTGCAGACAATCAAGTCTTAATTGTGCACACACAATTAAGATGCCATTGAATTACTTTTTGCTAATATTGTTCAACCCCAATTATATTCTTTTTGGCCAGAGAAAAACATTATTTTCAAGTCTTTGCTTTCTAAGTCATCAACAAGTGTTATTTCTGTGGGATTGATGACCCACTAGAAACTGGACTAAAATCATTACCCTCATGACAATAAAGAGTTAATCATTAAATACATTTATCAGCCAAATTAGAAATAGTGTTCTATAAGGATGTGTATCACAACTCAACCTTTGTGCCATTAACAAGACAGAGACCTAGATTTTTATGAAAGTTGAAAGCAGAGTATTTAGGCAACATGGTTATGAAGAGATATTTGACCATAAGGAAATAGAAGTTTCTAGACTTTAAAAATAAACCTTGAACATATAAAGAGTAACTTCTATGGATGAATTTAAATATTTTGAATCCTCAAGTGATTTATCTTAGTCTAAAAAGATTCATGATAAAGATTGAATTTGGCCTCCATATTTCATAAACAATATAAATGATGTTAGTTTAGTTAGCATGCATATAAAAGTAATTACATAATGATGGGAAATTAAGAAGTATATAATTGACTTGAAGGTACTGAATTTCACATGTGAGGAAGGATCCAAACAATAGCTAAATCTATAGAACTGTATTAGTATAGGAAAAAAATCAAGGGTAATTTTATAGACAGGGTGTCTGTGCTTTAAGGATTGAACATAATAAAAATTACAGGAAATAAATTAAGAAACTTTCTAAATATAACTTTTTCTTGAGTAGTCTTTTCCATCAGAAATGTTAGAGTCTCATAATTTTGTGAAAAGTTCAGCATTTATATATGAAGATTGTCTTCTTTAACATTAAAACCTTCTATTGTGATAATTTACATAGTTAAAACTGTAAGGATAAAGTGGTTGAAGTAAATAAATAAGTAATAAAAAACACATCAAAGTAGTTATGACGAGACAGCCAGATGGCAGAGAATTGCAGTACTTGCTATAATTTTATCAAAATTACTATTGTCATTGCATGTTAGTTTTCATAAGAATTTGTACAGTCACTGATCTCATACAGACAAATTAATTTCAGGTTCTCTCATGTGTAGTCACATAACAGCTATTCTTGAGCACGCACAAAAGAAAATTAAATAATCATAGTCACATAAACTTGAAAAGGAGCACAATATCTTAAGTTTACTATTCCATAACGTCTTGGGATCAGTGATCATTTCTGTTATGTTAGACTCAAATTGATCTACGGTGGAACAGCCATTGTGTAGTTTCTGCTATGTTTAGTTTTTATTATATAAAGGTACTGTGTCATGTATTCTATTAGTGAAGGATTGTTATTAAGGCAGTAATCTTTTACTTCTTATATTTATGGTCTTTCTTCGGGTCTCATTCTTTTATCTCTTTTATGTCTAAAGAATAACAGAGCTTTTTATGCTTCCCTTTAAAGATAAATACAGATATGAATTTTCAATGATTAGTGAGTTTAAATGATATTTGTATTAAGAATGTTTATTACAGGTTTCAAATGTTCTTCCTTTCTTTGTCAAGAATTATGAAAAGAAAACCTGGTACTTTGTTCATTTTCCATAATTCTGCCATTGGTATCTAGACAACAAACTTCAATTTTGAATACTTTTTTTAAAAGTCAGTTATTTCCCTGTTGCATTCCATAGCCCAGATTCTTTCAGGCTTGTTGTCTCACCATGCATCAGATTTAGCTGTAACATTCATACATGTGAGGCCTCAGTTTCCCCATCTAAGATGTGGATGTCTACATCTGCTTAGGCTCGGGAGATTATGATGAGATCACAATGTTCATTAAAGTCAGTTTGAGGGTTTTGTCTTGTTTTGTTTTGCTTGTTTTGAGACAGGGTCTCACATGCTTCAGCCTCAGCTTCCTGAGTAGCTGGGATTATAGGTGTGAGCCATTATACCCAGCTAAGGTTGAGGTTTTATGACCTGAAAATATTTACTTTTTAGTATCTATTCCAATCACAAATGGCCTATTCAAGAAAATATAAAATATATTATTTAGCAAAATGGTAACTCATGAAATATTTTAATTTTTTCTTTCTTTCACTGAAAAATTGCTGTTTTCAAGTTTATACTTCTGCCTCTAAAGAGAGAGTTACTTAGCTTATTGGATTTTACTTATCATGCTTAAAGGCTTTGTGGTCTTAAATGTATATGTATAGTATTTATTTCATTATAATATTGTTTCATTGTAGTGTTTTCATTTTAATAATAATGAATTTTATGAATTCCAAATATAAAATTGAATTCTTGAAATATATAAACAACAGGTATGGTTTTCATATAGAAAAATGTTTATAATATTTTGTTGTTTTTTTTAATTTCAGTCTTTTTTTTTTCAGGAGATGAGGTAGGAACTTTAACATCTTTCTCTCTTTTAGGAAAAAAATGTATGTACCAGGAGTGCCCATGGAAGAAAACCTCTGTACTAGTTCTGTGATAATTCTAAATGCTACTTTTTTTTTTCACTTAAAGATACTGAACATGTAATTCTTAAATGCTTTGGTTGAAATTACTATAGAGAGCACAGGTCATAATCAGAATCATGAAGCCTTACATATAGTAAAATTCCTCTGACATACATTACTAAGTTGTAGCTTCAAAAATTAACATACTTTGTTTATAACAAAGAAATTAATGGAAACAGAGAAAAATATTCATTGCACATACAAGGAATTTATAACAAAGAAATTAATGGAAATGGAGACAGAAATATTCATTGCATCATTATTAAAGCTAATAAAGATTTGGAATTGAGGTATCTGGCCATGAGAGCATTGCTAAGTATTCTTATGTTTCATCTACGCAATGGAAAATTATGAAATATTAAACAACATTTTCCAAAGAGCTTTTTAATAGCATAGGAACATGCTTATGCTACAATTTGAAATTATTTTAGAACAAAATGTATATACCTCATCCAAATACAGAATGAAAATGGGCCATTCAGTTAAAGTGATTGTTTGTGGGTGCTGGGACTATGGTGATTTCTTCACTGCTTCCTTACATGTTTTCTGTGTTTTCCTACAATTTTATAATAAATATGTGATTTTTTATAATTTAAAGAATAAGTAGAAAGGACAACACATAAAATTTAAAATATCACAAAATTCCAACTCATAATTATTTTTATTTCTAAATGTCATTATAATTTTTTTTATTGCAATATTGACTTTGATATATTTTTACTCTTGAGAACTGAGAGAGTGAGTTTAAGAACTATTCCCTATTAACTGGGTGCATTGTATTCCATTAGAATATATAATTTTTACTTAGTTTTAATTCATATGCCTTCTACTTCTGTGTTTTCTACTTACTATTGCTATATGCTTTTATATGACTTTATATAAACTTCATAATGATAATTTTAATATTTTATAGCATTCTCCAGGATTAAAGAGCATATTAAATTATTATTATAGATATATGTATTTAAGTCATTTCCTACTCTAACTCTTATGGATGGAATTTCAGTGACAGTCTCACTCATATATCTTCATGCTTCTTTTAATTCCATTTCTTAGTATAAATTCCTAGGACTTTGCTCACTTTTCAAAAGGTATGACTGTCTGTAATACTTTGCCATATTATTTTGAATAAGATTTTACCCATTGGTAATACAAGTAACTAAGAATAAGAGTACATAATAATTTAATTTCCTCCCCAAATTAATCTGAAATTAGGGTTTTTTTTTTTTTTTTTTTTTAGATCTTTTTCTTTCCTGCCTCCCACCCTCCTTCCCTCTTTCTTTCTTTCATTTTTTTTTTCTTTTTGGTAGTGAGAATGAAACCCAGGGGCACTTTACCTCTGAGTTAAGTCCCCAGCCCTTTTATTTTTTTATTTTGAGATAGGCTCTCAGTAAATTACTTAGAGCCTTTCTAAGTTGCTAAAGCTAACCTTGAACTTGCAATCCTCCTGCCTCAGCCTCCCAAGTCACTGGGATTACAGGCATGTTCTACCAAGCCCAGCTAAGTTTAGATCTTTTTGTTACCTTTGGTGGATATTAAAATAGGTGGATATTAAAAAAACACACACACTAGGACCTGGGTGCAGTATTAAACACCTGTAATTCTAGCTACTAGGGAGACTGAGACAGAAGGATCCCAAATTTGAGGCCAGCCTCATTAATTTAGCAAGACCCTCAGCAAACAAGTTAGACCTAGTCTCAAAAAAGAAGAAGAAAAGAGTAAAAGAAAAAAAAAAAAGACTATGGATATAGCTCATTGATAGAGCATCCCTGTGCTAAAACCCCAGTATTCTCCCCTCAAAACAAAACAACACATTAGGTTGCCTTGATTTGCATTTATTTGATTATAACTTCACAGGGATCTGTTTTCTAATCCTGTTTTCCTTTATATGAATTGTCTGTTTATGTCCTGTTCCCATTAGTGATTCTTGAAATTAAAAAAAAATTAGAATATGCTAATTACACCTTAGAGATAAACCCTTTGCATATTATAGTTCATGCAAGTAATTTTTTAAATATGTCTGTCCTTTGATTTTGCTGTTTTTCAGTATACAAGAGTTTAAAATTTATATATTCTAACGCACTGAGATCTCCTCATGTGATTGTTTTGCTACTGAAAATAAGCAACCTTTGTCAATACAACACAATGACATTCATGTCAACCTTGTACAAATATGAGTCATTTGTATACAATTCATTATTATAAAGTATGTAATTATATGTTCCTAGATTAGGTATTTAGGCTAATTGCTTTGCTCTTTGAATTTTCTCCTTTGGTGTCTCTCCTCCTCTTTCCTCCCTGCTCTTCCTTTCTGTTTTTACTTTTTTTGTTCTTACTAAGTGTCTTCCTCATTGTTCCTTGTTCCACCATGAGCCTTT
The DNA here is from genome assembly GCF_047511675.1 of Marmota flaviventris. Taxonomy (NCBI): domain Eukaryota; kingdom Metazoa; phylum Chordata; class Mammalia; order Rodentia; family Sciuridae; genus Marmota; species Marmota flaviventris. Next base: position 33,908,442 of record NC_092506.1, read on the forward strand.
GATTGCCCATGATGGAACTGAGACAGCAGTCAATTACCATATTGTACTGCTGTTCATATCCTACTGTGATTTATTGTTTTAAATAGCTGAAAAACCTTAAGCTTTTGTTTTAATCAGAAATCAATTCATGTATTATACATATATGCATATGCATGGATATATGCATGCATTTTATTTTGAGGGAAAACAATGGAATTCTAATGATAACTTCTTTGTCCATAATTATAAACTAAGGCAGGGGCTTGCCGTGCTTCTGGACAGCTGGACACAAAGCTGAAGACTAGATTGCCTCCCTGTCATGCAATTACCTCCATTCTTGGACCAAGTCTATTGTTTATTGCTCTTGATCCTTCCTTAAAATGGAGACTTTGCTGTGTGGTACAGATAAGCTAATGCTACTTTTGGCCTGTCACACTTTGAGTTACTCAAAGAACCACCTCTTATTTCATTAAAAGATTGTTTTGATAGATGTATGCTTGTTAAAACCTGTAGGTCACAGTGTCCGCCTTCTAGGACATCCAGTCATTCATGAAGTCATTTTGGAGACCCTATCGCATGTTTAGTACCAGCCCAAATAGAGTTTGAAGGAAATGTGTTTCCTGCCCTGAAGTACTTAAATCTAATTGGGGAGGAAAAATATGTATGTGGGGTTATGGGGAGAGTTCAAAAGGACATTAGATAAACTAGTTACTAGTAAACCAGAGAGACTGGAAAGGTATAGATCTATACGCCACAGAATATTGCATCGGGAATAAAAACAAGGTGGCATCAACTAAGAGAGAGAGAGAGAGAGAGAGAGAGAGAGAGAGAGAGAGAGAGAGAGATTTGAATTGTATCCCCAAAATGTGTGTTAAAGTCTAAACTTTCAGTATCTGTGAACATGACCTTATTTGGGAATAGAATCTTTGCAGATATAATCAATTTAAGGTATGGTTATGCTGAATTAAGGTGAACCCTTTTCTTGTATGGCTTGTCCTTCTAAGAAAGGGATAAGAGACAGATACACAAGTGGAGCCCACTGTGTCAATGGGGGCAGAGGCTGAGGTGCTGTAGCTACAAGCCAAAGAATACCAAGAATTATTGTCAGACAACCAGAAGCTAGAAAGATGCAAGGAAGAATACTCTTTCAGGTTTCAGAAGGAATATGGTTTTGCTGACACTTTAATTTCCAACTTACCCACTGTCATGTATATCTCAAAAGAACGTATAAAAAGAGAATCTGAAAAAAATAATTCCTGATTTATAGTTTCTGGAAATGTTAGATATTAAATTTTTGTTTTTTTAAGCCACCCAGAAGATGGACATAAGACCATATTCTGAAGGAAATATGGGATTAAGTATAACCACAAAAGGGGGCTCCACGATAAGGAAACCTCATTAGCAAGGGTAATAATGAGTATATTGGGAATAAGAAAATTGGAGTGATTATCTCTGAGAGTAGTGCAAGATAAACTGAAGTGGACAAAGTTGATCCTACTGATGGAAGGCCTTTACTAACAGATTCATTTTATTCCCTCATTCATAAATAAATGTTTACTAATTATTTATTATACCTCTAATGAGTAAAAGGTAGCCGTTTAGATTTCAGAGTTATTAGAAAGGAAGTTAGGTTGTTGGGTTACACTTTCTATCCTTTTATTTTTCTTATCCTCACCACCAAATGTTTAAAGTAGTTATTTTAAAAAATAATTTTAATTGGTCCTTCTTAGTTATACATGACAGTAGAATCCATTCTGATAAAATTATACAAGTGTGGGATATATCTTATTCTAACCCCAGGGTCTTGCTAAATTTCTGGGGCTAACCTTGAATTTGCATCCTCCTGCTTCAGCCTCCCAGAGTTGCTAGGATTACAGGCATGTGTCACCATGCCTGAAAAATTATAAAATAATCCTAACATATATTTTCCTATCTCAAAATAAAAAATACAATGGGCTGGGATATAGCTCAGTGGTAAAAGAAAGCCCCTGGGTTCAATCCCCAGCATCAAAAAGAAACAAAAAAAGAAATGAAAAGCAAACTATGAAGAAGAAAATTACCATTGGTGAAGGAAAAAGCCAAACAGGAGAAGTAGAAAAAGGTGATGTCAAAACGCAATTTAACAAGCCTTGTTGTTGATATGCTAATGTTATCAACAAAGTAGTTTTATATTTATCCTACTTGACCAGGTCTCTTAGGTCTTTTCCCTGAATACATATCTTCAAATAGTAAAGTGACTACAAATAAAAAAAGACCACTAAAGTCATAACTATTCTTAGGACTTTGAACCTTGAGATAAAGTAATAAGAGAAAAGGTTCAATGTGTAACACTGTCCCCAAACATATCATTACTAAGACCATAGCTCCACAAATCCTTCAGAAATAAGGAAGGCATACCATGAAGACACAATAGGAAGTGTACTATTAGATAAGTTAAGGTAGTTTAGTTTGGCTAGACTACCTTCTGGCAGAGCAAAACCCTATCTGACCCTTCCAAGAAAGATAAGAAACTGGCTCCATAAGCCATCTGAGTAAAAGCTGATAGGGGTGTGTCTTTGTCTTGACCAGGGCCAGTGGTAGAGAAATGGAGGGGATTAGTCCTGCTGGTTCGGATATAATGCTGACTTTAGGCCTTTGGGCAGGTAAGTGATGGTGCTGGTCACCTGCTTGCTTCTGCCGCTTCCTAAAGCTGCACAGGGATGTATGATACCATTGTGTCTCGCTTTTACACACTGGAAATGATGGGAAAAACTAAGGCTTTGGAAACAAAATTGAGAGGTTTTGCTGAAGAGGTGTCTTGAGAGAAACTGTGTCTATTCTCCTGTTGGCTCCTATTCTCAGTGTGAAAGATACTTTAGCATCTTGGAAGATGGTTTGAGAAAGCCTCTGGATGAGATGAAGCCTAGTGAATCCTATTAAGTCGTGTTCAGGAAGATGACAAGCAGTTCTATTTAATGTGTTTTTACAGCTAGGTGGAGAGGCTACATCAGACACATGTTGCTTTAAAATAAGGGGGCCTGGGAGTGTAGCTCAGTGATGGGAGGCCCTTGGGTTCACTTCCTGGCTTTGCCTTTGTCAAGTGGGGATATGGATAGCTGAGTTTCAAGAACCTCCAGTGGTTTTCTTAAAGTAGCTATTCATATAGTTCTTTTCTAGGATTTTCTAGAGCAGCAGAGGTAAGGAGGCTGTGTTTATGAGAATAAGAATTATACTGCATGGAAAATCATCACTGACATTTGGTTTAAAATAGTGTTGCAAATGGTCTGTGAAGTTGTCTGGCTTTGGGGGTTGGAGGAATAAGAACCCTTGTTAAACCAGAGGAGCAATTTTGTTTATTCATGATATAAATAAATATTTCATAATTTTTGTATTTTGATCATTCATTTATTCAACTGATGTTATGGTTTGGACGTGAATTGTCCCCCAAAAGCTTATATGTGAGAAAATGCAAGAAGATTCAGAGAAGAAATGATTGGGTTACAAGAGCCTTAACCCAATTGGTGAATTAATCACCTGATGGGAGTAAGTGGTAACTGAAGGTAGGTGAGGTGTGGCTGGAGGAAGTGGTTCATTGGGGGTGTGGCTTTGGGGTCTATATTTGTATCTGGAGAGTGGAGAGTCTCTCTCTGTTTTCTGATCACCATGGGAGCTGCTTCCCTCTGTTACACTCTTCCTCCATGATGTTCTGCCTCATCTTGAGCCCCAAGGAATGGAGCCAGCCTCCTGTGGACTAAGATCTCTGAAACTGTGAGCCCTCAAATAAACCGTTTCTCCTCTACAGTTGTGCTGGTTAGGTCTTTAGGTCACAGCAGCAACAAAGATGACTAAAACAATTGACAACACCAATTGAGCACATGTTATCAGTGCCTTGGCTCTAGCAATAAACAACTGCTATAAGGTCCATATTCTTATGTAAAATGTAAGTCTGTAAAAATAGCATGCTCATAAATTGTGACATGCTCTATGAAGGAATTAAAATACAGATGGACTCAAGAATAACCAGAGGCCAGGCTTGTTTTAGACAGCACAGTCACAGAAGGTTTCTCTGAGAAGGTGAGATTTGAACCCAGAAATTGCTGTTAATGAAAAACACAGAAAGAGGGCATGGTCCAGAGGAGGATGATGAAGATGACAGTATATTCTGGACAGAGAGATTAGCAAAGAGACTGAGGCAAGATAGGGCTTGGATTATTCTACAAACAGGACAGAAGATTTAGCAAGAGTAGAAAGCATGAGGGAGAGCAGTAGAGCTGAGGATGATCTCAGCCTTGTAGGCAGTTTGGACTTGATTTTAATGGCAAAGGAAGCCCATAAAGTATTTAAATGGGAAGTGACATGGTTTAATTTTAATTTAAAAAGATCACACCAGTTAGTATATTAGTGAAAGAATGATGTTAAAAAAGATTTACCTGAAAATAATTCTGAAGGCTTTTCTTTTTCTGTTTTTGCTACCATCATTGGCAACTTAAACATGTCCCTCCACACATTAACACTGGTACTCTTTATTACATTACCTTGTTCACTTCTTTGTAGGATCTATCTCAATCTATAAATATGATATATATTTTATATTCTTAGTTCTTTAAATTTCTCATCTCAAAGAACCTTTAGTTCCACAAACTTTGGCCAGTATTTGCCCTGTCAAACTTGACTATCATATTAAAATAGTTCTATCTCTGAGAACTTAATAATGATAGTACTAGTAGTAGTGTTAACAGTGAATGTCCTAGGTCACATTGTATTTCTTGGCTTTTGTGTTCTTGCAGGAGAAAATTTCAGGCAAGACATACAAAAAGCAGTAAAAATATAGCAAAGTTTATTAGGAAAGAAAGTACTCTCAAGAAGGATAGAGAGAGTGGGTCACCTCTAAGGGAGAGAGCTATATATACCCTCTTTATTCCAGTTTTATTGGGAGTCTTAGGCAAGTTCCTAGAGTCCCACCCAGGTACCATCTCTCAATTTTTGACTGACAGTAGGATTGCATCATATTTTAAGTTCCTACTATGTATGGTCTTAACCACAAACACCCAAGCAAAAAACATGGGAGAAACTTTTACTATTATAATGAGATTAAAATCATATGGCAAATATCTAAAGTCAACTCTCTGTCACCTTGGCTCACCCTGACTATTTCTTATTGCAACTTGCTTTTCATAGATTTTTATGGTTGGTGGACTTTGCTTTTAATTATCCTGTCTTCCAAAGTCTTGGAATCTTTGGTCTGTGTAAGGTTCACAAAAGTCCCTCCTTCCGAGTAATTTGTGTTCTTATTGGCAGGGAGGAGTCTTAAATTTCTAGGGCATGATAATAGCTCCACAGATAATAAATAGGTTGTTTATAGAGGAATATATCCTATTGACTTAAGCCAGGGCAGGGTCAGAGTGGCCTTAGGTAAATTAATTAATTAACAGGGGATTTTAACCACTGAGCCACATCCCTGGCCCTTTTTATTTTTTTATTTTGAGATAGGGTCTTGATAAGTTGCTGAGGCTGGCCTTGAATTTATGATTCTTTTGCCTTAGGCTCCAAGTTACTGGTATTACAGGCATGTACCAACACAGTTTGGTAAATTGCTTTTTAAATAAAGTACACAGGCAGGATGGGGGTCAGGCAGCATGGTAGTCCCACACTATAAAATTATCCCCTTAACATGAGTTCATACTGCTCATGTCTGCTATCTATCAGTAATACCTACCATTTATTGAGATCCTTCTTTATGTATGAGCTGTTATACCTACCAAGTTCTTTCTATAAAACTGTACAAATCAATAAATTACAATATATTATTATAACTCTCATTTTATAGGTGAGGAAACTGAGATTGAAGGAGGTTATTTCACTTTCTAAGGTCACAAAACAGCTGGCTAAGTAGGACTCAAACCAGGTTTATTAGAGAGAAACCCCATAATTTTGCCCTAGAAAGTATTTCCCTTTAGAACCAGCTTGTAACAGGATACCTCCTTTGAGAAGTTGACCTTGCTGGATTTAGTTTTGCTTTTCTTCCCTAATCTTTTTGCAAGGATTATGACCTTTGCCCAGAATCCTAAGGAGAATTCTCACCTAAATGGTTAAACTGCTAAATAAACTTTCTTCAGATTTATAGAACTCAAGAATATCTGGTGACCTTTTTAATGCCCTTTGCTACTTTTCAGTTCTATGCATCAACTAACACAAAACATGTAAATTGGTGAAAAGTAATGTCTATCTCAAAAAAAAAAAAAAAAAAAAAAAAAAAAAATCACAGGAGCTAGCCCCAGGATGTTAAGGTCCATTGCCATGTTCCTAAGAAAGAAGCCTTGACACATGTCCTGGATGATGAAGACCCCACTCGGCATATAGCCTTTCTGCCCTTCTACTTTCCCTCCCATAAAAGCCCTTTGTACCTCTGAACCCCTCCAGATGGTGCTTTGAAGCCAATAACCCTTCTGTTTTCTCAAAATGTCAGTCAAAATGGGGGGAGGGGCTACTAAGGATTGAACCCAGGGCACTCTACCATTGAGCTACATCCCAGACCTTTTTATTTTTTCATTTTGAGACAGAGTTTTGTTAAGTTGCTGAGGCTCACCTTGAGCTTGCCATCCTCTTGCCTCAGCCTCCAGAGTTGCTGGGATTACAGGTGTGTGCCACCATACCCAGCAAATGTAAATAAACCCTTAAGTAAACCAGATTCCTTCCTACCAATTCTCATGTCCCAAATATTAACCACTGAGTGGTAAGCAGCCTGGAGTTTAACCCAGTAAAAGTTTCTCTCTCTCTTTTTTTTTGTATTTCTACTCACAATTGAATCTTCCCTGTAATTTCTGGTTTCCTAATTTTATTCTTACTCCATTTCAGTACAATCTTTCTTACTCCATTTTAATATAATCTTTCATATTCCTTCATCTACACAAAAGGAAAGCTATTACAAATGCCAAAATCCTAGAATTTTCTAGCCCCTTGATTTTTCTGTCTCTTCTGTCTAATTTCTAACTTCTGAATTTTCAGACTGTGGAAAAAAGTCATAAAACTGTGCTGTCTCCTATCATCTAATCTTATCAAAGCATGGCTCAGAAAAATAATCTTTATCAAAGTCTCCCTAACACATTTCTCTTGTAGCCTTTGAAAAATTTTCCCTAGGTCCCAACTATCCAAAACAGTTCCAAACTTTCTGGTGTATTGTTACTACCGTAGTTTTTACTGTTAAATAAAAATTATAAGAAGCCATTTTTTCAGAATAAACTCCTGAACCAGTCCCCAACAGATCAGACTAAAAGTTAAAATGGAGTCATTTATACTAAAAGTCAAACAAAAACTAAGTGTTACCGAATGCTTTGTCCTCATCCCTGATGCCAATCCAATAACAACTTTGAAAAAAGGAGAAACACAGGGGATTCCTATCCCAGAGTCTGTGATTCTGCCTATCAGGTGAACAGATGGTTTTTAAAGAGATGATTCAAAGGCTACAATCCAGGTGTTCTCTGTCCAGAGTTGTAATTCACTTGTTAACTTGTGAGATGGTCATTTCTTAGACTTACGGTGTCATTCCTGAAGTCTGAATTATTTCCTTCTTGTAGTGAGTGTGTGCTGAAGGTCAGATAACTCTTCCTAGGATGGGGAAGAAAGGTAATCCTGTTTCCCTTGAGATTAGGGAGGGGGAAGGAGGGAGGAAGAGAAAGAAACATGTTTGTTTTAAAAATAAATCTCAGTGCCAAAGCAATGAGGGCTATATACAAAGCATAAAGTGGACATTGTTACATAAGTTGTTATATGACCTTCCAAGAAATCAAGAGAGGAAGATATAACTCTCCCCAAAGAGGCCAGTTTCAATTGGCAGGACAATGAAGTTGCCTGTGTACATTGCTTTCTTACAAAAATGTAACCTGCAGAGGCCTCGAGTTAACAAGTTATTTTTCTATTGTTCTCTATGTGCTGAAGGTAAGTTTGAGTGACCATTGTGGTTTTTGTTTTTTGTTATTGCTTTCTCAAACCCTTTCTCATCTATAAAACCAACCTCCTCTGCTTGGCTCATTGAAACAATCTATTTTATAGATTGAATTGCTGTTCAATTCTAGGCTGAAAAATAGAGTCAATTAAGATCTTTAAACTAAATTGTAGTAATTTTTGTCTGTGAGTCTCAGCTCACTTACTTCTATCGCAGAGATTGAGATGAATAATACATTGTTTTCCAAACAGAAAAGGAGGAAACTGTGAGGAACACAGGTGTCTGGCACTTTTGAGCTTAATAATTGTGTTAGTCAGCTTTTTGTTGCCATGACTCAAAACCTGGCATAAGTAATTAAAAGGAAGAAAAGTTCATTTTGACTCATGATTGCAGAGGTTTCAGTCCATGGTTTTCCAGCTCTATAACTTTGGACCTGAGGAGAAGTAGAACATCATGGCAGAAGGGCATGGTGGAAGAAAGTTGTTCAGACCATGAGCCAGAAAGGGGTGGGAGAGAGGGACAGGGAAGGAAAGGGAGGACAGGGCAAGAAATATTCTCCCAAGGGAGATCCTCAGTGACCTACTTGCTTCATTTCTTCAACCAGGTCCCACCTCCCACAGCCTTCACCCCTATCCAGTAGCCCATTCAGCTATTAATGGATTAATCCACTGATGAGATCAGAGCCCTTCTAAAAGCCACTTCCTAAAAGCCCCACCTCTGCACATTGCTCAGAGTATAAAAAGTATAAACATTGCTTGGAGTATAAAGTCCAGATTTTAATCACATGGCTTTCCCTAATACTCAGCCAAACCAAATACTTTATATGGAAAATTAATAAGAAAATTAATTATGCCAGTGGTTCCTAAATTTGTATGTATATCAGAACAATGTGGGGTCCTTTAAATTTCATCAAGTTCAAGCCACAGTCCAGGCAATTAAATTGCAATTTCTGGGTTGGGACATAGGCATCCCTATTTTCAAAGCTCTCATAATAATTTCATTTGCAAGTAAATTGGGCACCATCGACATGTAGCTTCTTGTTTCAAGCCTAGGGTCCTGTACACCTGGTATCCTATCTACTACCTTGTCCTCTGGGTAGTTTTATCTACTCTTCCTTAAAGACCCAGTTCAAACGCTAACATATTTGAAACTTCTTTGATGCCACATACCCCAATCCAGGTCATAGAGTCAATTAACCTATTTTCTGTAACTTTATATATGACTCACCTCTGTTACTTATGTATATGTCAGTCTCCTCCACATATATGACTTTATTGTGACAGTGCATTCAACTTCAAAAACATTATATAATGAAAGATAGGGAAGGAGAGTAATTTGAGAATTAATGGTATTGTGTTTAATATCTGAGCAAAATCTAATACTTATTTTCTTATTCATGCTAGTTTCCTTTCTACCACTAATTTGTGAAGTTTAAAGGAACTACCATTCATTGAGGACTTTCTACATACACATAATGTAATAACATATATATGTTTGTGTGTGTGTGTGTGTATATAATTTAATCATTACTGTCACACTTTAAGGCAAAGAAATTAAGGCTCATAGAAACATAGATCAGCATAAGGTTTCTCAGCTAAAAATTGACCCAGGTGGAATTAAAACCCAACCTTCCGCTTTCCACTGTGCTTCATTTTTTTTTTCCTTTAAAAAAAAAATCTCAAGGGGCTGGAGATGTGGCTCAAGTGGTAGCGCGCTTGCCTGGCATGCGTGCGGCCCAGGTTTGATCCTCAGCACCACATACAAAGATGTTGTGTCTGCCGAAAACTAAAAAATAAATATTAAAAAAATTCTCTCTCTCTCTCTCTCTCTCTCTCTCTCTCTCTCTCTCTCTCTTTAAAAAAAAAAAAAACTCAATATCTAAATGCATTTTTCCATAATGTAAGATGATTAAGAAAATGGAGTATTTTTTGTTTTTGTTTTCATTTTTGTTTTTTAGTGATATCATTTGACTGCTGGATACAATATAGACATTTAACAACTCAGATTATTATTCGTTAGTGTTCTCAGGATCTCTCAGTGTGGTCTTGCTTTTTAAATTTCTGCCACTAGTGTCTACCAGCACCCTTTATATTGTGGCTGATAAACAGTTGGCTTAGCCTACCTGGAACTCCACTTGTGCCCTAACTTTGACTGCGGCATTGATTAAAACCTCTTTCAGATTACCATTTTCCTTGAAAACTCAAATCACAAAGCATATTATTAAGCAAGTCTGTGTCCTTCTGTCATAACTGCTTTATCCATATCCTTGAAATAGCAATACTTTTACCCAAAAGTTCTACAGTTGTCTCTTAAGTAGAATTAAAGGTTACACTAGTCTTTTGAATTTCAGAAAACAATGATGGAATGAACAAAACCCACGAATGAGGTAAGAGAAATATGGCTTTTTACATGCACCAGATGGGCTTAACACACTCAGGCAAACACCAAACAGAGAGAAGATCAACAAGAGAAAAGGAAAATTAAGCAAGTAATAACATAAGCAGCTGGAAAGAGGGAAACAGGAAAGCAGCTGATGAGCAGGAAAAAAGAAAAAGTGAAGCATTTCAGTGAAAACCTATTATTACCAAGAAGAAATTTTTAATATGGATAAAAGCCTGCTTAACAGCAAGAAGAGGACTTAACATTATTTTTAAAAAGGAAATTTTGGCAAGTTAAATGGAGCTAAAATAGAATTAAGTAAAAGAGGATATAATATGCTTCTTAAACTTTAGAATAATGAATGAAATGTAATTGCTCAATTTAAATGGACTAATGAAATTTAAATCAAAAATGAGAACTAAATCATAGTTTTTATTGGGAATATTGGCATATCGATGGGTAGGTAGAAGATGAGTAAATATTAACATGTTGAGTTCCTCTAAAAGTAGAACTTGCATCAAACTAGATATCACCAAAGCAATTTCTTATAGTTGTGCCTCCATCTGATAGGCTGGCAATCATGAAGGATTTAGTGAGGATAATGATTATTAAATACCATGGAATAAAAGTGGTTGATATTGTATCAAATAGATAAGTTTAGCAGTAGGTGTGTTCATCACCTTTTTGTTGTCGTGACTGAGTACCTGAGATAAATAACTTAAAGGAGGAAATATTTATTTTGACTCAGAGTTTCAGAGGTTTCAGTCCATGGTCACCTGGCTCCATGGATTCTGGGCTTGTGGTGAAAGGGAACATCATGGCGGGGAGCTTCTGGTGGAGCAAAGATGCTCACCTCATGGCAGATAGGAGGGAAGGAGGGAGGGAGAGAGAAAGAGAGAGAGAGAGAAGGGGCTAGGGACATGATATGCCTTTCAGTTATATCTGTAAGGATAACTTACTTCCTCTAACTAGGTTTATCTCCTATGGTTGTGACCATCTCCCAATAATGCCTTCAAGTTATGAATCCATCAATGGGATCAATCCACTGTGAGATTAGAGCCCTCATGATCTGATCACTTTTCAAAAGCCCCACCTCAGAACACCACTGCTTAGTGACTAAACCTTCAACATATGAGCATTTGGGGGACATTTCAGATGTGAGCATTATCAATAGTCTTTTAAACTAGTTTTAAATATGATGATGATGATGATGATGATGATGATGATACGATGCACTTGAGTTTGAACTCAGGGGTGCTCTACCACTGAGATACATCCCCAGTCCTTTTAATTTTTTTTTTTTTTTGAGACAAGTCTCACAAAGTTTGCTCAGCCTAGTCTTGAACTTAAAATCCTCTTGCCTCAGCATCCCAAATCACTGGGATTATAGGCATGCACCCTGGCACTTGGCTAGCTAGTTTTTATATTGCTGAATAAAACTTACCCCAAACTTAGTAACTTAAAATAAAAAAAAAAAAACAGCTATGATCTGTCATCATTTCTGAGGATCAGGAATACAGGAGCTTAGCTGGGTTGTTCTGTTTCAGGATCTTTCATGATGTCTGTCAAGCTGTCAGTCAGGGTTTTATCAGCTGAGGGTTTCAGCGAGGTTGGGAGATCTTCCAGGTTTACTCATGTGAGTGTGACTGTCAGAATGAGACTTGCTTGTTAGTCACTGGGCCTCTCCATAGGGCTATTTATAATAATTTAGCTGACTTCCCCCAGAAGTGAGAGAAGGGACAAGAAAGAGAGAGAAAAATAAACAAACAAACAACGACAAAACACATCCAAGACAGAAACTGGTGTCTTTTATAATCTTCCCATAGAGGTGAAATACTGTCACTTCTGCCATGTTCTATTGGCCACACGGATCAGCCTTGGTACAGTGAGGGAGGTGTATCAGGCAGCTCAGGATGTCATAACAAAATACCACAAACTGGGTGACTTAGAAATTTATTTTCTCACAGTTCTGAGACTAGAAGTCCAAAATCAAAGTGCTAGCAAATTTGGGTTTCTGGCGAGGACATTCTTTCTGGCTTGCAGATTGCTGCCTTCTTGTAGCTTCACATGGCTTTTCCTCTGTGTTCTTCAAGAGAGAGGGAGAGTGAAGAGAGAGAGGCAGAGAGATCTGGTATCTTTTCTCCTTCTCTTCACCTTTTGTCCTCATTTAAACCTAAATGTTCCTTAAAGGCCCTATATCAAGTACAGTCACATTGAGGTTAAGACTTCAGCATATACATTTTGAGGTAACACAATTTGGTCCATGACCAAGGCTCATAAATGAGGAGACAGGGCTCTTCAGGGCTGTGTTGGGTGCTGCCTAACATGGGTATATTGGTGGTGGTGTCTGCCGGACTGTCTCCTGCCCTAATGGCTGCTTTCAAACCAAACTCACCAAAAATATTTGGAATTATCTTTGGAGTTGGTTTATATCACTGTTTTTTTTCCAGGCCACTTGTACAGAAAAATGAAAGCATCATTAATACTGTTCTATTAAAATATGAGAATTATAAGTATCTTATATAACTACATGTGTATATACATTATATGCATACCTCCTTAAATAATTAACTAGTTTTATAAAAACTAGTTAAGAAATCACTGCCATATTTGTTTTAGATTTTTATTTTTTTGAAACTAAATATTACTGCTATATTTGGAGACCACAATTCTTGGGCCACTTCTCCCTTTCTAGCTCTCCAGAGGATACATACATTCTGAATTATTTTATTATTTATTCATGATATTTTTATTTGTTATTGTTCTATCAATGACATGTGATATGGTATGTTTTCATTATTTATGTGAATTATCCCATGCTAAACATATGATTTTGGATTTTTTAAATATTATTTTAATATTTGTCCATAGTTGTATATTTATTTCTAATTCAATTCCTATATGATTATTTATTTTGAGTGTAGCACAATTTATCCATTCTGCTATTAGCAGATATTTGCTATATTCAGTTTTTCAATATTATATTCATTATCTTTCTTTATTCACTTACGTTGTATTTTTAAACATTTTTATTTGTTCTAATTAGTTATATATGACAGTAGAATGCATTTTGACACATCATACATAAATGGAGTATAACTTCTCATTCTTCTGGTTGTACATGATGTAGAATCACACCATTTGTATAGTCATATATGTATATAGGGTAATCATATATGTACAATGTCTGATTCTTTCTTCCCCCATCCCCCTCTTCTTCCTTCCCTCCCCACTGCCTAATGCAAAGTACTTCCATTTTTCCTATCCCCACCCCCACCATTGTGAAATAGCATTCACATATCAGCATATCAGAGAAAACATTTGGCCTTCGGTCTTTTGGGATTGGCTTATTTTGCTTAGCATAATATTCTCCAGCTCTATCCATTTACCTGCAAATGCCATAATTTCATTCTTCTTGAAGGCTGAGTAATATTGCAATATATATATATATATATATATATATATATATATATATATATATATATCATATTTTCTTTATTCATTCATCTATTGGAGGGCATCTAGGTTGGTTTCACAGTTTGCCTATTGTGAATTGAACTGCTATAAACATTAATGTGGCTGTGTCACTGTAGTATGCTGATTTTAAGTCTCTTGGCTATAAACTGAGGAGTGGGATAGCTGGGTCAAATGGTGATATATCTCTGATGATGAATATGAATCTTTCATCTACCACATAGATTTTCATTACTAGTTCTAATTATTGCATGATATTGCAAACAGTGCTATAGTGGATATTCCTTGACATGTCTCATGGTGTGTGTGTAAGGATTTCTCTAGTGTGTATACATGAACAAAATACATGCAAAACTTTCAACTTTAATGAGTATTGTCAAAATAGCTTTCTCAGACAGTGGTGGTTCTATTTATGGCATAGGGGATAGGGCATTATCAGACTTGATTTTTCCAATGAATATAAAATGGTACCTCCTCATTATTGACATTAATATTATAAATGGCCCTTCTCAGACTATTAGTGAAGCAGAACATCTTTTCATATTTATTAGTCAGGTTTTTGTTGGCTTCCTTTTCTGTGATTTTTTTATCAATATTTTTATTCACTTTCTTTTTTGAGGGGGAGCTGATACTGTAGATGGAATTCAGGACTTCCCAAATGCTAGGCAAGCATTCTATCACTGAGTTATATCCTCAGTTGCCTTCACCCACTTTCTGTTATTAAGTTGTTTGTATTTGGTTGGCAGTAATTATTTATATGTTTTAGATAGTCTAGTATGCTTTACAAATATTTTGTTCCAATTTTTAAATTTTTCAATAAACTGTTTTTAACTTTAAATAAGATTTATTGTTGCATGACTATGCTGAATACCTTTTAAATATTTTAAAAATATTTTAAAGTTTGCCTTTGTGCATTTAGGTTCTAATCAAACTTTTCATTTTTAATAACAAAACATTTCAAATATATAGGAAAGTATGCAAGGGGTTTATTTTGACATGTATAATTAATAGTTATAGCACTGCTTATTGAATAATCTATTATTCTCTCACTAAATTCATAATATCACTTTGTTAATAAACCACATTTCCATACATACCTGAGTGTATTTCTGAGCTGTACTATCTTCCACTGATTCTTACTTGTTTAAGTAAGTTTTTTTTAAAAAAGCCATACATATAAATTAGTATTTGTTTACATAATACAAATATCCATCCTGTAATTGGTGATGAAAACAAAAAATAGAACTAGTTTAAGGTTAAATAAAATTATATTCAAAAGAATAGCTTTCTGTTAGAGGTAATCCAAGGAATTATCTGGACATACAAATATTCATGTATTTATACATTTTATACTAACGAATTATTATAGATGACTTTAGAAAATTTGTTCACATCAAAATGTTTAAAACTTGGAAATGAAAATATTTCTTACTAAAAATATTTTTTTTCAGGCTGGGAACGATGGCCTGTAATGCCAGCAGCTCAGGAGGCTGAGGCAGAGGAATTGCAAGTTCAAAGCCAGCCTCAGCAATAGTGAGGTGTTAAGCAACTTAGTGAGACCTGTCTCTAAATAAAATACAAAATAGGGCTGGGGATGTGGCTTAGTGGTCTAGTGCCCTGGTACTGCCCCCCTCCCACAGAAAAAATTTCCACACATTGTTAGATCAGTTTATCTTTTATAACAGAGACACTATAAAGTGACCTTAAATGAGCTGTGCCCTCCTTTCAGTGCAGGCAAAGCTTGCAACTTTCTCCTCCTCCTCCTCCTCCTCCTCCTCCTCCTCCTCCTCCTCCTCCTCCTATCCTTTTTTCCCTGTGACTTGTTTTTAACTGTAGAATACAGAAAAGATGATGGGATGTGGTTACATAACATTATTTGAGATTCTGAGTTGGCTTACTGCAGCAAGACACTCTCTTTCTGGCCTTGAAGAGGCAAACTGCTATAATGTGAACTGCCTCTTGTGAGGCCATGTGGCAGGAACTACAGGTACTATTCTGAAGCTGAAGGCCTTAGCCATATAGCTACAAGATAACAAATTCTGCCACCAACCTGAGGGAGTATAGAACTGTATTCTTCCCCAGATGAACCTTCAGATGAAAACGCAGCCCAGATGATATCTCGATTGTAGCAATTTCGTGAGACATTGGGCAGAAAACCCAGACAAGCCATGTCTGGAGTCTGCAATTGTGATAGTTAACTTCAAGTGTTACTTTGATGAGACCATGAGAAGGAAAGATATCTGGAAAAATATTATTTCTGTGTGTGCCTATAGAGGTGTTTCCAGAGGATATTAGCATTTGAGTGGGAAGACCAAGTAGAATATTGGAGATTGCCCTCTTCAGTGTTTTTATTCAACTTGATGAGAGCTTGAATAATACAAAAAAACCAAATAAAAGGGAATTTGTGTTTTGCCTGACTGTTTAAGCTGGGACACCAATTTCTAACTGTCCTCAGACTAGCATTGATACTATTAGTGTACCTGGTTTCTTAGGTCTTTGGACTTGGACTGAAACTATACCAACTTTCCTGGGCCTCTAGCTTGTGGACAGCGGATCTTTTCTTGACTTCAGTAACCACATAAGCTAATACCTTATTTTATACACATACACACACTTGTATACACACACACACACACACACTTGTATACACACATACACACAGAGAGTCTCTGTTTTATGATGGTTAAACTAATATTTTTTCAACTTTAAGATGTTATGTAAGAGAGTTACATTCAATAGAAATCATATTTTGGATTTTGAATTTGGATCTTTTCCTGAGCTAGTGATATTCTATACAATACTCTCTTTTGTTGTAGAATCAGCATTCATCCTAGTCTGTCATGTGATCACAAAGGTAAATAGCCAATACTCTATAGTAAACAGTACTGCCAGAATTTTGTGGATATGTCTTCAACACATTACATGAAATATTCAATACTTTATTATAAAATAGTATTTGTGTTAGATGATCTGGCCTATCTATAGGCTAATGTAAGTATTCTGAGTGCATTTCAAGTAGGGAAGGCTAAGCTATGATGTTTGGTAGGTTCAATATATTAAATGTGTTATGAATTAGAAATCAAGAAGGCAATCATATTTATAATAGCAATGAAAAATAAAGTACCTAGAAATAAATTTGACCAAATAGGTGAAAGATCTACACAATGAAAACTACAAAATATTAATGGAAGAAATTGATGAGTACACACACACACCACAAATGGAAAGACATTCCATGTTTATGGTTTGGAAAATCAATATTGTTAAAATATCCATACTACCCTAAGTGATTTAGGGATTCAGTGCAATCTCTAGGTACCCCAAATAACAATGACATTCTTTATAATAATCAGAAAAATAATCCTAAAATTTTTATGGAACCACAAAAATCCTGAGTAGCCAAGCCTCCTTGAGCAAAAAGAACAAAGCAAGAGATATTACACAACCTGAACTAAAAGTATATTACACAGCTGCATCTATTGAAACAGTATGGTAACATAAAAATAGAAACAGACCAGTAAAATACAGCCTAGAAGTAAACAAAAGAATATTTGACAAACTACATCTGTTCAATAGATGGCTCTGAGGAAATTGGTTATCCACATGGAAAAGAATGAAAGCAGATCCCTATCTTCACCAGTTACAAAAATCAACTCAAAATGGATTAAAGACTTAAATTTGAAATTTGAAACTAATAGAAGAAAACAGTAGAAATACTTTAGGATATTGGAATGAGAAAGGATCTTTTTTGTGCAAGACCCAAAGCATAAAATATAAAAACAAATAGAGATAATAAGATTACATCAAATCAAAGAGCGCCTGCTCAGCAAAGGAAATAATCAACATAGTAAAGAGACAATCTATAGAATGAAGAAAAGGTTTGCAAATTATACTTCTGAGTTCCAAAACTCAAAAGTAAAAAAAAAAAAAATGCAAATAACCCAATTTAAAAATGGATAATATACCTAAGTAGACATTTCTCAAAAACAGATATACATATGGCCAATAGGAATATGAAAAAATGCACAGTCTCACTATTCACTCAGGGAAAAGCAAATAAAAATATTCCTGCCTCCTACACGCAGGAATCACGTGCCCATCCAGGGCTCCAGGCCTCAGCTCCAGAGTAAGTCTCCCAACTACTCACCCATATTATCACCTTATTTCATTATGAATGGCTATTTTCAAAAAAGACTAGATAACAAGCAGTGGCAACAATGTGGAGAAAAGAGAATCCTTACACATTGTTGATAGGAAGGTAAATTAGTACAGTCATTATGTAAAACAGTATGGTGTTGCCTAAAAAAATTAAAAAATAGAATTACCATGTGATCCAGCAATCTGACTACTGAGTAAATATCTGGAGGAAATGAAATCATTCTGTTAAAGAAATATCTGCACTCCCATGTCCATTGCAGCACTTTTCACAATAATCAAGAAATAGAAATGACTTAAGTGGCCGTCAACTGATGAACAGGTAAAGAAAATGTGGTATATACACACAATGAAATACTATTCAGCCATAAAAAGGATGAAACACTGTCATTCACAACAACATAGAAAGAACTAGAGATCATTATGCTAAGTGAAATAAGCAGGTGCAATTGACAAGTTTGCATGATCTCACTTGTGTATGCAATATTAAAAGATTGAACCAGGGGCATCCAAGATGGCAGGCCAGAGAGAGGCAGCAGTCTGTGTTTGCTCTGTGACCTGGGATTCAAGTAGTGAGAATACTGCTTTTCTGCGGGTGATATTCCTGCCTCCTGCACACAGGAATCACGTGCCCATCCAGGGCTCCAGGCCTCAGCTCCAGAGTTAAGTCTCCCAACTACTCACCCACACAGGACTATCTACTGGGTACCCGAGCAAGATCATTGGTGGCAGCAGCACCTGTGAAGAACTTTTGGCCACCCACCTGAGCAGAAATCACAGATGCTGCTCTCATGGAGGACACCAGGCAGGTTCCCCTGAGTAGGAACTCTGGCTGCCACCCCCATGTGGACCTCCACATACCAACGTGGGGCCCCTGGTCACCTCTATCTTGGGACACTGCAGCAGTGGACATAGTCCCCTATGCACAGTAGCCTGCCTGCATCCGGGAACTTCACACAGGCTCTGAAGTCAAGCCGGCACTGCAAGCCCCAGAGCCTGTTGCTTAACTCATCATCCAACACCATCCTCTGGCTCCCCATACCCCACCTGACACCCCACCGCTGAAAGCTGGAGCCTCCATCTTGGGTCATCTACATCACCATCTTCCAAATACCCAGTTTCTAACTGCTCCCTCTCCTCAACAGCTGCTAACCTGGTACAGTGACACCATGGTTACCTTCACCATCTTGAGGGCGGAGATACCAGCTAACAACAGATGACCCCACCTATTGGATGAGAAGGGAAGCAGGAAAGATACTGATCTCCAACCAAAACAAGCCCTGTGTCTTCAAGACTTTTTTCTTTCTTTTTTTTCCCCCTCTCACTTACTCTTCTTTCTCCCACCCTTACATCCTCAACATATGTGAAATCAAGTACTGTGCATGAATTAGAATTTTGAGGACCGGGATGTCTGAATAGTATATTACAGTTGTGTTGTACATTCTTTTTATTCTTTTTTTTTTAATTTTTAATTTTTTTCTTTTTTCCCATCAATTTCTGATATTTTAACTTTTAAAAAATTTTCTTGATATGTACTTGTGTTTATTTTATGTACTCTACTGTCTTCCCACATAGTTGTCTTCCCAAATTTACTTCCACTCCCTTCTCCTGCTACTAATCTTCCTCCTTAGATTTCTCTTTCACACTTCCTAAGATATAGCAACTCTATATCCTCACATCCTATCATCGCCTCAGAATGTCATTATTCTCCTCATCCCTGGTTCTTTGTTCACCATCAGAAACTGTAAACCCTTTTACAAACCTACTGAGTATATTGTAGATAATAATTGAATTCACCATTTCTGTACATTGTGACCAAACTGTAAACATTTTATTAGCAAACATTTGTTTTTAGGGTGTATATTGTTTATATTGAGATCTGATATCATTGTTCTTCACCTCAAAGGAGAGGTATTGGATTCCTACAGGAGCACTATAAGCTTATAGGGTAAAAATGGTAACACCTAGGGTCCACAGTGTTAGAACAGAAGACACACAACCAACATTAAAAGACAAGAGAAGAAAGTGCCCCAAACAAATCAAGATACCACATATGAGAATCCATGGCCAGCACAGCAGATGAAATAACAGAGAGGGAGTTCAGGATGTACATAATTAAAATGTTCTGCGAATTAAAGGATGATATAAGAGAGCAAATACAGGCAGCAAAAGATCATTTTGGTAAATAGCTACATAAAAAATGCAGAAAGCAAAAGATTACTTCAATTGGGAGATAGAGGTTCTGAAAAAAAAAAAAAAAAAAAAAAAAACCAGAAATCCTTGAAATGAAAGCAACAATCAGCTAAATTAAAAGTTCAATTGAAAGCATTACCAACAGATTGGAAGACAGGACATTAGACAATGAAGACAAAATATATAATCTTGAAAAAAATGTAGACCACACAGTGAAAATGGTAAGAAACCATGAGCAGAACATTCAAAAAATATGGGATAGCATAAAAATACCAAATTTAATAGTTATTGGGATAGAGGAAGGAATAGAGTTTCAAACCAAAGGAATGAGCAATCTATTCAATGAAAGAATATCAGAAAATTTTCCAAACATGAAGATTAAATTGGAAAACCAAATTCAAGAGGCTTACAGGATGCCAAAATTACAACAGATCCACACCAAGGCACATTATAATGAAAATGCCTAATGTACAAAATAAGGAGAGAATATTAAAAGCCATGAGAGAAAGGAATCAGGTTACATATAGGGGAAAACCAATTAGAATATTTACAGATTTTTCAACTCAGACCCTGAAAACTAGAAGGTCCTGGAACAACATATGTCAAGCTCTGAAAGAAAATGGATGCCAACCAAGAATCTTATATCCAACAAAATTAAGCTTTAGATTTGATGATGAAATTAAAATCTTTCATGATTAACAGAAGTTGAAAGATTTTACAACTCAAAAGCCTACATTACAAAACATCCTTGGCAAAATATTCCATGAAGATAAATTGAAAAACAACAATGAAAATCGACAAAGGGAGGTATTACACTAAAGGAAAAACTAATCAAAGAAGAAACCAAGTCAAGTTAAATACCAAAAATAAACAAAAATGGCTGTAAATACAAATCATGTCTCAATGAGAACCCTGAATGTTAATGGCCTAAACTCACCAATCAAAAGACATAGACTGGCAGATTGGGTTAAAAAAAAAAAAGACCTAACAATATGCTGCCCCCAAGGGACTTATCTTATTGGGAAAAATATTCACAGATTGAAGGTGAAAGTTTGGGAAAAATCATACCACTCACATGGACTGTGGAAGCAAGCAGGGTTTCTATCCTCATAACAAATAAAGTAGACTTCAAGCCAGAGTTAATCAAAATGGATAAAGAAGGGTATTTCATACTGCTTAAGGGAACAATTCATCAACAAGACATAACAATAATAAATTTATATGTCCCAAACGATGGAGCATCTACATTAATCAAACATACTCTTCTCAGGTTCAAGAGTCAAATAGACCACAACACAATAATTCTGGGTGACTTTAACATACCTTTTTCACCATTGGATAGATCCTCCAAACAAAAACTGAACAAAGAAATTATAGAACTCAATAATACTATCAATAGACTTATCTGACATATATAGAATATTTCATCCTTCAATGAACAAGTATACTTTCTTCTCAATAGCACATGAATCTTTCTCTAAAATAGATCATATATTATGCCACAAAGCAACTCTTAGCAAATCTAAAAAACGTAGAGATACTACCCTGCATTCTATCAGATAATAATGGAATAAAATTAGAAATTAATGACAAAATAAGAAATAAAAGCAACTCCAACACCTGGAGACTAAATAATATGCTACTGAATGAACAATGGGTTGCAAAAGACATCAAGGAAGAGATTGAAAGATTCTTAGAGGTGAATGAGAACACAGATATAACATATCGAAATCTCTGGGACACTATGAAGGCAGTACTTATAGGAAACTCATTGCATGGAATTCATTTCTTAAAAGAAGAAAAAGTAAACAAATAAATGACTTAACATTATTTCTCAAACCCCTAGAAAAAGAAGCCTACCAACCAAGAAAAGCCCAGGACCAGATGGATACAAAGCTCAGTTCTACAAGACCTTTAAAGAAGAACTTATACTAATACATGTCAACAAATCTACACCAAAAGCAGTAGGATACAGGAAATAATTAAAATTAGAGCTGAAATCAATGAAATGGAAATAAAAGAAACAAATGAAAAAATTGACAAAACAAAAAGTTGGTTCTTTGAGAAAATAAATAAAATTGACAGACCCTTAGCATGCTAATGAAGAGGACAGAGAAAACTCAAATTACTGACATATGTGATGAAAAAGGAAATATCACAACAGACACTACAGAAACACACGATAATTAGAAATTATTTTGAAAACTTGTACTCCAATAAAATAGAAAATGTCAAAGGCATCGACAAATTTCTAGAGTCATATGATTTGCCCAGATTGAAACAGAATAGTATATACAATTTAAACAGAGCAATTTCAAGTGATAAAATAGAAGACACCATCAGAAGCCTACCAACCAAGAAAAGCCCAGGACCAGATGGATACAAAGCTCAGTTCTATTAGACCTTTAAGAAGAACTACTACCAATACTCTTCAATTTATTTCAGAAAATAGAAAAAGAAGGAGCACTTACAAACTTATTCTATGAGGCCAATGTTACCTTGATTCCAAAACCAGGCAAAGACACATCAAAGAAAGAAAATTTCAGACCAATATCTCTAATGAACATAGATGCAAAATTCTCAATAAAATTCTGACAAATCAAATACAAAAACAAAAAAGATAGTGCACCACAATCAAGTGGGGTTCATCCTTTGATGCAAGGTTGCTTCAACATATGGAATTCAATAAATATAATTCATCACACCAATAGACTTAAAGATAAGAACCATATGATTATCTCAATAGACTCAGAAAAAGCATGCAACAAAATACAGCACCCCTTCATATTCAAAACACTAGAAAAACTAGGGAGACTAGGAACATATCTCAACATTGCAAAAGCTATCTATGCTAAGCCTCAGGCCAACATCATTCTAAATGGAGAAAAATTGAAAGCATTTCCTCTAAAAACTGGAATAAGAAAGGGATGCCCTCTTTTACCAATACTATTTAACCTAGTTCTTGAAACACTGGCCAGAGCAATTAGACGAAAAAAATTAAAGGCATACAGATAGGAAAAAAAGAACTCAAATTAGCACTATTTGCTGAAGATATGATTCTATACCTAGAAGACCCAAAAAATTCCACCAGAAAAATTCTAGAACTAGTAAATGAATTCAGCAAAGTAGCAGGATACAAAATTAACACCCACAAATCAAAGGCATTTCTATATATCACGACAAATCCTCAGAAAGGGAAATGAGGAAAACTACCCTATTTACAATAACTTAAAAAATACTTGGGGATCAACCTAGCAAAAGAGGTGAAAGACTTCTATGACAAAAACTATAGAACGCTAAAGAAAGAAATTTCAAAAGACCTTAAAATATAGAAAGATCACCCTTGTTCTTGGAGAGGCAGAATTAATATTGTCAAAATGACCAAACTACCAAAAACACTATACAGATTTAATGTAATTCCAATCAAAATCCCAAAGACATTCCTCATAGAAATAGAAAAAGCAGTCATGAAATTCATCTAGAAAAATGAGAGACCAGAAGAGCTAAAGCAATCCTTAGCAAGAAGAGTGAAGCAGGTGGCATCACTATAACAGACCTTAAACTATACTATAGAACAATAGTAACAAATACACCATTGGCACAGAAATAAACTTGTAGATCAAGTCAGGATAGAGGACACAGAGACTAACCCACATAATTACAGTTATCTTATATTAGAAAAAGGCGCCAAAAATGTACATTAAAGAAAAGATAGCCTCCTTCAACAAATGGTGCTGGGAGAACTGGAAATCCATATGTGACAAAATGAAATTAAACTCCTATCTCTCACTATGCACAAAACTCAACTCAAAGTGGACCAAGGACCTAGGAATTAAACCAGAGACCCTATGTGTAATAGAAGAAAATGTAGGCCCCAATCTCTGTCATATCAGCTTAGGCCTCTTCTTCCTTAATAAGACTCCTATAGCTCAAGAATTAAAATCAAGATTTAATAAATGGAATGGATTCAAACTAAAACTCTTTTTCTCAGCAAAAGAAACAATCAGTGAAGTGAATAGAGAGCCTACAGCTTGGGAACAAATTTTTTACCACTTGCATATTAGAGCACTAATCTCTAGGGTATATAAAGAACTCAAAAAACTAAACACCAAAATAACAAATAACCCAATCCATAAATGAGCCAAGGAACTGAATAGACACTTCTCAGAAGGTGATATAAATCAATCAACAAATATATGAAAAAATGTTCACATTCTCTAACTACTAGAGAAATGCAAATCAAAACTAAGATTTCATCTCACTCCAGTCAGAATGGCAGCTATTAAGAATACAAACAAAAATAAGTGTTGGTGAGGATATGGGGAAAAAGCATACTCATACATTGCTGGTGGGACTGCAAAATGGTGCAGCCAATATGGAAAGTAGTATGGAGATTCCTTGGAAAAGTTGAAATTGAACCATCATTGGACCCAGCTATTCCACTTCTCAGTCTATATCCAGAGGACTTAAAAACAGCATACTACAGGGACACAGCCACATCAATGTTTATAGCAGCACAATTCACAATAGCTAAACTGTGGAACTAACTTAGATGCCCTTCAATAGATGAATGGATAAAGAAAATGTGGCACATATACACAATGGAATATTACTCAGCAATAAAAGAGAATAAAGGGCTGGGGATGTGGCTCAAGTGGTAGTGCGCTTGCCTGGCATGTGTGCGGCCCGGGTTCGATCCTCAGCACCACATACAAACAAAGATGTTGTGTCCGCCAAAAACTAAAAAATAAATATTAAAAAAAAATTCTCTCTCTCTCTCTCTCTCTCTCTCTCCTCCTCCTCCTCCTCCTCCTCCTCCTCCTCCTCCTCTCTCTCTCTCTTAAAAAAAAAAGAGAATAAAATCATGGCATTTGCAGGTAAATGGATGGAGTTAGAGAAGATAATGCTAAGTGAAGTTAGCCAATCCCAAAAAACCAAGTGCCGAATGTTTTCTCTGATGTAAGAAGGCTGATTCATAGTGGGGTAGGGAGGGGGAGCATGGGATTGGAATAGATGAATAGGGCAGAGGGGTGGTAGGGAAAGGGAGGGGGCAGGGGATTAGCAAGGATGGTGGAATGTGATAGACATCATCACCCAAAGTACATGTATGAAAACATGAATTGGTGTGAATATACTTTGTATACAACCAGAGATATGAAAAATTATGCTCTATATGTGTAATAAAAATCGTAATGCATTCCACTGTCATATATAAATATATAAATAAATTAATTTTTAAAAAGAAATATATATAAATTATAAAGAGTGACATAATAGTTACATGCATTGCTTTAAGCTGCTTAATTTGTTCTATATCAATAAAAGTCTAATATATTTTTTACATCATTGGTAGCTGGAACAGATTTTTAAGATTACGAATAAATTTGTAGGGTTACAGAAAGTGCAAAAGACCTAAGATATGAACCATTCTATTGCAAGTTTTCTTTGTCTCTTTTAAAATCAGAATAATAAGTCTTTTTTGCAAGATAAAGTTAGAGTTCTGATTTATTTGGGCTTGTAATACTTTTTCATAAAGCATTTTTTCTTGATGGAGAGGATGTGACTTGAAACAAACTAGACTTATTATGTATGTATGAGCCTGGATATTACCTTAATCTCTGAAGTCTAATGTTATTGCAGTGGTAGTCTTTGTATTCCTGTATATTCTGTATCCCTATACTTTGATGTTTATACCTTCCTTTTTTCTGCCCTTATATTTTGAGCACTCATGAGTTAATAATCCCCCTTTCATTGCGATTATTTTTCCTGTAACACTGAAAATTTGTCATTTAAAACACTTTTAAGTATGACATTGTAATTTTTCTTATTGTATATATGAAATTATCCCCTTGTACTGGTCAGTTTCAAATATGCGTGCTCAATCAGTCTTGCCTATGAAGAAGCAATATATTGCATGGTCATTTCAGGCAATTCATTACTTTTCACTTGAAAGCACCCCAATCTCCTTGAATCTAAAATCATTATCTTTTTCAATTTGGTAGTTTTGTTTAATGCACTTTTTGTCTAGAGGTAAGTATTACACAACATAAGGTGCAATATCTGATCCCAAGAAACTGTCACACAAGAAAGATACAACAACAAAAAAAGAAGAAACATTGCAAATACCTACACAGGCCTGGAAACCAATGGAGCTCACCTGCTCCTATCTCTTCCACCTCTCAGTGTATTGTAAGAGGCTCCTATTCCCCTCCTTCCTTTTGGACTAAATGTTCTTGTTATATTGGATCAGGTATTGAAGACCTGATCTCCAATACAGTGGTGTTCAGAGATGGGACTCTTGGGACGTGACTGGATCTTGTGGACTCTGATCTTATTAGTGGATTAACACATTAATGGATTCATGGCTGATGGCATCAATGGTGGTAGTGGAAACTGTAGGAGGTGGGGCAGAGTTGGAGGAATAGATCACAGCTGACATGCTCTGGAAGGGTATTCCATGCCCCCAGACCCTTCCTTGAACATGTGCATGCTCTCTCTCCTTCCCTCCCTCCCTCTTTCCCTTCCCACCCCACTTCCCTGCTCCATAAGATAGTGAGATGGGCAGCTTTGTTCTGCTGCACTGTCCCTGCCATACATGATGTTCTCCCCCATCACGGTCCTAGAATTGAAGGATTGAAATGGCCAGGGACTAAAACGTGTAAAACTGTGAGGCAAAATAAATCTTTTGTCCTTTGAGTTGTTTTTCTCAGTATGTTGTTACAGTTACAAAAAGTTGACCAGAACACCATCCTATCTTTTATCTGTTTCTTTTTGTCAAAACGTAAGCTGCTAGGAGCATTCCTCTCAGACCTCTCGTCCCATTAGTTCTCTGCACTTCTTTCTTGACCCAAGCTCCCCTTCCACTCTTCCTGCCTAAAGCTTTATGTTTTGTCTTCTGAAACTCCTATTTCCTCTCCAACATAATGTCCTCTCTGTTTCCCTTGAATGTCTTTGCACTCCCCTTCAAGGAACTGTCACAACCTGAGGACTATCCTTTGCTTTTGGCCTTCATCCTTCTTAGGAAGGGAGAAGGGGACAGTACTGTCTGTACTGTTTCACCCACTGCTTCCATATCTACCTCCCTCCTTCACTGGCTTGTTAAAACCTCAGCATTCCAGTGAGACATGGCACTGTGTGGGCTGGGCTGCCCTCTACTCCTACTTTGTCACTGTCTGCTGATATGAAGTTAATCCCAGTTTGGCATATGGGTCACAGTTTTCTCTTAAATATTTTTGAGTCATTTTGCCATCCTGCAGCCTGTTGAGATCTAGGAACCAGTCATGTTAATACACAGGAGAATGTTAAAATCTCACTCACCATCTTCAGTGATTCCGTTTCAGGCAGTCTTACTTCCAAGTCTGCTTTTCTTTAGAACTAAGTTCCTTGTACTTGGGTAATAGATATCATTACCTCATAATCTCTCAGTGTGACAGTAAAATGAGATAACTTTTTTCCCCTAATTTCCTAGAAACTCTCTTTCTTGTCCCATTTCTCAATTCCTCTATATAGTGTTTGTTGTTTTATTCTTGCCTGTCTACATTTTATTTTTTTGGTACCTAAGATTGAACCCAGAGGTGCTTAACCACTGAGCCACATTCCCAGGACTTTTGTATTTTATTTTTGAGACAGGGTCTCACTAAGTTGCTTAGGTAATGCAATGTTGCTGAGGCTGACTTTGAATTTACGATCCTTCTGCCTCAGCCTCCCAAACCACTGGGATTACAGGCATGCACCACTATGCCCAGCTGACACATGTATTTTTATTTATTTATTTATTTATTCTAAGAAACTTTAATATTTATTTTTAGTTTTCAGCGGACAGAACATCTTTGTTTGTATGTGGTGCTGAGGATCGAACCCGGGCCGCAGACATGCCAGGCGAGCGCGCTACCACTTGAGCCACATCCCCCAGCCCCAACACATGTATTTTTAGACAAGATGACTACAGCCTTTCAAAAAATTTCTGAATTTTGAGAGGGAACTGTGACCATGCACAGAGCAGGCCCAGCGGCCTGCTGAGGGGCAGAGCCGCCCCCCATCCCCCGCGCCAGCCAGGTAGGTGGAAAGGTGACCACCGACAGAAAAGGCCCAGTGGCCCGCGGAGGGGTAGAGCTTCCAATCACTCCTGCAAGGTAGGCGGGCCTGCGACCCACCGGCAGAAGAGGAGCAGCGGCCTGCTGAGAGGCAGAGCCGCCCCCTCCCTCCCGCGCCTGCAAGGTAGACGGAACTGTGACCACCATCAGAACAGGCCAGACCTGCAACCGAGAGACAGAACAGGCCCAGTGGCCTGAGGAAGGGTAGAGCCGCGCCCCCCCCCGCGCCTGCAAGGTAGGCAGACCTGCGACCCACTGGCAGTACAGCCCCAGAGGCCTGCAGAGGGGCAGTGCCGCTGCCTGCGCCTGCAAAGTAGGCAGAACTGCGACCACCGACAGAACAAGCCTAGCGGCCCGCAGAGGGACAGAGCCGCCGCCTGCGCCTGCAAGGTCGGCGGGCCTGCTACCGACCGGCAGAGCAGGCCCAGCGGCCTCCGGGCGTGGTAGGCACATTGCCCCAATTGGAGGAGGGGCAGAGCCACCGCCCGCGCCTGCGAGGGAGACTTTGCAACTATACAAGACCAATATAAATATATAGGGGGAAAATTCAATAGCACAACAGTTTCACCAAGTAGAAAGGAACGCGAACAGTATGAAGAGACAAGGAAAGAAAGGACCACAAGCAATGCAGGTCAACTCAACGTTAGAAGAGGTAATATCTGCAGCAGATGGAATGTCAGATAAAGAATTCAGGATATACATGCTTCAGATGATCTGGAGTCTCAAGGAAGACATCAGACAGCAAAATCAGACAATGAAAGATCACTTCAACAATGAATTACATAAACAAATCCAAGAAGCAAAAGATCAACTATACAGGGAAATAGAGGTTATAAAAAACAAACAAACAGAAATCCTAGAAATGCAGGAAGCAATAAGCCAACTTAAAAACTCAATTGAGAATACTACCAGCAGAGTAGAACACTTAGAAGACAGAACATCAGACAATGAAGATAAAGTATTTCAACTTGAAAAGAACATAGACAGCTCAGCAAGACTGTTAAGAAACCATGAGCAGAACATCCAAGAAATATGGGATAACATCAAGAGACCAAATTTAAGAGTCATTGGGATACAGGAAGGGACAGAGTTTCAAACCAAAGGAATGAGCAATCTATTCAATGAAATAATACGAGAAAACTTCCCAGACTTGAAGAATGAGACAGAACCCCAAATCCTAGAAGCCTACAGGACGCCGAATGTGCAAAATCATAAGAGACCCACACCTAGACACATTATAATGAAGATGCCCAACATACAGAATAAGGAGAGAATTTTAAAAGCTACAAGAGAAAGGAAGCAGATCACATTTAGGGGTAAGCCAATCAGGATAACAGCTGATCTTTCAACACAGACTCTGAAAGCTAGAAGATCCTGGAATAACATATTTCAAACACTGAAAGAAAATGGGTTCCAACCAAGAATTGTGTTTCCAGCGAAATTAAGCTTCAGGATGGAAGATGAAATTAAAACCTTCACGATAAACAAAAGTTAAAAGAATTTGCAGCTAGAAAACCATCTCTTCAAAACATCCTTAGCAAAATATTACAGGAAGAGGAAATGGAAAATAACAATGAAAACCAACAGTGGGAGGTAGGACAGTAAAGGGGGGAAAATAATCAAAGAGGAAAACAAACCATGTTTAGTAACATAAATAAAAAAATATGGCTGGAACAACAACCCATATCTCAGTAATAACCCTAAATGTTAATGGCTTAAACTCACCAATCAAGAGACACAGGCTAGTAGAATGGATCACAAAACAAGACCCAACAATATGCTGCCTACAGGAGACGCATTTGATAGGAAAAGACATACATAGGCTGAAGGTGAAAGATTGGGAAAAATCATATCACTCATATGGACTTCGGAAACAAGCAGGAGTATCCATACTCATATCAAATAAAATAGATTTCAAGCCAAAGTTAATCAAAAGGGATAAAGAGGGACACTACATACTGCTCAAGGGAACCATACACCAACAAGACATAACAATCATAAATATATATGCCCCAAACAATGGTGCAGCTATGTTCATCAAACAAACTCTTCTCAAGTTCAAGAGTCTAATAGACCACCATACAATAATCATGGGAGACTTCAACACACCTCTATCACCACTGGACAGATCTTCCAAACAAAAGTTGAATAAGGAAACTATAGAACTCAATAACACAATTAATAACCTAGACTTAATTGACATATATAGAATATACCACCCAACATCAAGCAGTTACACTTTTTTCTCAGCAGCACATGGATCCTTCTCAAAAATAGATCATATATTATGTCACAGGGCAACTCTTAGACAATATAAAGGAGTAGAGATAATACCATGCATCCTATCTGATCATAATGGAATGGAACTGAAAATCAACGATAAAAGAAGGAAGGAAAAAGAATACATCACTTGGAGAATGAACAATAGGTTACTGAATGATCAATGGGTTATAGAAGACATCAAGGAGGAAATTAAAAAATTCTTAGAGATTAATGAAAACACAGACACAACATATCGGAATCTATGGGACACATTGAAAGGAGTTCTAAGAGGAAAATTCATTGCTTGGAGTTCATTCCTTAAAAAAAGAAAAAACCAACAAATAAATGATCTCATACTTCATCTCAAAATCCTTGAAAAAGAAGAGCAAAACAACAGCAAAAGAAGTAGAAGGCAAGAAATAATTAAAATCAGAGCTGAAATTAATGAAATCGAAACAAAAGAAACAATTGAAAAAATTGACAAAACTAAAAGTTGGTTCTTTGAAAAAATAAACATAATTGACAGACCCTTAGCCATGCTAGCGAAGAGAAGAAGAGAGAGAACTCAAATCACTAACATACGGGATGAAAGAGGCAATATCACAACAGACACTTCAGAAATACAGAAGATAATCAAAAATTATTTTGAATCCTTATACTCCAATAAATTAGAAGATAGTGAAGGCATAGATAAATTTCTTAAGTCATATGATCTGCCCAGATTGAGTCAGGAGGATATAGACAACCTAAACAGACCAATATCAATTGAGGAAATAGAAGAAACCATCAAAAGACTACCAACTAAGAAAAGCCCAGGACCGGATGGGTATACAGCAGAGTTTTACAAAACCTTTAAAGAGGAACTAATACCAATACTTTTCAAGCTACTTCGGGAAATAGAAAAAGAGGGAGAACTTCCAAATTCATTCTACGAGGCCAACATCACCCTGATACCTAAACCAGACAAAGACACTTCAAAGAAAGAAAACTACAGACCAATATCTCTAATGAACCTAGATGCAAAAATCCTCAATAAAATTCTGGCCACTCGGATACAAAAACATATCAAAAAAATTGTGCACCATGATCAAGTAGGATTCATCCCTGGGATGCAAGGCTGGTTCAATATACGGAAATCAATAAATGTTATTCACCACATCAATAGACTTAAAAATAAGAACCATATGATCATCTCGATAGATGCGGAAAAAGCATTCGACAAAGTACAGCATCCCTTTATGTTCAAAACTCTAGAAAAACTAGGGATAACAGGAACATACCTCAATATTGTAAAAGCAATCTATGCTAAGCCTCAGGCTAGCATCATTCTGAATGGAGAAAAATTGAAGGCATTCCCTCTAAAATCTGGAACAAGACAGGGATGCCCTCTCTCACCACTTCTGTTCAACATAGTTCTCGAAACACTGGCCAGAGCAATTAGACAGACGAAAGAAATTAAAGGCATCAAAATAGGAAAAGAAGAACTTAAATTATCACTATTTGCAGATGACATGATTCTATACCTAGCAGACCCAAAAGGGTCTACAAAGAAACTATTAGAGCTAATAAATGAATTCAGCAAAGTGGCAGGATATAAAATCAACACGCATAAATCAAAGGCATTCCTGTATATCAGCGACAAATCCTCTGAAATGGAAATGAGGACAACCACTCCATTCACAATATCTTAAAAAAAAATAAAATACTTGGGAATCAACCTAACAAAAGAGGTGAAAGACTTATACAACGAAAACTACAGAACCCTAAAGAGAGAAATAGAAGAAGATCTTAGAAGATGGAAAAATATACCCTGTTCATGGATAGGCAGAACTAACATCATCAAAATGGCGATATTACCAAAAGTTCTCTATAGGTTTAATGCAATGCCAATCAAAATCCCAACGGCATTTCTTGTAGAAATAGAGAAAGCAATCATGAAATTCATATGGAAAAATAAAAGACCCAGAATAGCAAAAACAATGCTAAGCAGGAAGTGTGAATCAGGCGGTATAGCGATACCAGACTTCAAACTATACTACAGAGCAATAGTAACAAAAACAGCATGGTACTGGTACCAAAACAGGCGGGTGGACCAATGGTACAGAATAGAGGACACAGAAACCAATCCACAAAACTACAACTACCTTATATTTGATAAAGGGGCTAAAAGCATGCAATGGAGGAAGGATAGCATCTTCAACAAATGGTGCTGGGAAAACTGGAAATCCATATGCAACAAAATGAAACTGAATCCCTTTCTCTCGCCATGCACAAAAGTTAATTCAAAATGGATCAAGGAGCTTGATATCAAATCAGAGACACGCCGTCTGATAGAAGAAAAAGTTGGCTACGATCCACATACTGTGGGGTCGGGCTCCAAATTCCTCAATAGGACACCCATAGCACAAAAGTTAATAACTTGAATCAACAAATGGGACTTACTCAAACTAAAAAGTTTTTTCTCAGCAAAAGATACAATAAGAGAGGTAAATAGAGAGCCTACATCCTGGGAACAAATCTTTACTCCTCACACTTCAGATAGAGCCCTAATATCCAGAGTATACAAAGAACTCCAAAAATTAGACAATAAGAGAACAAACAACCCAATCAACAAATGGGCCAAGGACCTGAACAGACACTTCTCAGAGGAGGACATACAATCAATCAACAAGTACATGAAAAAATGCTCACCATCTCTAGCAGTCAGAGAAATGCAAATCAAAACCACCCTAAGATACCATCTCACTCCAGTTAGATTGGCAGCCATTATGAAGTCAAACAACAACAAGTGCTGGCGAGGATGTGGGGAAAAGGGTACACTTGTACATTGCTGGTGGGACTGCAAATTGGTGCAGCCAATTTGGAAAGCAGTATGGAGATTTCTTGGAAAGCTGGGAATGGAGCCACCATTTGACCCAGCTATTCCCCTTCTCGGTCTATTCCCTAAAGACCTAAAAAGAGCATGCTACAGGGACACTGCTACATTGATGTTCATAGCAGCACAATTCACAATAGCTAGACTGTGGAACCAACCTAGATGCCCTTCAATGGATGAATGGATAAAAAAAATGTGGCATTTATACACAATGGAGTATTACTCTGCATTAAAAAATGACAAAATCATAGAATTTACAGGGAAATGGATGGCATTAGAGCAGATTATGCTAAGTGAAGCTAGCCAATCCCTAAAAAACAAATGCCAAATGTCTTCTTTGATATAAGGAGAGTAACTAAGAACAGAGTAGGGTCCAAGAACATGAGAAGAAGATTAACATTAAACAGGGATGAGAGGTGGGAGGGAAAGGGAGAGAGAAGGGAAAATGCATGGAAATGGAAGGAGACCCTCAGAGTTATACAAAAGTACATACAAGAGGAAGTGAGGGGAAGGGGAAAAATAATACAAGGGGGACAAACGAATGTCAGTAGAGGGGGCAGAGAGAGAAGAGGGGAGGGGAGGGGAGGGGAGGGGGGATAGTAGAGGATAGGAAAGGCAGCAGAATACAACAGACACTAGTATGGCAATATGTAAATCAATGGATGTGCAACTGATGTGATTCTGCAATCTGTATATGGGGTAAAAATGGGAGCTCATAACCCACTTGAATCAAATTGTGAAATATGATATATCAAGAACTATGTAATGTTTTGAACAGCCAACAATAAAAAAAAATTTCTGAATTTTAGAATTTGTTTAAAGATAACACATTCCAGCCTCCTAGGATTACCCATGAAAAACTGAGGCCTACAGAAGTTAAGAGATTTACCACTTTGTATAAGAAGTTAATTATAAAGCAAGATCTTTTTCCTGCATCAATTTAGGATATATTTGTCCCCAATTTTATGACCTTCAATATGGATGGGGAGAGGAAGAACTTGATGGGACTAAGAGTAGAAGTCAGAGAGCAGAGAGGAGAACTATTTAATAAGAAAAGCATCTGAATTGGTTTCTAGATGTGAACAATGGGGAGAATTGCATCAAAGGTAAGCCCTAGGAAAAGAAGAACAAACCAACACCAACAGCAGAAGACAGGAAATAATTAAAATCAAAGCTGAAATCAATGAAATTAAAATAACTCAAAAAATTGATAAAACAAAACGTTGGTTCTTTGATAAAACAAAATTGATAAATCCTTAGCCACACTGACAAAGAGAGAAAACTCAAATTACTAAAATTTGTGATGAAAAAGGAAATATCACAACAGACACTACTGAACTACAGAAGATAATTAGAAACTATTTTGAAAAATTATACTCCATTAAAATAGAAAATATCAAAGACATTGACATATTTCTAGAGACATATGAACTACCCATATTGAATCAGAAGGACGTATACAACTTAAACAGATCAATTTCAAGCAATGAAATATAAGATGCCATCAAAAGCCTACTAATCAAGAAAAGCTCAGGACCAGATGCATTCTCAGCCAAGTTCTACAGTAAGACCTTCAAAGAATAATTAACACCAATATTCCTCAATTTATTGCATGGAATAGAAAAGGAGGGAACCCATCCAAACTCATTCTATGAGCCTAATAACACCCTGATACCAAAACCAGACAAAGACATACTAAGGGAAGAAAACTTCAGACCAATATCCCCGATTAACACAGATGCAGAAATTCTCAATAAAATTCTGGCAAATCACATACAAAAACATATTTTAAAGATATCTCACCACAGTCAAGTAGGGTTCATCCCAGGGATGCAAGGTTGGTTCAACATACAGAAATCAATAAATGTAATTCATCATATCAATAAACTTAAAAACAAGAATCATATGATCATCTCAATAGATGCAGAAAAAGCTTTTGTCAAAATACAGTACCTCTTCATATTCAAAATACTAGAAAAACTAGGAATAGTATGAACTATCTCAGCATTGTAAAGGCAATTTTACAAGGGCAACATCATTATAAATGAAGAAAAATTTAAAACATTTCCTCTAAAAAACTGGAACAAAACAAGATTCTCTCTATCATCACTTCTATTCTCTAGCCACAGCAATTAGACAGAGGGCTATTTTTTGATCATGAAGGATTTTTTAAATTATTTAATCATTTGGCTTTTGTTTGTGATCATAAATTTTGTTTTTAGATGTTGATGGACCTTTATTTTATTCATTTATTAATATGTAGTGCTGAGAATTGAACCCAATGCCTCACACATGCTAGGCAAGTGCTACACCACTGAGCCACAATCCCAGCCCTGTGATCATAAAGTTTTGAACATAAAATTTTATATTCATTATTGTTATTGTTAGAGCTAATATTTATTGAATACATACTATGATCCACACAAAGTATTGTCTGTTACATGGATTATCTCACTAATTTTCACCACTACTTTATGATGTAGATCTTATAGTTCTTTTCATTTTGAACACAAGGAAACTGAGGAATAGAAAGGTTTAACGTTTTTTTTTTTTTAATTGCACACTGCTAGTAAGTGGTACAGAAGGAAGGTAGATTAAAGTAGTCTGATTTCAGAACCTATACTTCATTATGCCATTTATATTTTACACATATATGTGATTACCAGGGTAAATGCATCTTTTCTGAAACAATGCAGCAAGACATTTTCTTTCAATCAATATCTTTAGGAAACCCCTTCTGATAGATAGCAGGTATATATAACTTACTTTTATCAAACTACATACTAAACCATGGTACTGATCCTCCACACTAATAATTTCATTTTTAGAAATGTTCTCCTTTCTTATCTCCATCAATTGGTGCATTAAACCTGCACCCATCACTGTTTCTCATTGTGAGTCCACCACCAACAATGAATGGACACCACTTGGACTATGTGTTCAACCTCAACACAACTCCATCAACAGCCAGACCGTCTATGTTGCTTGCTAGACCATTCTCTGCTTTCTCTGTTCCTTTGCTAGGGCCCAGGTCACCGGTGCAATAAAACACAAGAGTTCTTCCCACCTGTTACACCACATACTGACTTGCTACTTCTGTTTTTACACACATACACAGGTTCTTGTTAAAGTGCTCTTCCAACATCCATAATATCAACTTCATATCACACAACACCACAGTGAGGAAGGTATTATTTTTTATTCCTTCTTCTAGATGAGAACCTGAACTGAGGCACAGAGAAGTTCTCACTGCCATCACACTCCTTAGTCATAGAGGATATTTTAACACAGACAATCTGACATTAACTGTGTTCTTAACTTTTATAATATATCACTCCTGGAAATCCCTGAAAATACTACATTCCAGGGAAATGTGAAGGATAATAAATTAGTCTCTCTACTCAAATAGTGTAGGTTATTTCTTATAATGGAGACAAATTTAATATTCTGTATATTGGTCATAAATGGTCCAACAGTTGAAAATAGTTTGTATACTATTTGGCAATAAAATACTTTACATCACATTTTGTGCCCACTTGTGCATAAAATTAAATATGTTATTTTCCTTAACATTTACAAGAATAGTTATCAAATATACCCTTCCAAAATAATTTTGGGGGAAATATTCTTATTCAATAGTAACTGAATATCTCCTTTGGACCTCCCCAGAGACACAATTTTAGCAGTTCAAACCTGATCTGATAATTATTTCTTCAAAAATTCCCTCTCTCAATAAATAGCATCACCAGCCACCAGTTGCACAGCCAGAAACCTAGCCAGCATCTATACTAGCCTCTCAGTCCAGCACAGTAAATTTGTAGGACAGCCAAATTCATCTGCTGCTTGACAGTTTTTCCTCACTTTCTAATTGTTTACTCTTCTTTCAGCCTTAACACCTTTTTAACACTATTGTTGTTCTAAAATCTAAATCTTATCATCCTGCCCCTCCCCTGTTTAGTATCTGTGAATGGTGTCATCCTGCTTAACCTGGGCTGTCAGGTCCCATCATCCAATCTGTTCGTCTTTCCAAGTATACCTCTTTTCACTCTGCATTCTTCTCTCATTCCCTCTGACACAGTGTGCTGTGGGCCTTGCACATGGAGTTTAATAGAAATCCCTCTCTCTTTGTCGCTCTACTCTTATTCTTGAGGTCTTGCTTAGATGTCAGTTGTGGAGTCTCCCTGTCACAGCACTCATCACACTGTATTTGTATATACTTTCCCTGACTATGGTACTCAGACTGTGAACTACAGGAATAATAGAGATAAAAAATATGAATGATAGAACTATTAAGTCAGCATTCATTTAGTAAAACGCTTTCTCCTTCTTTCCCAGTGGAAGGAGTTTACCAATCCCTCCAACCACTGAGGCAGCTTATGCACTTATGAACTCTGGAATAATTTGTGTGATTCAATTAATTATAAAAATTTATGGAGAAATAGGAGGGAATATATATATATATATATATATATATATATATTTCACCACCCAAATTATGGAAAAAATGCCCATCTAAATTCTAAAAAGATGTTGTTGATGGATGAGATTGTTTATTTTTATTATAGTATATTAGTTTTAGATCAACTTGATTTCATAAAGTATAGAATGAGGGACTCTTTTAATATCTCTCATATACAGCAATTAATAATTGCTTAAGACAAGAGTATTATTTTACTGTTTTAAATTATATAGAAATTTATAGTTGTAATTGTTAAATATAATTTTGATGTCATCATTCAATTGATCAAATTTGGTCAAGAATACATGTTACAGCTATAATATAATTTTTATGAGAAAATGTAATCTCCCTTATAAAAACCTAGTTTGTAACTTTTGAGCTATAAGAATACTACAGTACGGTTAAAATATGGAGACAGTCACAAGAAAATTGTAGGAATAATTAAAGATTATTTAAAGCAAAAGAAACTGTAATATAATTTAGACACCAGACTCTTGCTAATTACTTCCCTAAAGTAAACTGTTTATCTTCTCAACATAAAGCATATCCTGTGCTTTCTGGTCAAAAAAATGAAACTCCCTGAATATCTGTTTTGTGCCCATCCCCTTTATCCCTGGGGAATAGTCTTGTTGGTTTTTCATCCAACAGTTGGGCTCACAGCAGGTTGTACTGGGGTTCTTTCTTGACTTCTGAAAAGAACAGTTTGGTTAGGATTTACATATTAGTTTGATTTATTGTGTCTGTAACATAACATCTAAGTACCTTTTACAAACCAAATTAAATACAATGTTAAAAAAGAATATATTAAGATAATTTAGTTAGGCTTTGGTAGGATTCATCCCAATTCACATTGATGACTAATGAGAAAATCATTGCCATAATTATTTCTATACTGCATAAAATATTATTTCCCTTCCAATTATACTATCTGAGGATAAAATTTTATCTTTATGTTCTTTCTGTATTCATTAATATGTGAGGGTAAATTATTAGGTGGCTTCTAAAAACAACATTCCAGTATGAGTATTTGAGAAACTAATTTTTCCAGCTGATATTGCTTAATAAGTTTTGGGAAAGTCTGATTTGTCTATTTTATTTCCTCCTGTGAGATAAAAACCATTCATGTCCTTAATTTTCTATTTGGATACAATACTCATTGGATAGGGGACTTCTGTTGCAGTATTTAGAAAACTGGAAATTTAGAAATTCATTAGAATCAAGAGGAATAGCTGTACTATCCAAATCGACGAACTGTTGCTGATTCTTTAATATCACCAAAGGGAAACCAAGCTTATAAAATCTTGCTAACCACCTTGCATTGAGCTGTCACCTTCAATGTACCTTTGATATACTTGCTTTCTGTTAAAGGGGAAGATGGGAAACAGAAAGTGTATCATTTCATTCACACGGACTTTGTCTGGAAGTGCGGCTGTGATATGATTTCTGTCAGAAACAATCTGCTTGATATTCCTCTGCCTTTGCTTGGGAACACACAGTGGCTTGTCTGTTTT
The DNA here is from genome assembly GCF_047511675.1 of Marmota flaviventris. NCBI lineage: Eukaryota > Metazoa > Chordata > Mammalia > Rodentia > Sciuridae > Marmota > Marmota flaviventris. Next base: position 33,947,743 of record NC_092506.1, read on the forward strand.
CTAACCCTGGGTGCTAGGATATGCTGCCTTGTCAAACAGCATTTGTCTTCACTCACTACCTGCCTGTTGAGTGGAGCTCAGCCTCGCTGTGGTGGCAGAGAAAGCCTTAAGGCTGCTCAGCATCTGTCTCTTCATGTAATTAACTGCAGCCCTGGATAGGGAGCAAAACAGAGATTTTGTGCTGTGAAAGAGTAATGTGTCTAGACAGGAGTTTCTAAGCAGAGAAAAGATTTGTTAGTGTTTCTGTTCCAAACAGAAGGACACATTTTTTTTTTTTTTGCCTCAAAATATATTGAAGGCAGAGTGACCATTTGCTTCCAAAGCAAAGGTAACTGTGGAAAACTCACTTAGTGTGCCTTAAAAGCTCCTTCAAAAAGCTTTAATTTGACAATTTTAGCATCAAAAGGAGTAATGATAGTAATGAGGTATAGTCCAATGAATAAAATAAGAATCCATGAGTCAGTAGACCCAATAAAAGATGGAAAATAGAGCCCCATCTTTATAGAATGCCCACTAATAAAAGTTGAATGGAAGATGGAGTTAGAAATCACCATTTCACAATCATCAAGGAAATAACTGAATCAAGCAAGAATCATCACAGATGCTCATAACATATTAATAGATGAAAGTTTGCTGAGGATTAGGATACATACAGACTCAAATTATCTCCTCACAAATTTAATATATGTATATATAATCACATCTGGGTAAAGGATATATGGGAGCTTAGGGGTTTTGGGGGTAATTTTTCTAGAAGTTTGAAAGTATATTTAAAAAAACTGTACCCAAGAGATAGAATTTGCATATTATTTTGGTTTTCTTCCTAAGTAATTGGAATATGGCTCAGTCCTGAGCAGGCTTGGCTCTTTTTAACACGGTATGAGGAAAAATATGTTATCCAGAAGGTTGACTCACCAGCTGCCACCAAGATTCATTAAATGTAACATGCTCCCCAATCAAAATCTGCTCTCTCCTAGGAAGAGTGACATCCTGAATGTTTACCTTTCACAAAGTCTCACTTAGAGACTTGTGATCCATGAGGACTTCAGAGTGAAATGTGAATATCTGCATGTGAGGCTCCATGACACATTTTTTAGTACCCTTTGACTTTACAGAAAAGGGCCCTGAAATTTAGAAAATGAAGGCTTGTGATTCTTTCTGTGTCATTCTTAATAAGATTTCTTTCAAGAAGTAGTAGGAAAAGAGTCCTTCCCTCCTAAGACCCTATTATGTAGCCATAGCAGCCCTGATGATTGCTTAAATTAGAACAAAAGACTACATATAATAATAATGACTGCAAACAGTATTGAAGATAATTATATTAAACTCTTTCCTGGATATTTGGGTATTCATTTAATATGGAGCCTGTAGTGCTTCAATGAACAGATTTATAATTTAACTTAAAAATTAGAATGAAGCAATGCAATGTGTGTCTGAAGGAGGAGTCATTACTAACCAGCTGATTAGGTCCCCTTCATGCAATAGCACCCTTGGTGCTTCACTTGCAGGTGGCAATGGGCCTTACTGCTCTTTTGCAGCTAGGGCAGACAGTCCCTCTTGTTTGGAGCCATTGACTTTGGCCAATTCTTTCTTTCTAGTTGGTGTCTAATAGATGTAGGTTGATTTCACTACCAAGAGAGGGAATGGATCATGCCTTAATTCTTAGTCCTCTTTGTGATTCAATCCAGCTTGTCAGTGTTGTGTCTCTGGGTATTCCCCTAAGATTGCCAATATTATTTATTTTATTTGACATTTGAATTTCTATATTGAAAAATACATTGATTTTTTTTCTTAGATATATGTTATCCCTGTTCACTTTGTTTTTAAGGTGGAAGAGATGTGTAAGAATCATATTGTCCAAATTCTTTAGTAAATAGGAAACCAAGTCCCAGGTATCCCCAAGTTGATGGAGATCATGCTTATTGGTGGACCAAAGGTGTCAGGTTCCCAGGCTTGTGTTGTATTAACATGGTGCCATTCTCGTAACAGTCAATAATTCATTAAACTTTTGGAAATTCTTGAAACACTAAGGCATAGTAATTTTAGGTAGGATATCTAAGAAAATGAAATTACACATAATGCTTTTTAAACATTTCATTTTGAAATATTTTAGATTTATAGGAGAAGCGTGAAGATAGTATAGAGTTCCTATATCCCTTTTACTCAACTTCCCCTAATGCTAACTAACATCTTACATAACATGTAAAACTAAGAAATTCGCCTGGGTGCAATAGTATCAGCTAAACTATAGACTTTATATGGGTTTCCTCAGTTTTTCCACCAATTTTATTTTTTCTGTTCCTGGATCCAGTGCAGACCACAGTGTTTTTGATAATCATGTTGTCTTAGTCTCTTCTAATCAGCATTTTCTCGACAATTCTCTCTTTCCTGTCCCCTCTGAACAGTGTTTAGATATTTTGTAGACTGACCCTCAGTTAGGGTTTGGGAATTTTTCATGATTAGGTTGAAATGATGGATTTGGGGGGGACTCCAGAAACCATGATATTTTTATTGTATTATATGAGAGGGTGAGATGTAATATTGTAATATTAATATTACATATCACTATAGATGTTTAACTTGATCACTTAGTTAAGACAGTGTTTGCTTGTGAGAAATCTGGCTTCTATTATGTATGATGCATTTCTTTATTGTGTTTTAGTATAGTATAAATATAATGAAGTGTCAGAATTGATTAACTATACTATTAGAAGAAGCCAGTTTAGCAAGAGGTCTGGGAAGTGAAAGTGATAACATTCCTAGAGTTTTTAGATTTAAAGTTACAGATTCTCTTTTCTGTTGTTCTCCTTTCTACTATCCTTAATTCTTCTGTCTTACCTCTTATTTTTGTGGGTCTATAGTCTGAGCTCTATACTCTGTTCCATTGATCTTCATTTCTGTCCTTTCATGCAATGCTTTGTTGATCATGTAGCTCTAAAGTAAGATTTCAAATAGAGTACTATGAGATCTTATGAACTGTTCTTTTTCAGAATTGGTTTTCTTGTTCTAGTTCCTTTGACTTTCCAAATACATTTTAGAATCAGTTTGTCAAAAATCTATAAAAAGGCTTGCTTGAATTTTAAATTGGATTACATTTAATGTGCATATCAAGTTGTAAAGAATTGATATCTAATGTCAATGTTGAGTTTTCCAATTCACAAATATGATTCATCTTTCCATTTATTTGAACTTTGATTTTTCTATCAGTGTTTTGTAGCTTTCATTCAATACTGCACGTTTTTTAAAAAATATTTATTCCTAAATATTTGATTGTAATATTTTGTGTAATTGCAAATGTGGTTTTTAAAATTTATTTTGAAATCCCAATTTCTCTTGGTGTTTAGGAATGCATGTGACTTTCATATATTGATCTTGTATCCTACAAACTTATTAAACTCTTCTGTTTTAGAAGCTTTGTTGTAGATTCTTTGGGATTTTCTACATAGACATTTATATTGTCAAAATCAAGAATGTTTCTCTCTTTCCAACATGTGTAAATTTTACTTCTTTTTTCCCTCTCCATAGTGTGTTGGAATAGAAATTCTAATATTCTATTGAATAGGAGTAGTAAGAGATGACATCTGTGTCTTTTTCTTAATTTTAGTCTTTGCCCATTGAGCATGATGGTAAGTGTGGGTTTTCTTTTTGAACAAATGTTCTTCATTAGGGTAAATAAGGTCCATTCTATTCCTAGTTTGTTGTAAGTTTCTATCATGAAAACATTTAGAATTTTATTAAATTGTTTTTCCATACTTATTGAAATTATTGTATATTTTTCCTTATGTAGTCTGTTAATATGGTGAATTAAACTGATTTTTCAAAAATTGAACCAATCTTGAATTCTTGGGATGACTCTCACTTGGCTATGTGTTATTTTATTCTTTTTTTTATATATTGCTGGATCTGATTTGATATGTTGCTGAGGAGTTTTTTGCATCTATGTCAATGAGGAATATTGGAATGTTGGTCTGTAATTTTCTTTCTTCTTCTTCTTCTTCTTCTTCTTTTATTTATTTATTTTTTTGATACTGGAGATTAAACTGAAAGGTGCTTAACCACTGAGCAACACCTCCAGCCCTTTCTATTTTTAATTTTTTTTGAAATAGGGTCTAGCCAAGTTGGTTAGGACTTTACTATGTTGCTGAGGCTGGCCTCAAACTGAGACCCTCCTGCCTCAGCTCCCTGAGTTTCTATAATTATAGGCATATGCCACCACACCTGGCTGCAGTTTTCTATTCTTGATAGATCTTTGTCCAGATTTGGTATTAGGTTAATGAAGGCCTCACAGATTAGTTAAGAAGTTTTCTTTAATCCTCTGTTTTCTGGAAAAGACTGAAATGTTAGTATTATTCTTTCTTAAATACTTGGTGGAATTTCATAGTGAAGTCATTTGAGCCATTTATATTTTGGAATGTTTGGATTATAAATTTAATGTCTCAAATATATATTAAAATTATTTATCTTCTTGAGTGAGTTTTATAGTTTTTGTCTTTCAAATGGTGCAGTTCTTCTAAGTTGTTGATTTTATATGCATAAAATGTTGGTAGTATTTATTTGTTACACTTTCAGTATTTGTGGAGTTCATGGTGATGTCTGCATTTTCATTTTTTTATATTATTTATTTGCATCTTCTTTCTTTTTTTCTTTGTCTGGCTAGACTCTTACCAGTTTTAGAGCCAGTTTTTTTTTTCTCTTTGATTTTCTCTATTGGTAGTTGATTATCAATTTCATTGATTTATGCTCTAACCCGTATTACCTCTTTCTGTGTGCTTAGGTTTAATTTGCTCTTCTTTCTCTAGTGCCTTAATATGGAATGATAGATTACTGATCTTAGATCTTTTTTTCATCATTAATATAAACATTTAAAGTTATTAATTTCCTTCTAAGGACTACTTTATCATTTACATCCTCCAAATTTTGACATTTTCATTTCTACTTAATCCACTTTAAAAGATCTTCATTAGCTTAATTTAATATATTTTATTTAAAAATTTTAAAAAATTCCTTTGTCACTTTCTCTTTGATGTATACAACCAGGGCCTTGCATAATGCTAGGCAAGCACTCTGTCACTGAGTTACACTCCCAGCCTTTTTATTTTATTTTGAGGCTGGGTTTCTCTAATTTGCTAATTTGAGATTCTCCTGCCTCAGCCTCCCAAGCAGCTTGGATTACAATCATGTACCAACACACCTCGCTTACTTACTGTATTTTGAAGATACAGAATTTAATACAAATTTCTCATGTTTGATATATTTTTGAGAAGTTTATATAATTTCTTTACATGGAATGCCATTTCACACTTTTTAGTTATATAAAGCATAGTATTTAGGAGTACACTATAACAAAAAATAGAAATTAATTTAGCTGATCTAGAATCTATTATCAAATATGCAAACTGAGTTGAGTTTACATGAGCTGTGCATTATATTGTGGCATGAAATCCAATACTCATTTCCTCCTTAGAATTAATCTACAAAAACAAATTTCCCTTATTTCATATATTATTTTTAGTGCATTATAGTTGTACATACTGTACTTATACATATATTACTCATTTTGACATATTTCTAAATGCATATGACATAATTTTCTCCATTTAAATCCCAAATGCTATCCCTTTCCCTTCAGTCCTTCCCTCCATCCCTTTCTTCTACCCTATTGGTCTTCCTTCTATTAATTAATTTATTTTTAATTGATGCATTATAATTATATATAAAATTGGAGTGCATTATGACATATCCGTACATGACACAACATAATTTGGTCAACTTAATTCCCAGGTTCCTCCCTTACTCTCTCCTCCTCCCTTCCTCTTGGTCCCTGCTTCTACTCTATTGCTCTCCCTTCTGTTTGTATGAGACCCTCTTCATTTATTCCTTTATTCTCTCTAGCTTCTGTTTATGAGAGAAAACATTTGACCTTTGACTTTTTCAGAGTTTGGCTTGTTTCACTTAGTATGGTGATTTACATTTCCATTCATTTACCAGCAAATGACATAATTTCTTCTTTTTGTGACTGAGTAGAACTGTATTGTGCATATATGCCACATTTTCTTTACCCATTCATTCATATATATATATATATATATATATATATATATATATATATATATATCACAGAGGAGGAGGTTTGCACACCTGGGTTAGTGTGACAGAGCCTGGTAGCCTCAGAGGATGTGGCACGTCCTGAATAAACATCTTGGTTAAAGCTTCCCTATACAGGCCATCCTGATTCAGATGCCAATAAATTTTCTTCATTTGAAGAATTGAACCCAGGGATGCTTAATCTCAGAGCCATATTGCCAGCTCTTTCAGCACTTTTAACTTTTTTTTTTTTTTTTTTTTGAGACAGAGACTCACTGAGTTGCTTAGGACCTTATTAACTTGCTGAGGTTGGCCTTGAACTTGTAATCCTCCTGCCTCAGCCTCCCAGTTGCTAGGTTTATAGGTGTGTGCCACTATGCCCAGCTATCCATTCATCTATTAATGGGCACCTAGGCAGATTCCATAACTTGGCTATTAGGATTGTGCTGCTATAAACATTGGTGTGTGGGTATTGCTATAGTATGCTGATTTTAGTTCTTTTGGATAAATGCCAAGTAGTAGGATAGCTGGATCATATAGAAGGCAGCTATGCTCACCACTACACCACCAACACTGCCCTAGCTAGGTCATATGGTGGTTCCCTTCCTAGTGTTTTGAGGCATCTCCATACTGCTTTCCAAAGTGGTTGTACTAACTACAGTCCCATCAACAATGTATAGGTGTACTTTCCCCCCTCGAATCCTCATCAGCAATAATCATTATTTGCATCCTTGATGATTGCCATTCTGACTGGGATGACTAATATTGACAATCAAGAAGTAGTAACTTTTCCCCAAACACTCCACATTGTCTTAGAAAATAGCCTGTACCAGATATCTAGCTTTTGGACTCTCTTGCATTTTTGGTCTTTTTGATGACTAAAAATTTTTCTTCTTTCAAGTTTCATCTCTTAGTACCTTCATGATCTCTCTATGCACCCAAATTTACAGTGTACCTTCTGAGATCTGCTAAGAGATGACTCAGTGAATGAGCCTGTGGGCACATTTGTAATTGGCTGAGACTGAGGAAGAAGTTTCTTCCTCAGCTCCCTGCACTCTGGTTTGGAGACCTGTCTTGACAGCTTGAGTCTGAGAATCCAGGTGGGTATCTGTCTTTGGCAGTTTTCCTCATTGAATCTGATCTGAAAGGATCACTTGGAAGTCAGATCATTCACTCAGCTGCAGAGAGGTCACCATGTTTAAGTAGCCTATCTTGGTTTGTTGTCAGTCATTATTTGTGGATCACAAGGGATTAGCCTTTATTCAGATGGTCCCCATTTCAGGGTCTTGGTCTCCTGAAATTTGTGTTCAGGACTATATAGTTAACATGGAGATAAATGTAGTATTTCTTTTAAAATCATGTTTGACATTTTACAGTTAGGATATATTCAAATGAGATCTTACAGCAGTAAATATAATTTTATTTATGTCTTTCTAATGGTATACCAAGAAGAGTACATTTATTTGTATAGCATTTCTTTCTTAGGAAATATAAGACAGGGAACTCACCATTTTCATCTTACTTTTATCACTAATATGTATAATAATATGTATATATGTATGGCACATAATATATCCCTGGTTAGGGTTGTTGAATGAATAATAAATGCATAGATAAATATAGATAATAATAAATATTTTATTCTTGCCCTCCATTTCTATTAAGATTAGTTTTTCCTAAAAAGTTACAAAAAAACTTTTTTCTTTTTTCTAGTATGCTTGCTACTTCCATTTCACTTAGAAAAAATTTATTTGAATTATTGGAAAAATATTTTCTTAATAAACCTCCTTCAGTATTGTGCCTTACAGATACCTACATAAGTGTGTACATATATATATCTATATATCTATATCTATATGTAAATATATGCATATGTATATATTCAAGCTGATAAAGGCAAAGAAAATCAGAAGAGACACAGAGGAGGCGATTTGCACACCTAGGTTAGTATGACAGGTAGCCTAGTAGCCTCAGAGGATGTGGCATGTCCTGAATAAACATCTTGGTTAAGGCTTCCCTATGCAGGCCATCCTGATTCAGATGCCAATTAAATTTTCTTCATTTGATTTAAGAGCTTATCTAATTTTCACCACTGACACAACTCAGTCCTCAGAATCAGACAATTAGAATTTTGGCATTTTGCTTGAGAGTACCCACTGAAGCATGGTGACCGTGCATTGGACCCCTTGTCTGTGTTAATGAGTGCATTATAATGTTTGGATATACACATACCTTGCTAATGTCTTCTTGGTCCATTTCTGGAATTTTGCTGTGTCTCAGGTACCAGGCTCCCTCTGCCTTAAGGTACTGCTCTCATGGTGCCCCTCCTCTCTGCTCTGCTCCTAAGGACCCGGGTTCTCATTACAGCCAAGCACCTGCTGCTTCAGGCCAGCCTCCTCATGGTTGCCAGGGATGTCCCTTAGCCCTTCCTCAGCAAGCCCATTTGACAACTGCCTCCCTCCTTGGCAGTACCTATTTTTATGCCAGCAATATTACAGCTTTCTCACATCAGCTTTTCTTTGTAACTCTCAGTTAAATGTGGCTGTATTATCCTAGGGAGCTTCCCACCCCAGAATTATTTTGGAATAGCATAATTTCAAGTCTACTGGTCTGGAAAATGTCACAAGAATGGGAAGTTCTCACCCATGTTACTTGTTGAACATGAGTTTGCTTCACTGCACTTGCATGATTAGCGTTAGCGAAACTGTAGCGAAACTGTCTATTTGTAGCATGTCTTTACTAGATAACTCTTTAAGTACAATTCCAATGTGTAAATAGCTTAATATAGTTAATAAGAAGAAAATAAACATAAAATTATATTACAAAAAAAAAAAACATTTGTTTTGCTATTAGTGTAACTCAACTGTTCACAGACCTCATTTGCTTAAGGTAAAAATAAGGTCACTCAACAACTGGCCACGGTTCCTGGCTAATTGCCTCACCTGCATAATCAGAGCACCTTACCCCTTTTAGATCTCTTCCCTATGTATGTCCCCTAGTTATTCCTGAGTGTCTCTGCAATGGTTCATATGTGTGTTTTTGGACACTCCTCTTGTCTCTCGTATTCTTTAGCTGTAGTTTTCTCATTGAGGGACACACATCTGTGAAGAAAGTGCTTACCTGTGTGGCAGGTGCTTCAATAACAACATCACCTCACTGCTCCTGGGAGAATTTTCTGGAGCATCTCTCTACTGCAAATGCCTCAACATGCCACAAAGTTCTGTGTCTCGTTTGGTCTACACAGCAATGATTCTAGATTTTGTTCTTTGGAAAGCAGATTTAAAAATGAGATCTATGGGAATAAGAATAATTCATTCATATTCATTCATATTCTCTCTCTCTCTCTCTCTCTCTCTCTCTCTCTCTCTCCAGGAATTGAAACCAGAGGCACTTAGTCACTGAGCCACACACACCCAGTCCCTTTTTATTTTTTATTTTGAGGCAGGGTCTCACCAAGTTGCTTGGGGCCTTGCTAAATTGCTAAGACTGGTTTTGAATTTGCAATCCTCCTGCCTCAGCCCCCTAAGCTGCTGGGATTACAGGCATGCTCCACTGTGCCCATGCCTGTGTCTCTCTTAAGTAACCAGTACACTTTATGTTGTATGCACATTTTCAGCTCCATACATATGTTCCATTGTAGCTGACACCCCAGCTCTGCACTGCCCTTTTTCATTTAGATTCTGAAGCAGCATTGATCATGTCTTATGTTTGCACAATGTCTTATGAAAAAACATCTCCTTCATGTCTGATGGTTTCTTTCTTGAAAAATTCTTGAGCAGAAATCATTTACTTTGCCTGGTGGTGTTTAGGAAGCACAAATGTCAGTTTCTGATGGATAAAGCACAGAAGAGAGCACAAACCACTTAAGTGAATTTTAAATGTATGTATTTTGTTTTGATGTTCATTCATTTCTGTGCATTAGAGAGTGAGGATAAAGAAGACAACAGATTCTTGGGGTCATTTTCATTTTTCAAAATTCCCAAGGATGGCAATAGGGTGTTCAAATTGGACTTTGGAGGAGAGTGTTGGACATGGGGGAGCATGCCTGTAATTCCAATGACTCAGTAAGCTGAGGCAGGAGGCTTGAAAATTGAGCTAGCTTCAGAAACTTAGCAAGGCCCTGTCTCAAATTTTAAAAGAAACAATTTTTTAAAAAGGGGCTGGGAGGTGCTAGGATTGTAGCTCAGTGGTAGAGCACTCACCTAGCACATGTGAAACCCTGGGTTCAATCCTCAGCACCACATAAAAATAAATAAATAAAATAAAAGTATTGTGTCCAAGTATAACTAAAAAAAATTTATTTTTTTTTTAAAAAGGGCTGGGGGCCAAGTGCAGTGGTGCAAGCCTGTTATCCCAGCAGCTCCCAGGCTGAGGCAAGAGGATCAAGAGTTCAAAGCCAGGCTTGGCAAAAGCAAGGCACTAAGCAACTCAGTGAGACCCTGTCTCTAAATAAAATATAAAATAGGGCTGGGGATGGGGCTCAGTGGTCAAATGCCCCTAAGTTAAATCCCCAGTACCAAAAAGAAGGAAAAAAAGGAAAAAAGGAGGTTTGGGGGTGTACCTCAGTGATGGAGAGTCCCCAGTACTTAGAAAAAAAAAGAACTTGGGAGGAGAGAGGGTGGTCTGTTCTGTTTTAGTTCAGATTGTATTGTCTCTCCAGTAATATACGTGATCATTATTCTAGAATAGTGTCTCCTTCACATTAAACTAAATAGAGAAAAATATCTATTCTCTCTGCCTCACATGACACGGGCTTTCCAAGGGTTATTTCTCTGCTCTTATTGATCTTTCAAAGTGTTTGACTCATCTAACTACTTCTATTTGTGAAGGCTTTTTTTTTTTTCTTGATTTCTGTCTCACCTCACTGGACACTCTTTTTCTTCTCTTTTTCTGCCTCTTTTTTTCTTTTCTGTCCTAACTCTAAAATGTCAGGTCTCCCAGGGCTCTGTTCTCTGCCCTCTGCCCTTCAACCCCTGCATTTCCTGGATAATCATCAGCTCTGTGACAAAATTCCACCCAGAGGCTGGTGATTACCAAATCCATAGCTCGGGTCCCAACCTCTGCACACTCTGGGATACAGTTTCATGCCAGACATTTCCACTGGGAGGTGTAACAGGGATCTTAAACTGGAATACTCCAAATATAATGATTATTTTCTTTCCCCAAATTTACTCCTTTTCTAGTGATTTCCATCTCCTATTTTCGCAAGCTGAATGGCTGGGCATTTCCTTGCTTTTCTTTTTCGTCACTAGCCTCATCCCAATACCTAATCCATCCTCAGATTCAATTGATGAATCTGTCCATTTATTTTGATTTTCACTAACTTCCAATCCCAGCCACTGCCATCTGTTCTGTAGCAGTTGATTCCTGACTGCTCTGTGTCTACTATTGCCACCCTACCGTCCATTCTCCGTCCAGGAGCCACCTATTAATTTTAAATGAAAATTTTATGTCACTCTCATCCTTAAAACTTTCCATCATGTTTAAAATAAATTCCCAACTTCTTACTTTGGCTTATGAAATACTACAGTCTGCCTCTTGCCAACCTCTCTGACCCCACCTAACATGCAACTGCTGCCCCCAGCCCTCTACTCCAGCCTCCCAGACCCCTGTTCTGCTCCTGAAACACATACTAAGCCTTTTTCCATCTAGATCTTTTGCACCAACCGTGTCTCCAGCCTCATATGAACTTCACATTGCCTCTTTCTTTCTTGTCATTCAAATCTTAGCTTAAAATGCAACCTCCTAAGAGAGGTCTTCCCTGATGACACCACATACATCAGGCACACAGTTGTTCCTTATCATATTGATTTGTCTTAATTCTCTGCATGATACCATTTTCAGTTGATTTTATTTCTCCACTATCAGATCTGTAACAGCAGTGAAATTGTCTCTCTTACTCATGACTGTATCCTGAGTACACAGAACAATTCCTGGCATTGTAAACAGCCAAGAAGTATTCATTGAATGACCCCATCTTATTTGTGATTGCTCTCTCCCTTAAAACAAACTAATAGCATTCTGGGTCCCCCACTTTCTTTCTTCCTCTTGAATAGTAAGAATTATTTTTGCTGGGTCATTTCAGGAAGAATCTTATTCTTTTTTATGCCAATTTTCAGTGTAATGAGTTCTGATTATTAGCAGAGCTTTTTCTTATACTCGGAGTTTCTTAGATTTGTACTACTCTAAGTACATAAAGGGATTCAATTTTGTTCAATTTTTTGAAAAGGCACTATGAATTGTTTACCAAATTTCCATTCTTCCCTCTTCTTTAAGAGTAGAATTAAGAATAGAATTTGGTCTAGCCTAAATACTAAATACTCCAGTCTCCATTGTACATATAGATGGTCTCTGATATAAAATTAGAAGTCATCATGTGATATCCTTGGGAAAACTGTTAAAATTATTAGGCAGGTACTCTATAACACTTGCCTTTTTTCCTTCTTGTCTGGAAAGTGAACATGATAGCTGGGCCCATAGCAACCACTTTGTGAACAAAAGGCAAGAGTAAGGAAAATAAGATGTAAGTGTAGTAGAGAGAAAAAAGACACAGTCTGTGTTCCCAATAATGAATAATTGTCATACCAATTTGGAACTCTCAGTCTTTTATTTATGTATATCAGAAAAGTAACCCTCCATCATATTTAATTCACCATTATTTGAGTTTTCTGCCCTACTGTAAGGGAAATATGGTATTCTCTTCAATGTTGAGAATATAAGAATGTTAATATTAATTAATTATTTCATAAAATGTTCTTCCTAGTTATTTTTAATAAGTTCTTGGGCATCATTTAGTTTTGTGATTTTTCCATAAGTGTTGATTTCCATTGTTCTCTTTTTTGATAGAGACACTATTGCTTGGAAGAAGGATATAATCTTTTGAGTTAAATGATTATGGGTTTGAAATTTGGCCTCATCACTCATCTGAACTCGGGAAAATTTTTTAATTTATCTGGACCTCATTTTCTTCATTTCACCTCATATAATTTTATTACCTCATTTAGTTTTAATATCTCATATATTTTTGTGAGTGTAAAGTGAGGTGATAGAAACTCTATTTCTTGTTGAGATCACACATCTTCATAGGTAGCTACATGTACAAAAATGACATTGGATTACACATTTACACATTTTTTAAATCTTTTTTTATAGCTTTCTTTTTTATTTTTAAAATTTCTATGCCTCAGTGTATACAACTGTACAAAACAAATGGTATCTTTTTTGTAAAAAATGATATTTTAAAATCATATACATTTTTCTATTTTAGCAATGTGTTCACAATTTATATTGTGCATATGACTTTTCAAAACATTATGCTATATAGCTATATCATTTCACTCTATTTATACCAACCCTGTTTTCCACATTTATACACATTTATCTATGTAAATTATATCTTAAATTTAAAAAATTTAGGCATGCCATAAATGGGAATAAACCTGCACATATTCCAATATTTTAACATGGTTATCATCATTTCCAGAATAAGAAAGAGAGAGAATCATTCTGAGGAGAAATTTACAGATATTCTAATTTTAAAACTCAGAAATTGAGAATAATATATTCTCCTGGAAGTGCTCTCACATGAAAGTTATATCAGGCTACGATGGTTTAGAACGGATGTCCCCCAGTCTCGCATGTTGAAGGCTTGCTCCTATGCAGCGGTGTTCAGGGGTGGGGCTTTTAGGACCTCTGAGCTCATCGGTGGATTCATGGTTTGAATGGACTATTGGAAGAGGGTGGAAACTGGAGAAGGCGGGTCCTAGCAGGAGAAGAGGGTTTGTGGGGTGCTAGGCGATTGCTCTACCGCTGATTCCCAGCCCCAGCCCTAGGGGCTGTATCTTATTGCCAGTCTCTCTCTCCCTCTCTCTCTGTGCCTCATGACTGCCACAAGGTGAGCAATTCCACCCTGTCCTGTGTTCCCTGCCATGATGATCTGCCTGGCCACAAGCCCACAGTGATGGGGCCAGCCAACCATGGACTGAAACCTCTCCTTTCACAACAATGAAACACTGACTAACACACAAACTGAAGTTTTCTAATTTCTAGCCCTCCTTCTAGACTTCTCTTTTAGTCAGCTTTTCATCACTGTGACCAAAAGACCTGACAAGAACAACATAGCAGGTAGGCATGGTGGTGCACACCTTCAATCCCCGGAGGGAGGCTGAGATAGGAGGATTCAAGTTTAAGGCCAGACTCAGAAATTTAGAGAGGCCCTAAGCAACTTAGTGAAACCCTATCTCAAAATAAAAAATACAAAAGGCTGGGGATACAGCTCAGTGGTAAAGTGCTCCTGGGTTCAATCTCCAGTACCAAAACAAAACAGCATAGAGGAGGAAAGGTTTATTTGGGGCTACTCAGCTGTTTCAGACATCTCAGTCTGAGATGATGATGGCCAACTCCATTGCTCTGGGCACAAGATAAGGCAAGACCATCATGGCAGAAGGGTGTGGAGGAGGGAAGAAGCTTAGCATATGGCCATCAGGAAGCAGAAAGAGACCTCTGCTTACCAGGGACAAAATATAAACCCCAAAGGTGTATCCCCAGTGACCCACCTCCTCCAGTCACACCCTATTTGCCCACAATTACCACCCAGTTAATCCATTCAAGCAGATTCAGGCACTGATTTGGTTAAACCTCTCATAACCCAGTCATTTCACCTCTAAACTTTCTTGCATTGTCTCACACGTGAGCTTTCGGGGGACACCTCATATCCAAATCATAACAAGTTCCTTCCCCCCAAATCTCTGAGTCACACTTGTTTCTAGCAAGTAATGTTGTTTTGTTTCCTGTGCTAAGACGTGAAGTTTAGGATGCAGAATCCAAAAGTTGTGTTCTTCACTTAATTAGGGAGTCAGTGTCTCCAACGTTGGGATGACTCACAAGGAGAAGGTTCATCAGAAATGGAAGGAGGGTCATCTGATATCTGTGGAAAAGGCATGTGGGCTCTCAGGCCCTGGGACGCTCACCAAGGGCCCTGCATTCTTCATCCTTTTAGCACCCACAGTATTTCTTTTTTTTTTTTTTTTTTTTTTGTGGTGCTGGGGATTGAACCCAGGGCCTTGTGCATGGGAGGCAGGCCCTCTACCCACAGTATTTCTTGCCTAGGTTTAGGAGTTGCCATCCCAGTGTCCCCAAATGTGCTCACTCAGCACATGTGGAAGCGGTTCCCCCTGTCATTTGGGAGGTGCCAATTTACTTCTGTGAGAGACAGGCTGGTTTTCGCATTACACTGCCAACTCTCCTGGCCTTTAAAAAACAGCTGTATGGCTGCCAGCTGACCTGCTTTCAACCAAACAGCTGCTGCTGCAAGTCCAGGGTAGAGTTTGTAAATCCTTGAGGATCCAGAGTCACATTACACCCACGTTTGTTTGAGAGTGTGAAATGTCCAGGTTATAAGGGATATGAGCTGCTTCCTCTTCAGACTGGCTCACAGCGAATGCTGTTCTGGCCTGGCTGGTCTCAACCGACAATGATCAGACTAAATCTAGATGGAGCTAGCGTGTGCACACCGAATTGTATTAATTTGCTATTCTATTTCTCATAGGTGCTCAAGAGACTAAACAGTGAATTTTTATGAGAGAAAAACCTGTCTTGCCCAGGTTATTTTTTAAATGATGCAGTGAGATTAAAAACAGTAATTTTTAAAAATACAATATACTGTTGAATGACATATTTATTGGGGAGGGAGAGAGAAGGCCCAGTGATCAAATTTGGTACATACACATTCCCAAACACAAACGCACACGCACATACAGAGCCATGTCACATGGAGTGACTGTAACTATAGATTTAGGTATCTTTATTTCTGTCTTTGTGAAATAAACTCTAAAAACCATGGAATAAACTCCATTTATTTTTGCTCTTTTTACCTCCTCACCTGTACCCTGCACAGTAATTTTGCTCCCCAGGACAGCTTTTAAGATTCTAATCTTGTTCCTGTCCAGCACTTTTCTCACAGCAGTAAGGAAAGGCCTGGCATTCCTCCACTATTGTACATAAAGGAGAATCCGTTCTTGGAAATAAGAGCATTGTTTATGTTGAAATTCCCTTAGCTTAGCAGAACCTTCGATTATATCGCCCATTCAGATAACCAGATTTTTACCCCCTGTGGTCTGTTTCCATTCTCACAGAATTGTCAACAATTTATTTCTGCTCTGCTGATTATTTGCATGAGTGAGAACAAGAGAGGTGTCTGGGAAATTTTTGATAACTGAGTCATGTATACAAAAACATAAGCACATTTTTAAAAGATGCAGTAGGAGAAAATATAGTTTTTCTGAAAAAATGGCAGATTGAACTTAGTTACTATTGAGGTGACAATTTGTAAACTGTGCCAATTTTTTAAAAATACAAATTCCACCATTAACTTGATTCCAGAGACCATGGAAAACACCTTTATCTGAGGTTCATAAATCTGAAGAATATTATTATTTGAAAAAAAATCCAGTATAGTTGTTTTATTGGATCGCAAAGGTGAACCAAACAATTCTATTATTTTGGTGGAAGTTATGAATTTAGAATTAGACTAGATGGACTTAAAAGTGCAACAGAATACTGACAATAGAAACCCCTTAACCACAAATGAAGATTTTTTTTTTATTTAATGCTCAACATTTTCTTTCCTCTATATTTTTCTGTAATTAGATACTTTCATCTAGAAGCAATAGAAAGTTGACAAAAGCATGTAATGGTCAGTATATTTTGCCTAAGGAAACACTTCTGATTACGTGTTCAGAAATGGGGGAAATGTTGCTTCACACACTGTCATTCACATTGTTGAATATTTACAAGGAGCAGCGAATAGTCAAAGCACAGGCAATTTTGTCTTGGATTTTGTTAAGTTCCATGTTTATGGCATTGTGTACAAAATGCACATAAAAGGCATTTTTTTTTATCTATTCCTGTTATATTAGAGAAGTTCATGCCCCGCTCTTAGCATTTTCCAACACAGCTGTAGAGTAGTTTAAAGCCTATTTTTTAAATAAGTGATGCTCAATTTGTCTTTGATGATCCGGATGATTCAGGTGAGATGGGAGCACGGTCGGGCCCTTATTTGCATAAAAATTAATCACAGAAAAATGTAAATTGATAAAATTTTGCCTGGCTTTTTCCCCCTATTTGAGAACCCGTGGATGGCTCCCAGAAGCAATCATCTCAGTATGGGGCCGCATTGGATGCTGTACAAATGATCACATTTGTGTTGAATACTCACTCATTTAAATGTCAGTACTGATGGGGCGGTACATCAGGAGAAAAAATGAAAAATAAATACACAGCAGCTGAAGACTATCAAATCCGTGGGCACTCTTTAGAGATATATGATCTAATGTGAAAAAATTGCAGATTAATTATCCTTTTTGCAAAATGGTAATTGTTTTAGTATCACACCAGAAAAAATCTGCAATTTATTTGGAATCAAACAAAAAACAGTAATGTTAAATACGTCATTACATCATTGTGTTTATTAGAAGCCTGCAATTAATTCCTAAGGCTCCTTTGGTCTTTAAAGCTGCATAATATGAAACAAAAGGATGTTGCTATTAATTTTCAAGCAAATGCTTATCTCTCCAATCAGTCTGACTGGTGTGAAGGAAGAGGCAGTGTTATGAAATCTGGGGACACTGCATGTTAATGTAATTTCATTGTGCTACTGACACTTCTGATAATATATCCACAGATCCCATTTGAAGTTTTTTGTTTTGTAGTGGGTAACTTTAACTCACCTGGGAAGAAGTTTTGGGAAAGTGTCTTCTAAACAAAAGATGCCTAAAGAAGAAACAATAGCAATGTAAATATCAGGGGAAATAGTCAGAAACTGTGAGACCTGAACAAGAGAAATTCCTTGGATCACTTTCAGTGCAGCATGAACATGAATGAATTTTAGACATGTCATTTATATTTATCTGAAATTAAGAATTTATCTTAGCTGTTGTAATGAAACAATTAAATCCCAAAATGTTATCACATAAAAACCAGTATAAGCAAGGCCTTTGTAACTGTAAAAAATGAGTGAAAGGCACTTATTATTGTTATTACTATTATTTTTATTTTTACAATTCATATGAGCCATGTATCTTTGTTTCTGGCTAGCTCTCTCTCCTTGACTCAATGTTTCCACTGCTTTGGGGGTTTTGGTGTTCAGTTTCTTTGCAGTATTCTAACCCAGATAGAGTATAGATTCTCTTTATTATTCCATAAGCTCAGCATAGATTTTAAATGATTGAAGCTGTATGACTGTATCTTCATTAGCCATGGATGACGATGTTAAAACACAGCCTTTCCACCTGACGACGTACAAAACTACTATGGAATTAATGTAACATTAACCAAAGTTGGTTGTGGCAACATACTAAAAAATTTTGAGATGGTTGGAATCTCCTGTTATTGCCACAGTTGCTTTGTAGTTAGCTTAGTGGCCAGACTTTAATATTTCAATTGACCAACACTTAAAGATGATGCCTACTTTTGAGATTAAATGTAAGTGGGTATATAATAATAGATAACACTATGGGGTACACACCATTTATGTTATTTAACAATAATATCACATTTAACTCTAGGAGTCAGACTTTTCAGATTGATGAGTATGAGCCAGACATTGTTCTATTCCTTTATAAATAATGATGTGTTTAATCTTTATAGAAACTGTCTGAAGTAGTAGTTGGGTCGTCCCAAGAATGACATGCCCAAAGTGACCCAGTCAGTCACAGGTGAAGCCGAGACTCAGTCCCAGGGGTCTGGCATCAGACTGCTTGTTTTCAGCCACTCTGCTATGCTGACAAAGGCCCATTGGGTACCTCTAGGTGCCAGGTCAGGTGCCAGATGGAGTCTTGACAAGAGAAAGGATTTTATGTTTTTTAACTTAGAATTTCCATTTTATAACTGAAGCTTGAATCTTTTTGATTTCTAATAAGCATGTGTCAAGTAACACATTTAAAAATTTCATTTGATTTGGAACTTTAAGTAGTTTACATTTTATGTCATTTTCAGACCAAAAGGTAAAGAACGAGCTTCTTTGTCCACTGTAAAATGTCTCATGAACAGACACCAATTTTCTGGGCAGTGTTGTCAGTTTTGAGATGGGTCATTAAAGGCACTAAAAGAGGCCTTTGTCTTATTTGACAGAGTTGGCTATTATCAAAATCTTTGGGAAAGTCCGTATGTCTTCATTTCTTTCTATTTCCCTGATATATGTCATTGGTTCACATAAAGACATTATTTTCATTCATTGATAAAATCCATTCATTTATTCATCTATCCATCCATTTAATCAAGTCTTCTCCTAAAATTTGCAGAGTTAGGATAAAAACACAAATAGAGGCTCCCTCCTCATACCCACCCCTCTTCACAGCACCAGCTTTATCCAGCACCATAATGTGCTTCTAAAAGGCATGGGCAGGGAGCCGTGCCAGCTCTATGTCCAGTGTTTGCCCCTCCACACCTGACTACTTCTCACTCTGAGGGGCTGCATACCAGTATCATGAACTGCTTTCATGATGGATCTGGGGAAGAAGCGGTTCCAGTCTCTGAAGCAAGTTTGTGACTGTTTAGCTAGACAACCCAGAGGTCTTAGAGAATGGTCTAGAATTAGAAAGGAGGCACCTCCCCTTGTTTGGCTTTGTGGACTCTTTGCCCGCCAAGTGAAGCAAGACGCCATAGGCAGGGTCCCTGGCTGCTCAGGTCTGCAGTTGATACTGCTTAGCATATTACAAATATTTAATCCATGTGGGTCTATGCCAGATTCTGTTCTAGGTACTATGTGTGCACTGAAAAGACAATTCTATTGAAATTTGCAGACTAGTAGAAATATACACCATTTCTCCTACTTTAAATTTTAAGACAGTTACAGTATCAGGCTGTGGTAAAGGTAGAATTGTTTACATGTTTTTATTAAAGAGTTTCCTTTGTCTAACACACTGCCTTAGAAGAAAATAGAAAGAGCCCTTCTGAGAGGCTAAGAAATTGCCACGGCTTCTTGTTTCTCATAAAAGTTCTCAGTTTTGCTCTGATAGAACAGAGAGAGGATTGTTTCACATCCTGATTTTAAGTTGTCTCAACAAACATTTATTGGGCACCTTCTTTATAATAATCACACATGAACTGAACTGTTAAAATTACTGCACAAACTAGGTCACCTTCTGGGCATTTAAGTCTCTTTATGTCTAAATATGGTATATTTTGCCTTGAGAATTGTGGGATTTGCTGGGCTGTAGAGATCCAAGTTTGCCATAAACTCTTCTTGCAACCAGCTGAACAGGTCTCCCTGAAACTCGTTTTGAGAAATTGTAGGTTAAATAAATTATCTAACCAATTCCTTCGCATCCAACAGAAGAACCATCTAGACCTGAAGGTTGGTAAACTAAAGTATTCCTTACCCACCTTTGATAATAGTAATGGAAAGAAAACACAGATAAAATGTGTTGGGCATTTCCTCAGTATGTGCTGCCTCAGGATTTCATCACACCTAAAGGGTAGTTCTGAAGTACAAGAGTTATGCAACTTCCTACAGATATTTAAGTATGTTGGTGGGGCAGCTAACTCTACTAATAAATACCCACCTGATTTTAAGACTTCCCATTATGAGTTAATTAGAAAACAATTTGCCATTAAGACCCTCGAGACATAGGGGCTTTTCAACAGGGTACCTGCCAGCCTGGGATCAGGATATAAAAGCCACACCACAGCCTTGCACTAATCACAGTGCATGGGGTTGGAAGAAAAGAGGCATTGGAGGAGAGAAGGGATCAGTTGAGTTTATGCCTCTCATTGGCCCACAGATTCCCTTAACACAATTCTATTTGGAGAGCTACCATTTAAACATTTGCCACTTGGAAAACATATGTCATGGGAATGAGGAATCTTGAAAGCAGGCATTTCATGGTTTATTATACAACATTTTATATATACAGTAGTCAAATATAGATCCATAATAAGCAATCGTGGCCATTTATATAGACAGAGAAGTCTGTAATCTATTTGTTCCTTAAATCATGCTTTAAATTTCTAAGAAAATGTTTGTTTTTCTTCTTGGATCTATAAACTATTCTACTTATAGGGGTCTGTTCACATTCGTTATCCCTCATTGACCTCATCCTGCTTCTCTTACTGTCCCTAAATTAGATAGACAAATTATCTGTTTCTCACATATTATTACTTACTCTTATGCCATGTTGCAGTACTCTGCTGTTGAGTACCTCAAATGTGGCTAGTGTGGCAGAGGAATACATTTTTATTCTTATTTAATTTTAGTTTATTCAATTTTTTGTAATTCTCAAACAGCCAAATTTGGATAGTGACCACCATATTGGACAGACTGACTTTAGACAAAGGATCCTTGTTACTTCATTGCATTTATGGGCTTCCTATTAATACTTATTATTTTCCCATACTTCAAAGATCCCCTACCTCATCATTTCTCTTCCCTAGGTGGCTTCTCTTGACCTTTTCATGGAATGTCTTCTTTCCTTTCCAGTTGCTCCTTGGTTTTATTCTCAGAAGCTTTCTGGGATCTTTGGTTGATAGAATTAAAATGTGATTCTCAGTAGACTATCTATAGACCTTAAGAGCTGTTTGGAGAAATATTTCAAAAATACTTCTGAGAAACTGTCATTAACTTATTCATGACTGCATGTTTCTTTGGATCCATCCTAAGTAGAGATGATTAAAGATCATCCCATAATTCCTGTGTATTCACACAGAACCACCTTTGTGTGAGCAGTAGATTCCTTACCGCAGACCTCAAACCTCAGGAGAGTCTACATTTTGAAATGCCTGTCTTAAAATTTTCTAAGACCCTTGTAGTTACTGGAACACAACTTTAGCCTGGGATCATGTGGGTTCCCTTCTCATTTCTACCCTTTAGGGTCCTCTCAGATCCTTTGCCCATTGTGTGAAGTTAGATTTCCTGAGAAGTTCTGGGTCCAAAGTGTTGCTTGGTGGATGGATCATACCTGCTGGTTATCACAGTATTTCTTTTGTAGAATAGTATGGAGACCAGGCCTCAATAATGGTACTGACATGATCATTCTGGGTGACTTTCATTCCTGTCAGATGCAGGACAAGTTCAGGGCTTTGTACCCAAGCTTATTTTTGGATTCGAGCTGTGCATGTGACTGTGTGTTGTCTTTCAACTGTATGTGTTCTGAGTATGTACCATGTGTAGTCTATAGCACTCTACTTTATCATGTGTACTTCTCTACTCCCTTCCAAGGCAATATTAATACAAATGGGTTCCAATTAGCCATGGCACTGGTATTACATGGGGCAGGGGGAAGAAAAGGGTTCCATAAAATGTGTCAGAAATTGTACATTTTATGATAATAAACACAGTGATATGGTTCCTCAATCTAAGTGGTGTCTACACTCCATGAGGAGTATTCAAAAACATCAATTGAGCAATAAAACAATGCACAAATATCTCTTCCCTACCCATTATGTTAAATCTTCCATAATCACTATATCTCACATAAACCATAAATTTGGGGATGCATTTTGAAATTATACTGTTTACATGACAAGTGCCCCCACAAAAAATATTTTTTGCAAGACACTGAACACTGTAGGGATGTCCCTAAAACAAGAAAACAACTAACTCTGTCTTTAATTATAGTATTTCTGAAGACTTATCCTCATTGCCTATAAGAAAATTTCTTGAAAAACTTAAGGTGATCATTGGATAAACTGGTGGATGAACATCAGAGGAAAGAACAAACAGGAGATAAGTTAATGAAAGAAGCAGTGAGAATTAGTAAAGAGATATATGCACTGGCAATGGTGGCAGCAACATGTGACAGTTCCCTAGAGACAGATAGTAGAAAAGATAGTTAAAAGGCTCTGAAGAAGCACAGGAAAAGGTCAAAGACAGGACAATTGAAAAGAACCAAGATTAGAAAGTATAAAGGATAATGTGTTGTGACAAAGAGACTCTAAATCACTTAGGCTTATGCAGACACTCATTTCTCCCTGCATGATAGTTTATAGACAGGTGGTGCTACAGAGCTGCTAGGTGGAGCTTCCATTCTTACCATGTGGCTTCCATCTGTGAGACTGAAGTAACTGGTCTACCTCTTGCCATCCCCAGCTAATGGGATGGACAAAAGAGACCAGAGGAACACACATGTGATTGCGTTAAGGGTGAGGTATGTGAACAGTACACATCACATGCACTCACAGCTCATTTGGTCAAAACTTTGATATATGGTTACCCTTGAAAGCAGAGGATAGGAAAGGTTACAGTTACTAATATGGCATTATGTTAAAATGTGGATGTGTAATCGATGTGATTCTGCAATCTGTATTTGGGGTAAAAATGGGAGTTCATAACCCACTTGAATCGAATGTATGAAATATGATATGTCTAGAGTTTTGTAATGTTTTGAATAACCAATAAAAAAAAAGAAAGCAGAGGAATCTTGCCCCTAGGTGAATAACTAAAAATCTATCACTGCAGAAAGAAGGGAGAGTTGATTTGAGGGATAACTGTTATTTTCTGAGGTGTATAAATAGAGACAATGCTTTAAGCAACATTAATTGTCTGGACATAAAAGGCTAGGAACAAAAGCTGTAGATATGAATCACTTTCTTCTAACTAGAACTCTGTGCTCAAAGAATCATGTTTTGGAGTTAGTATATAATATCAGGAGATTGTATTCTTCCTTGGATTCTTGAAATAGTCTTTCTCTTCTTCCTTTCACCATCTCAGAATCTTTATTCTCCATATATACAAAATTCATGCATCCTTTAAGGAGTCTGTCCCCCTCATGGTTTCTTTTTATAATACCAAGCTCCTATTATTTTTTTTTTACTTCCAGAATGTTGAAATTACCATTTCTTTCTCATTGAATCAGTCATGTCTTGTATTTTTTTTTTTAAATTTTCTCAGGCATACAATCTTAGCTTTTTCATGATGTACTGTAACTTTTCTAAGGGCAGAAGCTCTTCCAAACTTCTGGATTTCCTGAAATGTCTATCATAGTAACAGGGGAAGAGAACAGGTGCTCAATAGACAGTATTCATTTCCCTTGCTTACACAAAAATAGATACAGGAACTTCGGGGAGTTTGTCCACTAAAGATCTGAGATGCCAAAGCTAACCCATATAGATGATAAAACAGATTCAAGAACTCAGAGATCATATGGGATTCTATCATAAGCCAACATGGTTGAAGAAAGGATTTGTTTTTTAAACAGTCTTCTTGTACTTGGTAGAGCCTTTACTATAGTTGCAAGGAGAGCTGTGCTTTTACACTAAGTATGAAACTCTCTGAGTATGAGAGATAATGATAGGTTTTTAGTGCCAAATATAGATTATTTCTATGTTTCCAGAATCTTAATAGCCTGGAAGCTGAACCAACTAGAAAAACAAAACAAAACAGAGCAGGTAAAAGACTTACTTTTTTTTTAAGAGAGAGAGAGACAGAGAGAGAGAGAGAGAGAGACAGAGAATTTTTTAATATTTATTTTTTAGTTTTCGGTGGACACAACGTCTTTATTTTATTTTTTATGTGGTGCTGAGGATCGAACCCAGCACCCCATGCATGCCAGGCGAGCACATTACTGCTTGAGCCACATTCCCAGCCCCAAAAGACTTACTTTAAGAGGGAAACTTTCAAGAGATGTTAAGAGTGGTATATTTATATTTTATATTTATATATTTTATATTTATATTTATATTTTATATTTATCTGTATATCCATTTACTTTCTAAACTTGATATATATGTTTTGCTGGCAATTATCATTAATGGACCATAGTTTTCTCCCATATTTCATAATTTTTCCTCAAAAAATAACTTTAGATTGTGTTAAAGGGAATAATGATCTTTAATTGAGTAGAGTATAACATAAAATCATGGAAATTATGATGAAATAAATATTCGTTTCAATGTAGTTGTTTAAATGGTTCCTCATTCTTAGAAATTCCCAGTTATGCAAGACTGGATAGTGATCATAAAGCCTCTCCCTCTTTGCCCTCAAATTCCATTAAAATCTGGTTTCCATTTTAAGTAATTTGCTAATTATCAAAATAATGTAAAGAGATGGAACAAAGGGGTCTATATAATAAGATAATGAATAATTATATTTATATATATTAGTTTGTACAAAATGTGCCAAAAAGAAACTAGAATAATGTTTAATATGTAAAAATTACTTGATCTCTGTAAATTTTGGCTTGCAAATTAATAATGCTTCAGTGTTCAGTACCTTATTTCTATTGGGGTAAATTTATTTACATATGAACTATTAAATTTACTTTTAATATTCAGTGTAAAGTAAATGGTAGATTAAAGTATTTCCTAAGTGACACTGGTAAAAGACTAGAGAGTGAGTGTTTTCAGCTATTCATGTGTGTAGTTCCTGAATGATTTCTTCCCTATATACAGAATTAGAACCTTAGAAGTCTTTAAAACAATTCAAACCAGGGTGATTTTGTAGGGCTTTTATAAAATCTCATCAAAGTAGGCCATTATTAAATTTTTTTACAATCTATTACTTTCTCTTATTGTTTTCTTTTTCCAGAAAAGGGGTACTTAAAGTCAGTCTTATAAAATGAATCCTACCAAAATCAATGTATAAAATATATCATTGTGTTACATGAATAACATGCGGTTCACTGTTTCTGAGGAACCATGCAATTTTAAATTAATTATAGATGAATTCTAAGTGGTATAATCTTGTGGCTCAGATAATCTTAGAAACTGAAAAGTAATCATTTAAATAAGTAAGCAGGTTTTAGTCTAAAGTTAAAAGTTAAAGAGTTTCATTGACAGTGGTGGGATGTGAATCTGATCATGTTTACATGCATGTTTGTCAGAGTGCTGAATTGGGTTGAAATTTGCCTGAGTAACTATTATTTACTGTATCAGGTCCAATTTCTATATTGTATCATTTCATTACTATGTTCATTACATTGTTGGAAACAATATCATTGTGTCCTGATAGAATATGAAAAAGACTATTTCTTTTTAACTAGGAGACATTTAGGTTTGTTTTATTTTGCTGTTGGTTTCCAAGAATGTCAAATAATATCTTTCTGTCTCAATGAGTGCAGTCTGACACAAATATTCATAGCCCACTACAGTCTTGTAGTTCCATCAAAAGCTCTAGATTAATTTTATTTTATTTGCCACTACTTTATAAAATTAATTGAAAGATCTTTCTGGTGGAGCAGTGACTAAATTAAACAGATTGAAAATTAATATGATCAATTCTGGACTCAGTTTTTGAGAGAGAAGATGTTTGTCAGCCAAAATATTAAAGAATGACCCTAATTTTTGTTCTTTTTGTTTTAATAAACCTAGGAGGGCATCATAACTTTGGTCATATTTTTATCCATGAGTGTGCATTCTCATAAAGTATCATAAATAGAATTTTACTTTTATTGGAAAGGTAGAGTTAATAAAGGCACTATTTTAAATAAAACTGCTTTGGGACCTTATTTAGTTACCTTGTGGGATGTGTGCATATGATTATTTTCAGATAAGTCTTTCCAATACCTGAGATATTTTGTTTTATATATTTCTTTTAAAAATACCAATTAGGGCTGGAAGGTGTAATTCAGCAGTGGAGTGCTTGAATAGCATGTGTGAGGCTCTGGGTTCAATCTCCAACAGCACCATGGATAAAACCCAACAACGACTATCCAAGAACACCCCGTTTTTACTGAAGTGAAAAATGGAGAACATTAAATAGAAAGTTCTCCAGGGGCAAGAAAAAGCTTGCCTACAAACATTGCATGAATCACTGTCTCCACCTAGTGCTGGCTTTAAGAATTAGAATTTCAGAGACCTTACTGATGCTGTAAAGTTCTAATTTATGTTATGCACATGTACTATCATTATAGCTGGGCCTGCTAGTGCCATTACACTTAAGGGTCTGTCAGCTCTTCATTTATAACGCAGAATATTAAGAGGTCTATTGCTTTTACATAAAAGCTCATGCTGTGCCAGAACTCTGTATTCTAATGGCCTTTGCTCTATGTGAATGTTTATTAACAGTGTAAGTTGAACTTGACCAGCTCATTTTAAAGACACCCTGATGGGCTGAAGTTATATAGGCACTGCAACCAGAAGGATGATTTTTTTTCTTTGATTTAAAAACTTTAGAAGTAAACTAAAAAGAGATTTTTGCACCCATACCTGTATGTTTATATAATTCAGAACCACATTATATACATAGTTAAGTTTCAGTTTTGCGCCTTTACACTTTAAGATCAAATCCTATTCCCAGCAAGAGATTATTTAAATTTAACCTATATTCTTTAGTGGCAACATAATTTTTTGAGAGTATGTTCAGCTAGAGATTACAGTTGCTCCTACCTCTGTCTTTTGGAGTTTTAATGGTAGTTTCCCAGTAAGCAGTAGCCTTGGGAAAGCTTCTATGCTGATGTTTTATTAGGAGCACAATCCTAGGTCAACAAAAGTGAAAGAAAGATGAAAGCAAGGAAATAATGTACTAAGTGGTGTGTTATGGGTTTGACTATAGCCTTACAAGTGAACTCACTGGAACACCTTACATCTAGGCTTGTAGAACCTATGTATCTTGGTGAAGAAGATAAAGAAATTTACTCATTTGTTCCTTCTTGTTTCTGAGTTCTTCTTAGAGTTTACCCCAGGAGACATTAACTGGCACACTCCCTTGTTATGTTATATTACTGATCCTTTCAGGACCTTTAAGATAGTCACTGGAGAAGTCAGATCCCATGCTTCATAGGGAAGTGTTTCATTCATTCCCAGAATAAGTGGAAGGAATGGCCAGCCCTGGGAAATGGAGCCACTCTGGTTCCTGATTCTGTGGATATGTTAAGTCTTAGCCCTGTCTCTGGAAACATATGAGAGAGTTGATACTGTTAGAAAATGAAGTTACCACTGTGGTAGCCTAGGATCTCTCTTCAGCATGTGGATAAGGCCAGGTGTATTTGGTGAGGCACATAAACTGGGCTCATTAAAATCCACCTTTTATGCCACTTGGATCCATTTGTACCTCTAATAATATCTAGATTTCATAGACAAGGACAAAAAAGATGTCTTCAGTTCTGCCTCAAGAGGGGAGGTGATAGTTTGGGACTTCAGTGTGGTCATCTGCTGGATTCTTCTAAAATGACTCAAAAAGGATTAGCAAGTCAAGCCGAGCCTCAATCCTATAGTTACAGTTGGTCTGAGACTAAATAGGCATCAGCTTCCTCCATCTATTCTAAATTTATTATTTGCCAACATTTTGGCTAGCCTGGTACTTTACCAAGTACATTATCCTTGAGAGGTCTTGCTCTTACCAGACTCTTGCTGCTGCAACTGTCCATTCATTCTTTTCACTGGGCATAGAAGTAATAAGAGATACCTTCAAGGTCTCCTGGGTTTTAGACTTTCACTTACATTATGTAGGAGCAAATTTTAGTCTTTGTAGCAATCAACATCGATTTTCCAATCAGTAGAGTGACTCTTATTGAGCCCAATAATCTACTGGCATGAGAAGCCCAAAGTGACTAGATAATACAAAAGCTTCCCCAGATCAGTGGAAAACTTACTGAATTCCTGAGCAGAAGTGTTCCCATAGTGAAAATCAGTACTCTAATCCAGCAAAGACTAAAGGTTTAGAAACAGGGAGTGGGTCACTAGAAATGATGGCAAAAAGGGCCAATCTACCCATTAATAATGGTTTCTAAACCCACACATTTGAGTATTTGAGGACAGAACACCAGTTCTTGCTAAAATCACTGCATATATTGGTTCTGTAGGATGATACTATATACCTGCAAGTGATTTCCCAAGGTGGAGTCTTGGTTCCAACTTCAAGCATTGCTCCATTCTGTCAGGCCAGCTGCTGAGGGTGATAATGTATAATGTAAGAGAAGTGAATCCTGTGGCTCACTGGCAAACCTTCTTTGTTATAAAATATGTCTCTTATATGTATATGCTGTGGGCCAGTGGATAAACATTCTGGTAGAGGCACTATGGATATCCTGTCTACTTTGTTGTTAAGCATCTCTTCTGTGATAGATGTTCTCTGGTAGTATTAATATGAGAAATAAAAATTCACATGCTTGGTAACCTCCCCCTAAGTCCATTCACATACTTCTTGGAATTTCATGTCCCTTACCCATGTTTGACAATTTTCTCTTCTTGAGGTTTCTTATCAACAGGTCAAACATTAGTCACTGCCTACAACTCTGGTTGCCTATTGTTTTCTACAAAGTGGATGACCAGGTATTCTATTCCCAGCTCAACTTATTTGGGACAAATTCTTTTTGCCACTGCCCTTTAGAGCCATACCAAGTGGGACTGTGATGTAGCAGTAGTCCACAGTGACTACTAGCACTGGTACTAGTCACATGAACCAGTCTAGACTATTTCTGTTATTTATCAAATGCTGTAGATAAACCACCTGAGGTCATAGTTGTGAGTTAAGGGAGAGGCATTAATGCAATAGACTCAGCCTTTTTCATTTGCTTGAACCTGATCTAAATGTATCACTTCTATTATACAATGAGGTGTATCTGTCTTACCTTATGTCATGGAGGATGTGACTATACCTGGTTCATGATGAATGGCTCAATTTTTATGGTCATTTTACAGTTCATTTTCTAGTACTCAGTCTCACACACACAAAAAGCTTTTCAAAATTTGTTTTTCCAAAACAGGATTATTTTCTGATGCAGACAACATAGTCTTACTCAGAAACTTAGTGTCCATACTGTACTTCTCTTATTAGGTTTTCCAGAGACTTCAACAGCACCCATATCACCTCAAATTCCTTTAATGTCACAGAATGTGCTAGGTCACATCACAGAAAAGCTTATACCACAATATGGATCTATTTCTGATACCGCTCATGTCCTGGACTCCTGTTGAAATTGGCAGTCTTCAGGATTACCTGGTAAATGCATCAGAGCAATATTTTGAAGCATGACAGATGTTGACTAAAAAATCCAGAAGAACCTATATCAATGCTGTACCTTAGTCTTTGTCATATGAGGTACAAGATGAGACTTGTACTTTATCATAGAGTAATATCCCTGCATGCATAGGCCAATGGTACATCTCTGTTACTCTGTTGATGTGGCAGGCCCTGAATTTTCAAAGGTTTTATTTTCCAACTTCTGGCACACAAGAGGAGACTAACAATTTTTGGTTACTAACATGGGAGAAAACTTGGAGAATATTGTTTCCCAGGAATCAAGTGAAGAAAGTATTTTAAGGAGGAGGGAAGCTGGGCATGGTGGTGCATGCCTGTAATTCCAGCTACTCAGGAACTATTCAGAAGGCTAAGATCCCAAGTTCAACCCAACCTTGGCAACATAGCTAGACCCCTAAAAAAAATGAAGGAATAAGGGCTGGGATGTAACTCACCTAGACTTCTTACCCATTATGTGCGAGGCCCTGGGTTTAAGCCTCAGTACTACACACAAATTAAACAAAAATAAAACAACAACAACAAAAAAAAACAAAAACAGAAAAAAAGTGAAGGGAATGAGAATTTGTCAGACACTGCTGTTGTTAATTTAGTTATGTTTTAAGAATTGATCTTTGGTCTTGGTAATGTAAAAACCTTATGAGGTTGGGGCTGGGGTTGTGGCTCAGTGGTAGCATGCTTGCCTTGCATGCGTGGGGCACTGGGTTCGATCCTCAGCACCACATAAATTAATAAAATAATAAAATAAAGGTATTGTGTCCTTCTACAACTAAAAAAAAATTTAAAAAACCTTATGAGGCAGTTTCACTGGTGTTTCAAAGACAAAAATTTGAATTGGTTTATGAGAAAAGAGAAAGAGAGGAGAAAGAGACAAATCTTTTATTAAAGAATTTGCTGTAAAGGGACACAAAGAAATAAGGCAATGACTACAAGAGGATGTAGGGTGCAGAGAGGATTCCTTTTTCATTTTTATTTTCTTTCAAAGATATTTGACTGTCAAACATTATACAGATGGAATGACCCAGAAGGGAAGGAAAATTAATGGTGCAGGGCAAGAACAAAGTCCTAGAGGAGAGAAGATAAGGATCTGGGGCACAAGGAAAAATGTTGGCTTAGATCAAGAGCACAGACAGCTCCATGGTGGCAGGAGGGCAACAGAGTATATGCAATCACAGCAACAAGGACTGGTAGATTTGCTGGTGAGAGGATGAGGAAAGTCTTTTCTGTCCACTTCTCTTTTCTCAGCAAAATAAGATTGCCAGCAGACATCAAGAAATGGGCAATGGAATCTGAGAGGTTTAATGAAAAGGAATTGATGTGCCCCTCTCACAATAGGGCTGGAGTCCACCTGAGGTTTATGTCATAAATTTAACATGGTAAATGTTAGCACAATCAGATATGATGCTTCCTTTTATAACAAACGTTTTATAATGACTTCTTTACTATTACAAAATAAAATTCATAGTTAAGAGAACCTGATCATCACGATAACTTTTGAAGAAATGCCTGTCCTATAATGACAACGGTAATCAAAGAAAAATAGCTTGGAAGTAAAAGTAATATATACTGTAATGTAAAATCTCAGCCCAGCTGTCTAGAAAACATTATGAAGTTTGTATATACTTGTTCCTCTATACAGAATCACCTGAATATGTGAACCACAAGTTTCAAAGTATACAACTATGTTATATTTGTTGCCAAGAATGGTGATGTCAATAGTGATATGATTTTTGCAAAAAAGTTAATGATATGAAAGAAACAGATCTATCCTTGAGGGAGATGAATTAGTAGAGAATTCAGTGTGTATTAAAATTGTGCAAAGAAACTTTGTGTTTTGTATAAAATATAGTTTGTTTTTAGAATCAGGCAAATAGATTTTTTTTTGCCTCCATGAATGCTCAGAGAAAAACTGTAAAATTTGTGGTATGCAGGTCTAACTTCTTATACTTTCACATACATTTGATATTTTTAAACTCCTACCAGTTAAATGAGAACAGTCCTCCAAGTCATTATGACAACCAAAACAGTCCTAATTCTCAAAGCATTTTCAAATAAGTTCCTATTACTTCCCACCATCACCAAGCTCTTATAGTAATTCTGTTCATGATTATTTTTTCTCCAACCTTTGCTCAACTGTTGAGATATAGGTATTAAATTCAAAGCATAGAGAACTGGACTTAACAATACTTGGTTTATATTTTTTCAAGGTGAGTGCAAAGAAGGAAAAGAGGGATACTGGGTTGAGAGTGAAGACAAAAGAGTGGCTATAACACTATACCATGAATCTTGGCTGAGAACGAAGGGAAGGGATACCCCCCTGGCTCTGGAGTATGAAAGGCAATAGAGGAAATGGATTGGAGCATCTGGTACAGTTGAGGAATTGTTGGCACAGGCTACTTAAATACATAAATTGGAGAAAAGGGAGGTGATGGGAAGGTGGCCTTGAAATTGGACTTGGAAGTGGTTTCAATTATATGTGATGCCTGGTTTGGGATTGTGTCCATGGGAAGGGTAGGTAGATAAGAAATGAGGTTAAGTAAACAGGAGGCACTGAGAGGCCAGGGTAGATTGTCTACTTAGTATTGAAAAGATGTTGAATGATTTTAGGAGCAAAGGTGGAAAAAACAAAAAAGTAAGCCAGGGTGGTAAATTCTTTAATAAATGGGAAGGGAGGATACAGGAGAACTAATATGAATTCAATAAAAAGGGTAGTAGGTGCTATAGGTTACAGATATGTGTTTCAAAACACCGGGCATCTTTGGAGATGGATAGAGTAACAGTAACCTGAAAATGGCTCTGCAGGACAAGAAGAGAGCTTTCACATCTCCAGGTCTGGAATAACTTAATGTGTGATTGAGAAAACTACTACAAAAGAGGGTTTCAAAAGAAACAGGTCATGGAGATGGCCAGGTATTCAGAAAAATAAAACAAAAAAAAATTGATGATTTAAATATGTGTGTTTTATCTACAATAACAAGAGTTTACCACCTTTGGAAATTGTTCAGCTTGAATATGTTTGATGAATGGATTTTTTATTTCTCTTTAGACTTGATTTCAGCTTATGGAATATGTATTGTCTTGTATATAGCTAACACTTTATGAGGTATTAAGAGAAAATAAGACATATAAAAATCATCATTCAGATAATAAGTGTATGAGTTCACTCTCAGTGAAGGGAAATATAACATGGGAGCTATATTCTACCATTGCCTGTCTTCTGAGAACTATCAACTTTATTTTTTCTGGTTCCATGTTGTTTAGAAATAGGTCTTTCCTGTTCCCACTACCTCTTGGTGTCTGGGCCCCATGCATTTCCAGCAAGCTTGTGGGAAAACTGGGCCCTTCAACATAAGGTGGAGTACTGCAGATGGTTTGATAGGGCTGGTCAATCTTAGAAATTTTTTCAGGGTCTGATGACCATCCTATGTGCTAGAAAATTATGGGTGATGTGTGGTTCCTATATTCTCCTTCACTAATCAGTGATGTATTTTATTAATAAATGTCCATCATTTCATTTTTAGGACCAGTTTTTTTTAGCTATGGTGATTTTGACATAACATTACATTTTATTGGTTAATATTGATTAAGGAGTTTTACATATATAATTATATGTATTATTGCTGTATCTTTCTTAAATTGCTAGTGATTGACTTTATTATGAAGCTTATCTTCCTTTCATGGAATGAATTAACTAGTTTTCTATATCTTTTTGGTTTAGAATATATTATATAGCATAAAAAATGATATATTCCATGACCTATGAAATTATATATGTGAGGATGTTTTCTATTTGAAATCCATAAAATTTTCTTTTCAGAAATTCATTTATTTTATCAGAATTATTGCATTTATTATTAAGCATGCATAATATACTCTCACTTTTGATCTTCTGTATTAATAATTTAGCTTAATTTTCCCATTTAGTTTGTGTTATTAATCTAGATTTGTTTGCAAAAGATTTGGTATTTTCTTTTTTTATTTCAAAAACATTTCTTCAAAACATTCCACTGAAGATTACTTTTACAAATTATTTAGTTATATTTAAATCTCAATTCCCCTTCACCTATTTTCCATGGGATAATTTTATGTTTTTAAAATAAGTGATTGAGTTGAAAGCTTCATTAATTTACCTTCTTGATGTAGCTGTTAATAAATAAACACTTCGAGTTTAATTTGAATATAAATCTAGATATATACTATAAGTTTTCACATAGATTATTTTTATTGATTAAGTAGCTATTGATCATGTTAATTTTTTCCTATCTGATAAATAATATTTGGGGAAAGAGATGTGCGGATTTTAAATTATTATATGATTCAAACTGTAAAATTTAAACTTCCACTTATATCTAAATATATTTTATTATTTGTCACAATGTGTGTGAATTTTATTTTACAATTGTGTTGAAGTTTACTTTGTGTGTATTTAGCAAATATTACAGATGTTCAGAAAATGTTGAGAAAGACAGACGGTTAGACCACAATGTGTATAAATAAATGATCATAATTACATTTATTTGTTAGAGTGGTCAGATATTTTATGTCTTTATTTATTGCTTTTTTAAACATAAGCTATCATTTTAATAAGCCATTGTAGTTTGTAATTTGTTGATCTTGTAATAATTTCTCCCACAATAATTGTGTGTATATTAGTTTCTCTCTGAATATCTAAAAGCTTTGTTTGATGTCATTATTATTATAAAATGAGTCTTTCTTTTGTGTTAAATTCCTCAGTCTATTATAATATTGACAATTCTGTCTTAATTTAACATGTTTTCTGATTTTTAAAATCTAGTGTTTTTAAATTAGTTTCATTTGTGTCTCTTGTAAGCAGCAAATGATCAGACTGGCGTTTTTATTTCAAACTAAGTCTTCGCCTAGTACATAGCAAGTACTCAATTAAAATATGTATTTTGAAATGGCATTTAGCCTTGCTACATCTCATTTTGTTT
Organism: Marmota flaviventris; assembly: GCF_047511675.1. Taxonomy (NCBI): domain Eukaryota; kingdom Metazoa; phylum Chordata; class Mammalia; order Rodentia; family Sciuridae; genus Marmota; species Marmota flaviventris. Next base: position 33,982,687 of record NC_092506.1, read on the forward strand.
TTATTTCGCTTTAGGTGGGCCATAAAACATGAAGGGATCAGTAAGCCAGGCCAATGGAAGCATTCCAGAGTTGAAAATCCCCTATGGAACAAGCTTACTTACATGTGGCCGGTCCTTCCCAGTGGACAACTTAATGAGGTTGTATGGCTTAGTAGAAGAGGCAGTTGTTGGGACTTACTTTATGACCCCATATGTGATCATCCTGCTGAAAATTTCCATGCATCTTTTGAATTGTAGTTGTTCTATATCAAAGATAAAACTTACTCCTTCTGTAGATGTGTTCAAGTTTTTCATTATGATAACAAATTAATCTATTTCTTCTTGCCCATCAAATTTATTTACAAATATATTATTTATTATGTGTTTTTAAATTTAGTTCTTAAGCATACACATATTCAAAATATTGTATGTTTCTATTAAATTGAAATTTTATCATTATTTAGAAACTCTAGTCTAATTAAAGTTTCATTTATACAAAACTAATAGAAAATATCAATTTTTGTTGGTGTTTTTGGTTATTATTTGTTTAGTATAGATTCTTTTCATCCTTTTACTTTCTAGTTTTATATATTCTGTCTTTGGAGAGTTCTGGTAATCAGCATGTAGTTAATTTGAGAAATTTATCTAATGATCTCTATCTTTAAAATAAAGCATTTGTTCTTTTCTGATTTTTGTAATTATAGATATATTTGGATTGTTATTCATTTTCTATTTGTCCTAACTTTTCTGTACCCTACCCCAACTTTTTGTAGTTTGGAAGTTATACCCTCTGCATGCTCTGTTGTCATTGTTCTTCTCTTAATCTGAATATATTTCAGCCTACATACATAAGTCATCAAAGTGCAAAGTTAAATATATTCACTCTTCTTTCAAATAATCAATAACAGAATATATAACTACAATCATATTATTTGTGATATAAGGTATTATTGTCATATACTTAAGTGGTATCTTTAAAAAAAATTCTCTTGGATATAAACATTGCTGTATGCAGTTAATGCGTATTTATGTCTACCCCCAGTTTCCATCTTTCTTGTTATAATTTCTTTTTACATCTCAGTCCCTCCACCTAGGGTTATTTTCCTTTGGCCTAGAACATCCTTCTTTTAGTTATTCGTAGAAAATGCTTTTGATATTTTTGTTGTTGCTGTTATTTGCTTTTTTGCATTACTGGAAATGGAACCCAGGACCTCACACATGCTAGGCAAATGCTCTACCACTGAGCTACATCTCCAGCCCTTTTTGTTTGTATTTTGAGATGGAGTCTTGTTATGTTGCTCATACTGGCCTCAAACTTGTGATCCTCCTAGATTATCTACCACAAGGCTCAGCTTTCTGTTTTCTCCTTATCTGAAAGTGTCTTTATGTTGCCCTCATTCATGTTAGGTATTTTCACTTAGCAAACTGAAGATACCACCACTGACTTCCTTGTTACTATGGAGAAGTCAGTGGTGGTTTCAAATGCTATGCCTTTTTCTATCTATTTGCTTTTAATATCTTTTCTTTGTAATTCTACAGTTTTACAACAGCATATCTGAGAGAGGATTTCTTCCCCTTCTCCTCCTCCTATGGTACTGGTGATTGAACCCAGGATTACTCTACCACTGAGCTACATCCCAGACTTTTTTTCCTTTCTTTTGAGAAAAGGTCTTACTAAGTTGCTAAGGTTGGCCCAGAGCTTGTGATCTCCTGCCTCAGCCTCCCAAGACACACAGGCACCATGCCTGGCTGAGGATTTCTTTTTATTTTATCCTGCTTCAGATTTACAGGTTCTTTGAGGTTCTTGAATCTGTGGGTTGATCTCTTGCATAATTTCCAGGAAATTATCACATATCCCTTCAAACATTCTCTCTCTGGTATGTATTCACTCCATTAATAGTCCTGGCTATACACCAGGACTTCTCATTTGACCTCCAAGTATCTTGACACATATTTTCCATCTTTTGCCTCTTTTTGATGCATTTTATATCATATTTTTCAGTCTATGGTATGAATTCTCAATGAAGATTATTTTTCTTCTCCACACAATGAAAATGTTTGAGGCAGTATATTTTACTTGCAGCTTTCTGGAGAGACATTATTTCTAGTTTGCCTATTTAATGAAATTTAGTCTATTATGCTTCTTATTTTATGAGGAGAGAGGGTCTCCTATGAGACTTCCCACCTAGATTGGGTGCTGAGTTTGTTTCCTATGCCCTTCCTTGGGTCAATTATACATAATAAAATATTTAACAATTTTACACTAGGTTTTGAATTATTGAGTTGTTTGTAACAGGGAGTCAATCAACTTACCGATTGTGTTGTATTTTCTGATCTAATCAAGTGTTTTTTTTCGTCCCCCTTAAACCATGCTTTCCTGTACTTCTTCACTGAGTAAACTGACGAGTCTCAGCACTTTAGGGAAAGGACACATGGTGTCTGAAAAGGAGAAGTCATTGCTTAAAGCCCCAAAGATGCCTTTTTACTTAGACTGCAGTGAAATAACAATCTAGAAAACTGAGATTTTCTTTTCTTTTTCTTTTTCATACCATGGATTGAACCCAGAAACACTTATCCACTGAGCCAAATCCCCAGCCCTTTTCATTTTTTATTTTGAATTAGGAACTTGCTAAGTTGCCTAGGGCCTCACTAATTTGCTGAGTCTCGCCTTAAATTTGTGATCCTCCTGCCTCAGCCTCATGCCCTGCAAAAGCTGTGTGCCACTATGCCTGGAAAAAGCTGAGTTTTACAGAAAAAAAAAAAAAAAAGGAGAGCTTCTAAACAGCAGAGCCTGTGGGTGGGCAATGGATGGTCTGGGATTTGACAATTAAATGATCCTAGGAATTAATGTTGTGAGATATAGGGTTCATAGCACTAGTGAGAGCCAACATGGAGTCCAGGATAGAAGGTTGGCATGGAAAGACCAGTAGGGCCACATATGCCAAGAAAAAACCACTTTGGCTTGCTCTGATTGTAGATTTTTCTCTAGAAGTCCAAGAAGGACAGAGGCTAAAATCTAGAAAACAGGCAGGATATTAGCTGGTGGTGACCAAATGCCAGCAGTTTGCCCAATAATCAAATAGGTCAAAAGCCATGACCTTTGAGGCCTCTGAGGATCCAGGACAGCTATTTATCTAAATGTTATTTATTGTATTCAAGTATCTATATAGAGAGACCATGGGCCCCTTTTACCAATGGTAAATGGTTTATTGAACTTTCATCTAAACTCAGAAACTATCTTGAGGAGAAGCTTGCCCTTGAAAGGAGACAAAAATTCTGGCAAGAAGTTTGACCTTCAAATATAATTGAATATGTATCAAAATGACAAAATTAAAAAACAAAAAAGAGGTTTTTTTCTTATATATATTGGCAAAACCGGGATACCTCTAATCCACCGAATGGATAGAGGGATGGACAGGGAAGCCTATAAGAAGGTACTTTTTGTAGAATGAGAGACAATTGTAATTTTCACAAATTTCACAAATATTGTGGTTATCTTTTATGTCAGTCAAAGTAAAAGTCATTCAATAAATTTATTTAAGTTAGGATACCTAAGCTAACCAGATTGAGAAAACTACCACAAAAGAGGGTTTCAAAAGAAACAGGTCATGGAGATGGCCAGGTATTCAGAAAAATAAAATAAAATTGATGATTTAAATATGTGTGTTCTATCTACATAACAAGAGTTTACCACCTTTGGAAGTGTTCAGTAATATTCTAACAGCTTTAATATGTTTGATGAATGGATTTTCTATTTCTCTTTAGATCATTTACCTTAAAAAATAACATTTTGCTTATGGTCTAAGATTTGACAACTGAATGATCTTAGGAATTAATACATATAACTTCAGTTTTTTTTCTAGCCATTCAAATAGAACAGTAGCTTTTGTGTGGAATGGATAATTTACTATACTCCAACAAAACTCTGACCTTCACTTATAAACTGAAGGGAGAGATCTAAGGTATTAAATTAATTGAAGTCAGGCAAACTGACCATGTATTTCAAATGACTCAGTCTGAGGGTCCTGCTATGTCTTGAAATGTTTGAGGAAGAGAAAAAAGTAAGTTACCAAGCCTGGAATTCAGATAGCTCTCAAATTTAAATATAATCAATTTTGCTTCAAGCCTGGATCCATCAGATTAGTAGGAACCATATTTTTTTCCAGTCTTATTTTCACACAGTTGATTTTTAGCATAAAGATTATTTTATTTCAGCATATAATTAAGTGCAATTAATAATTTGGTTGTAAAGACTGTAATTAGGAAATGTAACATTTTTATTGTGGAATACAGAATACTTTGGGCACTGTAAGCATATGTATTAATTTTATTACAAACTTAATCTTTGAACTTCACCATTTTTCTAACTACTATTTGTTACATATTTAGGCAGTGCATAAAGAACAAGAAAGGATATAGACATAGTCCCTAACTGAAGCTTACAGTTGTAAGTCAGAAAGGAAGAAACTAGAAAAAGAGGCATAGCTGATGAATAAAGGAGGAAGAAATTCAAATAAAAATTTGGGGTTCCAGAAATAAAAGGCTAATTGTTGACCAAGTTAATTCAGTCATACAATCAGAGTAAAGAAAGTGTAGCTGGGATGACTGCCTGAATTGGCCTAAAAATTAAGTCAAAATTCTGAACCTAAGAAAACCATTTAAAAGACACTATCTTGAGTGAGAGTCCAATTCTCCTGTTAATTCTTTAACAAGAACTTTCCAAAGTAGAATGATGAGTAAGGGAAGATGTAAGGAAATATAAACAATATGTAAATATGGGATTATTTTTGTAGTTTCTCTGAATGCATTAATGCTCTAAACTGTTTACCTCTCAGTGGTGACAGCTGATCTGAGAACTGATTTCATGCTGTTATCGCTTTTAAATATTATTCATTCTAAAAAGAAATTGATAATTTTTTTATCAACAAACAGCATCTCATGTATTTGGGGATACCAATATTTTAAAAATATTTTTTAAATAAAGGCTTATAAAAAGCAGAATCATCATTAGTAACTATGATCATGGGAATAATTTATACAAACTCAATAATTTATACAAACTATGATCATGGGAATAATTTATACAAACTCAATAATTTATACAAACTATTTTCTCACACCTTGAGTAAAAAGTTATGAATTGAAAAATTGTATTTCTTAATACTTAAATGTAAGGAGCAATGGATTTTTCATATTCAAGAATGAAATCTTTGAAAAAAAAGTGATGTCAAAGAGACTTAAGATTTTGGAATGTATATTGGATACTGACTTAAAAATTTCTAAATTAAATCATATCTCTTTGGATGGGCTCACGCTAGACCAAAAGAAAAAAAAAGTTAAAAGTACAAATTTTATTTATCTGTTAAGAGATGATATTTCTAGTAGCCAAAAGTGATAAGAGGCATGTCCTTGGAGGCTTCTGAGGATTCAGGACAATATAGGTTTTTACACATAGACCATGGACCCTTTCTATCAATAGCAAATGGTCTTTTGAAATAAACTAAGAAACCATCTTGAGGAGAGGAGTGGGTAGACATGTATCCTTGAAAGCAAACAACAGATTACTTAAGGGAATATGGGAAGGTTCAAGAGAGAAAATTGAAGATTGATTTACTTATTAGTCTTTTAATAACAAATAGATGAAGTAGGGCCACACATGACTAAGAAATTGAGATCAACGAGCTGACTCTCAAAATGAAAACATGTTTTGTCCACTTAAGAGAGGTGAGAAAGAAAAAAGCATAATTATAATCCCTTCAAGGGAGCACCATGACAACTCAGGATTGCCTGACAGTGTAGCTGGGTCATGGAATATTGTGAACACAAGGAAAACCAGCAGAGAACGAATAGAGCCCTGGAAGACCTGAGAAAAAGTAGAACTCTAGCCCTATTTAATTATCCATGTTTTTGTTACCTTTTATTATCTTGAAACCATGTTTCTTTATTTCCATGAAGGACAAAATAAAGGTGCCTTAAACATTAGAACAAAAATTAAAGTTTTTTTTATTTTTATATTTATTTGTTCTTTTTAGTTGTACATGACAGTAGAATCTATTTTAATATATTTATACAAACATGGACTATCTTGCCACAGTCTGGCTGGGCACAAATGCTGCAGTCTGGCTGGGCACACAATCACGAGCCACCACACAGCTTGTAGATTCAAACAGCAACTCTTTATTCCCGAACTCACACCAGCCGTCTACAATCACGTTCTGGGGAAATCCATGTTCTCTGCCCAAATCCACGTTCACTGGGCTTCTATCTCCAAAATATACTGTCTGAATCCCGTGAGAACTCAAGGGGAACTCAGGCAGCAGGATACGCCCTATTCCCAGGAGGAATAATCTTAAACCTTAAACCTGGAACCTAAACTGGGAACGCCCTAAACACGATTATCTTAAAACCGGGAACACCCTAATCTGTCTTGGTCCTTGAGCAAGGTCACCTACATTCAATGTCGCTGCAACATGTCAGCAACATGGGGTATGCTGGCAAGGAAATTGTCATACCTACTTGGCTAATGGCTCCCAGCATCTCCCCCCTTCTGATTAATTAAACAACAAGCAATGTGGCTTAAGGACCGTGCCTGGTAGGTTGTCCAATTCAACATATGGTTCTTACCCGTCATCGGAAAACTGACCTTTAGGCGTCAGACTCCTGTCTTAGGTTGATACCACTGCAATTGGATCATACCCGTCACTGACTACCGGTCCAGCATAAGCCATTGGCCCCCAAATTTTAGACCATCACTAGCAGAAGGGAGGAGGATACAGAAATGCCACGACACCAAGCCAATTGACGGCTCCTTGGGAAAAATTGCATCACTGGTGACACCATCAGCAAAGATATGTCAGCACTACCACAATTAACATGGGGTGTGCTGGCAAGGAAATAAAAATTGCATCACTAGTGACACCATCAGCAAAGATATGCCAGCGTTACCACAATTCGCTGCACCAAACGATAGTTACATAGTCCAGGCAAGTTCTGCAAGCAGTTCAAAGCAGAGGAATCTATCAATATGTCCATTTCCTCCCAAAATCCGTTTCCTCCCAAAGTAAGTTGACTCCTTGATTGAGCATTACTTGTTGAGTTATATTCATTGATGCATCAGTTTATACAGCTTACTGTGATAGCTATCATAGAAGCTGTCTTCACCGGCACTGGGATGGAGATGGGAATTCTGGCAATGATGCTAAAAAAGACATTATCCTGAAAAGAATTATTAAATATAATGAAAAGGAAAGGTGAAAGTAAACAAACAGATCTGTTAACCTACTTTAAAAACAATCCTTAACAGCTGTTTACCTAATTTAAATTAGTAAACAAACAGATCTGTTAACCACCTTTAAAAACAATCTTTAACAGCTGTTTACCTAATTTAAATTAAACCATTTAAATCACGTGAATAAAAATAATAATAATTCTAATTAATAATAATAATAATAATTCTAATTATTCTAATTAGTATCCCAGTCTGTACACAATGTTGAGATTCACTGCAGAGTATTCATACATGTACAAAATTAAAGTATTTTAGAGGAAGAATTGCCATTGGTAGTACCCAGCTTGGAAAATTTTGAAACCCAAGCTAATTTTTCATCTCTTTGATTGGGTTTCTGTGATATCTCCCGTTGAAAAGAGAGGACTGTTGTGCTTCCTTCCTCCACCTGGAAAGTAAAGGAAGCCTACCTGAGTCAGCAGTGCTTTGGTGGTGCTAAAGCCCATGTCCACACTGGCTACCTCTTATGATGAGTTGGAAGTGAGAAGATCCAAATAGCTGGTAGCTTATGTATTACATTTCTAAAATGTTCCTCAGAAATACAGCTTGTGTAGAATATTGAAAAATTCTTAGTTCATATCCTGGGTCTATAAATTGGCAGGTTCACTGACTAAGCATGAAGAAGTCTTTGTTTTTTTTTTTCCTTGCCTTTCCTTCCGTATTTCAAAAAAGAAAAGAAGAAATATTAGCTATTTTACACTAGTCTTCAATATGAGAGTAATCTTAAATGAGATTTTTCTCTCCCACTTCTCTCACCTATCCACCCTTTACTTTCTGATCTTTTTCTTTTGACTGAAACTAGTGTAAAAGTTGATTTGTTCTGAATTGCTTAGTATTTTTTCTGTAGAATAGTTACAGATTGATCCTAAACTTACTTCTTAAAGGTTATGTGCCCCCACACAACTACTGTCATATTAAATAAAACTCTATACAATAAAAGAGTTTCAAATGAAAATATGATACATTTTTCATAGCCTTTAATTTTGTTTGGTCAAGAACCATAGTAAAGCCAGGTGCAGTGGTGCACGCCTGTAATCCCAGAGACTCAGGAGGCTGAGATAGGAGAATCGTGTGTTCAAAGCCAGCCTCAGCAATGGTGAGGCACTAAGCAACTCAGTGAGACCCTGTCTCTAAATAAAATACAAAAAAAATTAGGGCTGGGGATGTGGCTCAGTGGTTGAGTGCCCCTGAGTACCCAGTCACCAGCACCCACCTACCCCCTCCAAAATAAAAAGAATCAGAAAGGGAGAGCAAACTCATGTAGCTCTGTTGGTGGATAACAGGCACTTATTTAAGTAAACAGATTATAGTGTGCTCTTTGCAATTTAATCTCCATACAGGTGAAAGGTTCTCAGTGAAAGTAAGCAATAAAATAATACTTTTTAAATGCAAACTTTGCTTATTTAGAAGTGTGATAAATTAAGCTCATTGTATGTCACTGTATTAACATGTTTATTCAAATATAAAGGAAAAAGCATTAAACTAAAAAACGCTTCTCATCAAAATTTAAAACATTTGTTTATGTGGCTTTTCTCCTAATTAAAAGCAATTGTTGTTTACTCACTCATCTCACAAATTAGCACATCATAATTAGATGTCATTTCAGAATAAAATCTTCACAACTTTCAGATTTTATTTATAACTTATTTAAAACACTTTTTTCAGCATAATTGCAAAATTCTTAAAACTGTTTAGGAAATGTAAATTAGGTATAATTGTACTAATGTTATATTAGCTTTGAAAAAAAAAAAAAAAACATGTTCTCCTTGTCCATAAACTAAAGGCCTTGTGACTTGATCTGCGCTGGACTACCATGCCAGCACATTCCCCCAATCCATTTTTATCTTTGTCATGTTAGTTGGATACTCCCAGGACTCTAGGACCACCTTTATTGTGACCTTCTGAGGTTTTGCCTGCCAACATGACTTCCTTTTTCTTTGGGTAGGTACCTATGTCCCCTTTAGGAAATAGTTCCCACTTTTAGTTCATATGGATTATGATGTCTTTGGGTTCCCCAGAAACTGGTTATATGTTACAGTCTTATTAAGAAGTCCAGGGGCTGGGTATGTGGCTCAAGCGGTAGCGCGCTCGCCTGGCATGCGTGCGGCCCGGGTTCGATTCTCAGCACCACATACAAAACAAAGATGTTGTGTCCGCAGAAAACTATTAAAAAATTCTCCCTCGCCCCCCCCCCCTCTCTCTCTAAGATAAAAAAAAAAAAAGAAGTCCAGTCGCAGGGAACAGGAGTAAGGGACAAGAGGGCAGAAAGGAGAGTCAGTGTGAGAATGTGCTATCAAGCTGTTATCCAAGAAGCCACTGAAAGAGTGTTCTTAGCAGATTTTCTCTTAGAGAATAAAGGGAAGAATTTATACTTCAGCTTCCATCTCTCTTTGGTTAAAGATTTTCTCAAGTTATGCAGAAAATGACAAGTCAAAGATTCAAATGCAGTCAGGCTTGTTCAAGAGCCCAAACCCTTAGCCATTCTATATTGCTCTTACAAATGTTAGTCAATAATGAGAGCTAAGAGTAAACTAGAAGCAATGATACAGAGTAGTTAGTATTCTAGGGTTACAGGAGGAATGCTTCTTTGAGGCGATATTTGAGTAAAGACCCAAAGGGGAAGGATATTCCAGACAATGCAAAGAACCTGAGATAATGAAGGAACTATGAGGCACAAAATTACAGTTGCAGTGTGAACTGTGGAGAGAACAACAGGAGGCAATATTGGAGAGAAAGAAGAGAACAAAGAGGTGTGGATCACACAAGGGCCTTGTAACCACTGACACTTTTTTGTTTGTTTTTGAGACAGAGTCTCACTAAGTAGCTCAGGCTGGCCTCAAACCTGAGATCCTTCTGCCTTAGCCTCATGAATAGCTGGAATAACAGGCATGTGCCACCATATCTGGCTAACCATGCTGGGCCTTGTAGGCCATTATAAGACTTTTGACTCTTAATCTGAGACAGGAAACCATTGGAGGCTTTGAATCAGGGGAGGAATGTGCTCTGACTTCAGTCTTAATAGGATCTTGTGATAATAGAGGGAAAGAGACTAATGGAGGTAAGAATAAGTGGGTGGGAGCCTTTTGCAATCTCTGTTGGAGAGAAAATTATGTCTTTGACAAGGGTGATAGAGTAGGGGTAGATGAAAAGGAATGGAACCAGGTTTTGCTAATGGATGAAATTAGAAATTAGTACAAAAGGTCCTATGTTGGGAAATTTAGAGACACTTTAACTTGTGAACAAAAAATAAATCATAATGAAATTTTAAAAGACATATATTTAGAACCAAAGCAAAAAATGTGGGTTGAGAAGTATTCTTGAAGCAAAGTTCTAATTCTAAATGTTTGTATTAAAAAAGAAGGTATCTCTCTCTCTCTTTAAAAAAAAGGAGGGAAGATAAAAATTAATGAGATAAGCATTCAATTTAAGGAATTAGAAAAATAATGGTAAAATGAGCTGTAAGAATTGGAAGAAGAAATAAAATTATAAGAGCAGAGACTGATATAATAGATACTATCTATATAATAGAATCATTAAAACAAAAAGTCAGTTATTTGAAAATATTAATAAAGTGAATTTATCCAGTGAAACTGATTAAAGAAAAAGAGTAAATAATATCAAAAATAAAAGAAAGATATATGTATGGATGCTGAGAGATTAAGAAGAGATTTATGATTATAAATAACTTTCTGCTAATAAACATAATAATGTAGATAAGTGAAATAATCAATTCTTGGGCAAAAGTAATGTATTTAAAAGGAGCCAAGAAGAGTCAGGGAGCCTAAATAGTCCAATAACCATAGAAAAAAATAGAATTAGTAGTAGCTAAAATCTCCCAGAAAAGAACACTCTAACCTAACGATTTTATTGATCGATTCTACCAAACATGTTTTTAAAAATTCAGAATACAAAAAAAGAAGCAACATTGTCCTACTCATTCTGTAAGGCTAGAATAACACTGATACCAAACCTTGATGAGGATAGAATAAGAAAACTACATGTTAACTTTATTTATGAATGTATAAATGAAAATCCTGAAAACAAATATTGCAAATTGAATTCTGCAATCTATAAAAATGATAATACATCATTTGGATTCATCCAGGAATATACCATTAGTTTAAACTTTGAAAACCAATTAATGTAATTAATACAAAGCTGATGAAAGTATAAGTAATCATATGAGCACAGTAAATTTAAGGAAAAAGAGCATTATATGATTCAATGCACAGTGTAGAAAAAACATTTTTGTAGTGCTGGGGATCAAACCCAGGGCTTAATATGTGCTGGGCCAGCACTCTGCCACTGACTGAGACCTCTAGCCCTGAAAGAACACCCTTAAAAATATGCAATTTTCTTAACCTAATATACAGAATACATATTCCAAACAGACTTTTTAAAAAACAAAAGAAGCTGATTCATAAATATATATGGGAAATAGCATGGGCTCCACAAGAGCCAATATCCAAAGGAGAATAACAAGGTAGAAGTACTTGACCTCCTAGACATGAAAACTTACTAGATCTAAAACTGTTGTAATCAAGGCATTTGATACTGCATAGGGGTCGATAAATAGACATACTAAAGAGATTGGAACACAGAAACAGACTTACTCTCTTATAGGAAGTTATGGTATTTCTCTACCATTCCCCATATTGCATCAACAGGAGATGCTACAGATAATTTTCTATGCAGGTAGAAGGAAGCTACGAATGAATTAACTTGGACTAGCCATGCCTAGCATCATCTCTGATCACTCTTTCCCTCATTTACTCTTCTTGTGGGAGTGTCTGTGAACAGCAATACTTTCTACAGTTGCTTATTAAACTATGCTCTGGGAGCCATCCTTGCTTTCTTTTATTGCCCAAGCATCATGTTCTATTAATTTTAAATTTGATAGATACACTTTTTCCCATCCTTTACTGAACTAGCTCCTACTGAGGCTTTAGGACTGTTCAAAGGCAGTATTTAGTTAGGGTCTTATATAGTTCTACAGCACAGAGTATGGAACTCTGTCACTATTATACTTACACAATTGTAATTGCCAGTTTATTTCTATGTAAGTTTCTATATTTCCCCAAAGTTCTGAAAGTATAACTTTAAGTAAATCCCTTAAGGGAGAGTATCCTACCTGTTTGGAGTTTTATTGTCAGGGCCTAGTACTATCCCTGGAATGTAGTTAATAAACATTTGATAATATACTGATTCATAAATAAATGGATATATGGATGAAGAGATAGAAAGTGAGTGAATTCCAGAACAATTCATCTAAAATGTATTTAAGGTATTTCATCATATTATTCTGCTTTATAAAAAAATTATTTCTTTATAATCTTTTTGCCAAATCTGGTTTAAGATGATATTATTCCAGGCTATCATAATACCACTTTTTGCACATTCTTCTTTTCTTTACATTGATTAAAGATACTTCATGATGAGGGAAAAAAAACTCCAAGTTCTACTTTTCTAGAATGGTGTTTCTGTCAAATGGAATAAATCATCCACAAATCTTACATAAATTTTTAAAATCATTAATTTTCATCTTTATGCAAATAAAAATGTTAATTAGAATTATCTGGAATAGCCAAGGGGCCCAATAAATATTTGCTGAATAAATGAAAGTTTAAATATATAATTCTAGAAGTGACTCTTTTTATTATCACATTTTTATAATTTCTTTCTAAAGGACTTTGATTGGCCAATAGAAGGACTGCTTATTCCCAACAGCCCTCCCATGAAGAAACCCATCCAGAAGACACCAGAGCAGTATGTCCCTATGAGACTCAGAGTTTTGAGGAATGGAGATAAGAATAAAAGCAGATCCCTTGTTACAATTTGTCCAGAAATATCATCTAAAACACAGTAAGAATGACTTGCTCATCATTATCATTAAATATACTTTCTAGTTTCTATAGATTTTTGTCTACTTTATTATGAGTGTTTTTCTGGGGGTAATTATGTATTTATTTAGAAAGAGTGCTCCTAGTTGATATTTAAAGGTGAAAACAGATACAAAAATTCATTTAGTTGCTATATCAGGAAATTAATTCGATCTCTGCTGATATAGGCTAGGAACAGGAGAAAATAATGAATTAGAAATAAGTATCTTTGATTTTAAAAAGGTTCTATGAGAAATGTCTGTTTGGAATTAGCACTTTTGCTTGAGTTTTATTAACATATGTTGATATAACTGAACTCACAAATTGCTTCTTAATTATAACTTTGTAATTCTTCATTTAAGTTACTATTATACACAATTATTCATATTTATACCTTTGAAATACATAATGAACAAATACAGTTCTCAAAAGTATAGCTTTATATAACATATTCTTTCCTCTGGATATTTTAAAAGTTTATCTTCCTAGAAAAGCATTGATTTTACCTTATGATTGAAATAAAATCTTTCTAAACAGTCAGTGTTTTTCTAACATTGGTGAAAAATCACCTGTTATATTTTTATTACATTTTATGAAAAAGTAATCATAGGTCATTGAGAAGCTTTGATGTAAAGAATGAGTTAAACACATTGTTTCTCATATAATTACCAACAATATTACCTCTTGACCTTTCATTTGAAACATTTAGGATATTTGAAACTGCCGATAATGGTTTAATATTACTTTCTTCACATTGATTAAATATACTTCATACATCGCTGAACAATGAGTAACATTCATATTGGCTGTCCACTGAACTGCCTGTAAAGATGATAAAGTAAAAAATTAATCTTCAAAGTAAAGTCAAGCCTGAAATTGAAATCTTTGACGCATACATTTCATAATTAGCTCATTCTGCTACATGTAAAATGTGAGGTTAATGCCTTTAAAAAAGTGTCTGACCTTTTTCCTAAAAGCCCAAAGTTAATACATGATTTCTTATTTATTTATTTTTATTCTAATCTTTAACTGTGGCTCAAAATTATATGCAGGTAAGATCACATTAATGTTTTAAAATGCAGGTTCAGTCAGGGAATCCAAACATTTTGAGAGACTGGCAACTTTGGGCAATTATTCTGGCAAAGAGTATATGAAACTGTCCATTGTCTGACATTTATTTTTATGGAATAGTGGGTCTGGTTCATCAAGCATTCGGACATTATTTACTTTTTCATGAATTATATATTCCTGAGAAATTAAAATGCATTGGCATGTACTTGACACTAAAATTGTACTAAATATTATGTAATCTTTGTTGGCTCAAAAGTATTCTACAGGATCATCAATAGCATCCCTCCCCCCATCTCTGCTGTATGTGAACACTGGTTAACAAAAGGTTTACATGGAAAGAGTCTTGGCTAATACTGCAGAACGGCCATGTCGCCCACCTGTTGAAGGGTCTGTTTATATTGTGTGAGTGGCATCCCAGTGTCATCCAAGATAGAAGCCCAGCAATGCTGCTTTTAACAAATACAAGCTACATATCTTGCAGAAGAAATAAATTCTGTTGATATACATGGATACATTCCTTGAATTAACCTGAAACTTAGTTATAAAAAGAAAGAGGTTCCATTGGTTAGTGCCTTTACAAGTAAAATCATGAGAGAAAGATGAAATAGAAATCTAGTTTAATTAAACCCAGCTCTGGTTCTGCTATCCTTCGGTTATTTAATAACTCCCTGTAGACAGTTTTGAGGGTTTCTCTTTGTTATTGTTTCCTCCATCTGCAAAACCAAATGAAGATCAAATGGTATTATTTTTCACTTAATTGATATTATTCTTAGTGACACAATCTTCTCAATTAGTCTTGATAGTGGCTGCCAAGAATATATAACTTAAAAACTGATATTTTTTTGTCAGAGGCAAATTTCATTTTTTAGAATTGTATTTTAAGCAAAGAAAATTTTATAAGTGATACTTTAAGGAATAATAATAAGAAAGGCTCAATATAAAGCTCTATAGTAAACTTTATATTTCAAATCATTTCAACGTACATATAATAATTGTTAATAAGTTGTGACCTCTGGACTTACTCAAGCTCCTTACTATAGCTTTTAAGGCCTTTTATAAACAATCCCTCTATATTTCTCTAGTTATAATTCTTACCAACACTTCCCCCAGTCCCACTTCAAAACCCCACACTGCCCAACACCTCCCATCTCCATAATAAGAAGCATATTCTGATGATAAGTTTGGACATTTCTAGATGTTAACCCTGAACTCCACATTGCATTGCTTCCCACTGAGATTTTTGTAGCTGCTCTACACTCCGTTGCACCAGTTGTCCTGGCCTCCTCCCAGCCTCATAACTACCATTCTGTTTCACACTTACCTGCAATGCCTCAATCTGTGAGATGGAAATAGGAATGGTGTATGTGCTGTCTGCTATGGAACAGTGTATTCTAGCTAATCGAGGTATTACAGATTCACTTTAATTGTATTAGTGTATTACAGATTCACTTTAATTGAAGTTTAGTATTTAATTGTATTAGTGGAAATTCTTTGTTTGAAAGAAAGATAAGACTGTTTTAGGGTAAATCATGGTAAATCAAGACCTCCTATTATCAAAGGCCTACAGTACAGACTCTGTCTCTAAATAAAATACAAAAATAGAGATGGGGATGTGGTTCAGTAGTTGAGTGCCCCTGAGTTCAATCCCTAAACCAAAAAAAAAAAAAAAAAAAGGGGAGGGGGAGCTACAGTAAGCCTCAAGTCAGTGCTTATTGATTGAATGAATGAATCATTACATTTGATCACTATTATTTCATTTAATAAAGAGAT
Source organism: Marmota flaviventris (assembly GCF_047511675.1). NCBI lineage: Eukaryota > Metazoa > Chordata > Mammalia > Rodentia > Sciuridae > Marmota > Marmota flaviventris. The sequence goes on from NC_092506.1 coordinate 33,998,671, forward strand.
TCTAAAAGTGCAAAGAATGTTTTTCTAACTCGAAAATTCGAATAATACCGTTTGTGATCATGATTATTTTTCTTTTAAAAAAATGTTTCGGTTTGGGACTGGGGAGCATAACTCAAAGGTAGAGCACTTGTCTAGCATGTATAAGACTCTTGAGTTCAATCCACAATAGTGCAAAAAACACACAAAAGTTTAGGGTTGAATTAATAATAGAACCATATGTGAATAAAACAGACAAAATTAATGTAATCTCTGTGTTTTTTTCAAAGGTGACAAATTTACATCTCACAGTGTTCAATTTTATTGGATTTAAAAAATTTTTTATTTGTTTTAAGTAGTTATACTTGACAATAGAATGCATTTATGCACTTTGATATACCATACATAGATAGGATATAATCTCTCATTTTTCTGAGTGTGCATGTTGCGTAATCATATTGGTCATGCAGTCACATATATAAATACAGTAATAATGTCTGTCTCATCCTACTATCTTTCCTATCCCACATCCCCTTCTATCTCCTCCCATCACTTCCCTCTACCTAATCTAAGGTGACACTATTCTTCCCTAGTACCCCCTGCCTTATTGTGAATTAGCATTTGCATATTAGAGAAAACATTTGGCCTTTGGTTTTGTGGGATTGGCTTATTTTGCTTAGCATGATATTCTCTAACTCCAACCATCTACTGGCAAATGCCATAATTTCACTCTTCTTTAAAGCTGAGTAATATTCCATTGAGTATATATACCACATTTTCTTTATCTATTCATCCATTGAGGGACACCTAGGTTGTTCCATAGTCTAGCTATTGTGAATTGAGCTACTGTAAACATTGTTGTGGCTGCATCACTATAGTATGCTGATTTTAAGTCCTTTGATAGCTGGGTCAAATGGTTGAAGAGGACTAGAATATTGCAAATTAATTTTCTTATGTATAATACTCATAGTATACTTGTTTATAAAACAACATGTTATTATTTAATATGTAGTATGAAGTTTAGTATTTAATTGTATTAGTGGAAATTCTTTGTTTGAAAGAAAGATAAGACTGTTTTAGGGTAAATCATGGTAAATTAAGACCTCCTAATTTTTCATATGAGAGATAATTAATAATTTAATGCTAATACAATCAAATCTTGAATAATTTGTTTCAGAAATGTTAATCCTGAAAGGAAAGAGAAAATCTGTGTTACTAAGAATTCTGTGACAGAAATAAATGAGACTGAATTTCATCATCTTTTGGAGAGGTAAATATTTAATATGCTAAATGTAAAGGCATTTTCCACTCAAATGCCTGAATTATTGTGTACAACATTAACAAAAAGTACATTTGTATCTACATAAGAAACAAATCGTTAATTATAAAAGTCTTGCTAAGCTGCCTGTACTGGTATTGAACTTGGGATCCTTCCACCTCAGTCACCCCAGTGGCTGGGATTATGGGGTATGCCATCTTCCTCACTGCATTACTTTTCTCATGCCAGGTGCTTTATAGTGTTACCATATTTATCTGTAAAACAGCCTCAGGAGATAGGTACTGTAGTATCCATCTGTAGTGTAAAATGTCTCATATTAGAGTAACAGATGTAGAACTTTTTCTTGATGCCTTCTGCTTCTTGCACACAACCTGTAGTATTAGAAAACCCACTGGGTCAAAGGACAAGGGGTTTAATATTAAGTCCTACTTTGCTATTAACTAGCTGGAAGCCTTCAGCAAAGCCTTGCCCTTCATTTACTACAAATGAAGCAAATGAAGCTCTAAGAAGTTAAGTAATTTTTTCAAGGTTACCCAGCCAGAATGTGAGAGGGATAGAATTTGAGCGCAGACAATCTGATTTCAGAGCCCACATTCCTTTTCAGGAACTTAAAATCTAGTTATTTTCTTTTCCTTTTCTCACTCATATTGGCTAGCATGTGAAGTAGACAGAAGAGTTAAATACAGTGTGAAACTCTTTGTCCCAATCCTCTTTAGCCCACCCACATATGCCAAACTCAACATTAATTAGGGTTACACAACAGAGAGAAGGAAACATCCACTAACCACCCATTCCTTCTATTCTCTCAAACACTGTCCTAAAACAAGATATCCCAGACTCTAAACAGTTCCCCTAGGAAAATATGAGTGGGAGCAGAAGTGATGTTGGTAGCTCTTCTTAGGCCATATTGTAACTGCTTGAACCTGCAAAGATGTTGATGTGGAGGAAGTTAGAAGGAATTGGGTTGAGTCTCTGGCTGTCATCCAAACAGAAGCGTGGAGATTTGTGACCGTGACTTGATGCTCTTGTGGTCCCCTTCTGCTCCTTCTACCTCACCAACTCTTATGGATGAGGAACACGGCCCAGTCTCCACTGGTCTATCAGCTTTCAGAATTAAGGCACAGGACATAAAGACTTAATTCTCACAGGTTTATTTCCTTCTGAGGCAGTCTCAAAAAAATAGAGGGCCTAGAATGTTTTCTCTAGTATGCGGATGCTATTCACAATAAGGCAGGGGACACTAGGGAAGAATAGCATTACCTTAGATTAGGTAGAGGGAAGTGAAGAGAGGAGAGGGGATATGGGGATAGGAAGAATAGCAGAATGAAAGTGACATTATTACTGTATGTATATATGTGACTGTATGACCAATATGATTCTGCAACATGTACACCCAGAAAAATGAGAGATTATATCCCATCTATGTATGATATATCAAAGTGCTAAATGCATTCTACTGTCATGTATAACTTATTAAAACAAATTTTTTAAAAAGGGCCCAATTATGTACTTAATTGCTTCATCTCAATGAAGGTAATAAAATTTAAACATGTTCTTTATTCAGCTGAGTCTTACTGATGAGCATGAAGATACTGCTAACTCACTTGCTATAAAAAGTACATTCTAACATCAAATATATTTAGCAAGAACCTTTCACTTTCCTCCTTCTAAAGGTAGGGTCACCACGGGAATATCCTTAGGAAATGCAGAATCACTCTCCTTAACTCTACTCCTTCCCCATAATTCCTACCTCTTTATCCCTAATATAAACTGGCTACCTAGGGTCCAGCCTCTCCCACTACCTGTCCATTTTCTAACTTTCTGGCCATTAACCTTCTAAAAGGCAAATCTATAATAACATGCATTTTCTCTAATATCTCCTGTGGCCTCCTGTTTGAGATAGAAGCCAGGTTCTATCCAGGATCCTGAGTGTTTTAAATTAATTCCTGTTTTCTTTTTCAGTTTCATCTGGCCCCTCCTCCAGTCCATACACTCAGCTGTAGCTTAGCCCCTTATGAACTCCTATTTACCCTTTGAAGTCCTACTCAAATGTCACTTCCATAGATTCATTGTTTTCCCTCTGTGTTCTTTCAGTACACTGGCAGCTACAATGTTACACTATAAGTCTGTTGCTAACTAGGTAGGCAGCTCTTCAGGGAACTTGTGCCATTTATTTCAATACCCACAGGGCATACCCAGCTCTTGTTTGAGAGGGAAAGAAATCAATATTTAGTGTTTAGCCAAGTCAAAAATTTCTATTTCAAAGAGTGCTGAGAGCCATAGCCAAGTAGGAATGACGCATGGCATTTTTGGTTGAAAGGTGACGCCAGCAAGCTATTGAGATGATAATGATTATGTTAAGATGTGCATTCAATGGGATATTAGACCCCTGCTGTCTGCCTTGGCCTGCTACTTTGGAGCTCGGCAGGACTCCCAGAGAGTTCCCATTGGTTGGGGAAGTGCGGTAGGAGGGATTTCTGGAGGAGGGATTTCCCGTTGGAGTAGTGTGTCCGGGGAGGAGCCGCGTGGCGTGGCCTTCGGCATTTTTCCTGGGAGCGTGTGTGGAGTGTGCTGGTGGAGTTCAGAAATAAAGTTTGTTCCTGCTTCAGTGGCTCCTGATTTGTGCCCAGCCAGACTGCGGCAGAAGAGATCATTTCTAGTGAAGAAAGCTAAGGGATTGCTTGGTGACTGATGGTGCCTTTTGCAATCTTGGAGAAAGATCAAAGTTTCAACAGTAAAAGTCAAGGAAGGTGTTTTAGAGAGAAGGAATAGCATGAACCAGAGGCGTAGATGAAAAGATGTAGGGCCCACTGAGAAATGAAGTCAGTAAGGATATGTCTACCTATTTGTTGGTCATGCCTGCCACTGTGCTGAGCACTTTTCAAATCAACTTTTAATCCTCACAACAATCCTGAAGATAAGAAATTTAGGCTGAGAAAGGTTAAAGACTTTTCCCCAAGCATCACAACTTGGATAGCTCTAAACTAGCTCAGCCCTGCAGACAGAGTTGTCAACACAACCCAGACCTTGATTTCTTTTATTTTCTCTCTCTATTGCTGGAAGCATTCTGTGTTCAAGGTCAGTTTTTATATTTTTTATTACAGGTGCACTGAAATTTTAAAATTACCTTCTGCAGCTCGGAGATTATTCAATGAAAAGGGCATGGAAATCTTTTCCCTAAAGGACCTGCAAAGAGATGAACTGGTAAACAAGTGGATTTGAAACAAAGTGTTACTATATGAATGCCACCAAAGGAAAAGTATCCTTCATTGGAAGACTTCAGATGCTTAGCATTGTTATTTTCTCTCAGGATTATCCTAACTCAGCAACCATCATAAAGTTATACTAATAACTAGCATCTTTGAGAACTTCCTGTGTGTTCATTTTGTGTTCATTACTACCCTTTGAGATGGAGGCTTCTGTTATCCCCACTAAAAACTGAAGAAACCAGAGAAGGCCATATTATTGACCAATTGTGATTTATCTCTCTGACTTTTAAGGAAATAGATCCTTTACTCTTTTTGAGGCATATGCAATATAGTTGTTTAATGATTTCTTAAAAATAATGTCAATTTTTCAGGAAAATATTATATCCAGTTTTTAATACACTCTATTTGGGAGGTTAGAGAAAGTTGAGAATCTGAAGGACTTTAGCAACCTAGTCTTTTCTCCCATTTTTGAATTCAAGGAATCAGCTCAGAATAAAACAAAAACAAAAATCTGCCCTAACTAATGCCTGAAATTCTTTACACTGAGAACAAAGATTGCATAATATTGTCAGAACTTGCCTCAGACTCTGAAGATAAGCAACCTTGAGAGACTCTTAAACCCAGGCACCAATGACTGATATCATAGGAAGCATATAGGGTGTTCTTGGAATTTAGTAGATCTTAATTTAAATGCTAATGCCATCACTTCAAAGAGTTTGTTTTTAATGTTTGTGTGTGTATGCTGCCATGATTATTTACTGTGTTTTTTTTTTTTTTTGAGACAGAATTTAGGCAACTTGTATTAAAACATACTGTAACAAAAGATAAATTTAGTCTAAAGGTAAGTGTAGATGAGGTTACCAGGGTATGGGTGTAAGGAAGATAAAATGGAGCCAGGATGATTGTACATTAACCTGCCACTCTCAATCAACATAAAGATTGAAACATGAGTGGTTGTATGATTTAGTGTATTCATAATATTATCAAGAAACGTGATGTTCAAGAAGAGTAATTTTTAAAGAAAGTTTCCTTAGGTCCTCACACAAAGAGTCTTTGTACTGATGAGTGTGTAATAATCAGAAAAGACAGCACTGGGTTTCCCTTACTTCATACTGAGTCTTTTCAATATATCATAATCTTTTTTCATTTTTAAAGATATATATATTCATTTAAGGACATTTAAGAAATATATACAATAAAAATAAAGAGGAAAAAGTCTCATCCATAATCTCTCTATCCAGAAATATCCATATTAACATTTTGGTGTTAATATTATAAATTCACTTATACCAGAAATTGTAAGAAATTTTCTGCCAAGGGCCAGAAAGTAAAAATCTTAAACTTTGTGGGCCATGTGGTCTCTACGGAAATATCACTTCTGTAGTTGTAGCATGAAAGCAGCCATGGACAACCTATAATGAATGAGCATAGCAGGATTCCAATAAAACTCTATTTACAACAACAAGCAGCAGGCCAGATTTATGCTGTAGCCCCAGTATGCCAACCCTTAATGGTGCCCACCTTTCACTTTTCACTTTTCCTCTGTTCTTAAGAAATTGTATGTAAAACATTTTAATATTTAAATTATTGTAGACCCACAGAAGTTGCAGAGATAGTGTGAAATACTTTTCTCACCCCATATAAAATTCTCGAAATTTATCAAAATTGTTTTTGTTGACAGTTTATACTTTTTAAATACTAAATAGTATTCCATGACACCACCATTTTTTGACCATTCAACTATTATATGGTATTTTGATTTCTGTGATTGTTTCCAGTTTGGGCTATTACAAATACTGGTACTATGAACCATTATGTACAGAATCAGCGATTCTTTTCTTTGACAGGTATATGTTTCATGTGGAGAACATTGGATCGATCCTGACCTGTCTATTGCTCAGCAAAAGAAGCAAATCTTCCTCAGGAACCTAGCATCTGACATTTCCAAAATTCAAACCTTCTGCAACACACGTAAGGAAGAAAGTAAGCATTGGAATTCCTCTTCTTTCTCTTATTGTTATTTTCTTTTGTTGGAGCTGAGGATCAAATCCATGGCTTTGTACATCCTAGGCAAGTACACCCCTAAACTATGAAATTATTTTATCTTTTTATATTCTGCCAAAATAAAATGTTTGATATTGTTTTATATTAAAATAAAAAATTTGCACAGATTATATTTCACCTGTTCATCTTACTATTTAGCTCTTTAGACTAATTTTTATATTTAACAGGGTTGCATATTTTTTCATACTACAATTTGTATCTCAAAAAGCACATAATCTCTTTATATGTCTTTAACAGATCTGAGCCTCATACATTTCCATCAAGAAAAAATTAAATGTCCACTCTGGTGTAAATGTTGATCCATCAATTGATTTAATTAGTCTCTTTAGGAAGGGCTTTCCGGTTTCTCAGTCTCCATATCCTCACTTTAGTTCCTCTCCAGGATGACAGGAAAGAACTTGGCATGTAGATTGTCTTGCTCCCTGCTAAAGTCTATGGCTGGGGCAACTTGGGTTCCATTGTTTTTGCCCAGAGATGCTTTGGGTGGGTGGTACCTCCTTCCTGATGTAGGCTCCCCTTTGTTCATTCTGGCCCTCTGAAGCCTTGCAGTGACTCAGTAGTCATGTCTACAAACTGTTACAGAGACAGCTCATTCCTGTTTGGTGACTCCTTCTGGAAAGCTCCCCAGGAAGACTCTAAGCAAATACTATGTCTTAGGTACACCTCCCAGAAACTAGATCCAGGTTCATGTGACTGTGCCTCAGATTGGAGTGATAAGAATAGCTCAAGAGGTGACCCTGTCACAGTGTACTGAACAATGGGCAGTGTCCTCAATGTTTCCACAGACAACTAAGGTACTCAAAGTGAAGCCTATAGGGAGAGGCAGGATTCCCTGTGATTTTATGGTTTTTCTGTCTTTTGCCTCTAATTCTCTCAGGCCCATAAATGGTGTTTTTTTTTCTCTCCAGGTTAAATCCTTTACATGCTAAATAGGAGCAAAAGACTTTTGGAAAAATCACAAATCATGGTTGTATCATCCTGACTTACATGGCTATTGTCTTGTAGCAGTATGCTGTTTGAATGTCCAAAACTATCTTTGGACTTTTGCTTCCCCATTGTAGCATCTCTAATTCCCCTGCAATCCTTACTTTATATACAGAAAGAAAAAAGGGATAAGAAAATAATATAATTGAAGACATTAGCCCTATCACATGTATCAAAAATTATGAAGTAAAGCTTTGCATGTGTCTTTCAAGGCATTGGGATTTTCACTGATGAGTTTGAAACACAGAGAATGATCTAGAGACATGTATCTAAATACTGTAGCCCATTTTCAGAATTAGAATATAGAATAATTAACACATTTTTGAAAGACCTATTTTAGGTACTTTTGAATAATAATATCTTGAGAGGGAAAAATCTACTAACATTGAATTAAATGAAATTCAAATTCATAGTTTAAAAGCAACCTATGATTAGAACAAATGGCTGGAATTTTTTTGTATTTGCATGTTAGTATGTGTTTTCAAATTCCTGGTGCTCTGTGATCATAACTAATGTGTCCTTGAAATTTGTGCATTTCTGCTCAGCTCTTGTTTTAGAAGTCCAAAGCGACATTGTGGCTGGAGGCAAGCTTGCTGTGCAAAAACCCATAGCAATTTTTGGAGAAGAGAAGCAAGTTGAAGAAACAGAAGAAAAGCAAATGCCAACTGACGCTTCAACAAGAGCTGATGCTTCCAAAGAAATCTTGTAAGTAATCAGTGTAGCCAGAAAAACTACCAGGCTGCTGTTTTGAACTCAGTTCATTAGCCTGATAAAAGCACAGAGCCCATGCAGGGAACCCATGCCAAGTTAGTGAAAGTGAGATCTGGTGAAAAGCTTGTATTTAATTCGTTTTCTGACAAAAGCATGGAGTGAGAATTTCATTGTTCAACCATCAGAATGATCTACTTTCAGTAATATTGTTACAATGTTACTATATTTTAAGGACTAGAATTTTAGCATTATGAACATTTATTTAAGGAATTCTTGTTTTATATCCATCAACTTTGACTTTAGGAACAATTAAGTTTCTTCCCTAACATATGTTCAAGTTAGACTCATGTTAATATACATTTATCATTGGACTCATTGAAACATCTTTCTGATTGACCTCTATCTCCATAATGTCTCCTTCCAACTCACCCTTACATGCAATCTGTGGTCAATTATCTTTCTAATACATAATATTTTTCATAGTTTTTCAATGGCTACCTATTGCAGATAGACAAAAAAAAATTGATCTGGAATCCTAAGCTCTTCCTACCCTCGCCCATGCCTGTTATTGACCATCTTTTGTGACCCATGCATACTTCCTTCGCTTTTCTTCCTGCCACATGAACGCCAAGCTCTAGCTGCATAGCAAAAAGGTGTCGCCCGAATGTGGCACATTCCATTTATGTTCTGTTGCAGGTCTCTGAGCCATGTGTTAATTTCTTTTCACCCAAAGTGCATTTACTTGCCTCATATTCATCTGTAGAATGACCCTTAATCAATGAGATCAATCACAGCAATGATTATCTGTAGCAATGGGCTTATCAGTTCCTACCCTGTTGGTCACCCTCCCTCACCAACTAGGGAATTCATTGAAGGAAAGGATTCTGTCACATGTGCTCTGTGAAGAGCATAGTAATAGACTTTAATCATCATTTAACAAATGAACAAAGGAATGTCTGAGTCCAAATTATAAAACCAAAAATACTTCATCAATTACCATTGCAGTAATTGTGAAAATTAATTATCACTGTTACAAACTGTTTTTAAAAGACTATTCCTATGAATTGTAAGAGTATTACTTCCATTTTAGGAACAACATTTCCTGATTTTGATGAGTGATTCATTTGTTCCTATCATGACATTAACAAAAGCACCAGAAGGCATTTTTCAAAGAATAATTTGTCCTATAGAGCATCATCCACAATAGTTAGGGAATTGACCACAGACTTCCCTAACATTCCCTTTCATTTTTCTTCTAAAGAATGCATCCTCTGAATAGAAAATGAGGTGGAAGACCTGTTATTAACCATTGCAAAGGCCCTTAACAATGCAAACTGGTATATAAAAATTATATCCAATGGGGAAGACTGGGATCATGGCTGACATACCAGTGTGTCTTGGCATTCATCCTTCTCAGTGCCCTAAATCCTCAGTACTCCTAAAAAAAACTCCTCTCAGCTGAGAGGGTGACTGGAACCATTTTTGTGGCTACCATTGTCAGAACTGTTCAACCTGGGAGGCAGGTTGCTTAGTTCCTTCTAGACTGGCCCTACAGGGCAATGCCATTTAGATTCTAGAGAGCACAGTGAACCACTGGGGTGCTAGCTTTGTGCGGATAACATATAACAATTTAAGTTCCCTGTGGCAAGTACAAAAGAAAAAAAAGAACGTTTTATCTAGCCTCTGAGTTATTAATCTGCACTAGAAAAAAATAAAGAAAAAACAAAGAAACATCTTTGACTGAAAGATTTTCAATGTTCAGAATCAAGATTTCATATACATGAAGTCTTTGCGGTGAAAAGTGATTGAGTCCATTCAGAACACAATGCTGACCTCTCCTGATCATTCCAAGCAGACTGTTTTGCTACAGCCTCTTCTTGAACACACGCAGTAGCAGGAAACTCACTATTCTAATGTTTAAATAATCAACTATTTAGGTCACCTCCATCCCATGGCTTCATCTCTTTCATGGTCTATGCTCTTTCATCTTCTGTTTGACAGCCTTTATGTTCTTATTCATCAGTTCACTGGATTATCTTTCTTCCAGGCTAACTTTCACTAGTTCTTTTAACTTACTTTAGTAAGTCATTGTGAGATTTCCCCCAGAATTCCTTAAATATGTTTGTTTGGAGATTTTTTGCATATTTGAAAATTGGGATGATTTAAGGAGGTCTATCTCTTAGGTGAGAGGAGAGAACATGATTCTACAAGGAACCTTTTTATTGTTGGTTTGTGTACAATGTCTGGTAAAAATAACAAGAAGTGCAATGGAAAAGAAACTCTGGGAACACTAACCTCTGCATTGATGCTTTGTGGGGTGGGGAAAAAAACCTTTTGGAACAGAACTTGGGGGAATAGTCTCAATTCTTCACCAAATTACAGAAATAGGCCTTGCCCTCCTCATCTGGTACTACCTTTCCAATCACTTACTTCCTGTCTGTAACACCTTTTGTCTTTCATTACACAAATGGACAGACTCATTCTTGATTCAAAACCTTTCCATTTGTTCTTTTCTCTGCTTACAGTGCTCTCTCTAGATTAGTAGGTAGCTGGAGACTTTCCATTGTATAGGTCTCAACTTAAAACAACAGGGAATTTCCTTTGCAATATTTCATTTTATCCACTTGTGGCACTTACTTTGTTTACTTAAGCATTTATCTATTGTCTCTCTTTTTTCCACTTGAATACAAGCACCATGAACTCGAGAACTTGGCTATTGTGTTCATCACTATATCTCCAACTCTTAGAATTATGTGCTTGAATATTATAAACATTTAACAAATATTGGTTAAAGGAATGAAGAATAAATGGCTAGCTTTATGAATGAATGAACAAATGAATTAATTAATTTTAAAAAGGTGAATATAAAAATGACTGTTCCTAAATTGATTTGACTATACTTCACTTTCAGAAGCTCAAGATCTTGTATATAAATTCCAAATAAGAAAATTCAATATCTGGATGTAGAGGAAGAATCTTGTCTGCACCTTGCTAACTTTGTTAAAACTAAGAATGACTTTTTTCCCTTGCTCCAAGAAATGGAGTTGATGGGAAAGCTGTGTTTTTCCTTTCTAACGCAAGATGGCACTGTTGTTGTTCAACTGTTAGGAAGATTTTGCTTTGGGAAGCTTGCACTGCAGTTCTGAATGAGGCGGGCAGTCATTATTACCCTCCAGTTTCATATTTACATGCAGTGTTGCTGTTACATTCGAAAAGTGTACAGTCAGCTCTGCTAGCACAGGAATTGTCCCTGAAGATTTTGGTAACTTGATAATGCTTGTAGTTACATCAAATTATCACCAGCACCTTGGTGATCACAGTCTTCCCCAGAGAACTTTATTTACACATGTGCATATTTAGAGGGATGAAATATGTTTGCTGCTTTGCCTGTGTGTTTTCCCTGCTTTCAGCTGAGTATCCCTCTTATTGCTATGATCCTACTCAGAGCAAATGTGCTCTCAACAGCGGCCTGGAACTTAATATATATGGATCTGTACAGTGGCTACTGCTCCTATTCATATTGTTGTCTTAAGTTGGAAGTTTGGCTCAATTATTCAAAGTCTGACTATTTATTCTAATGTTTCAGTGTATTAGTCTCTCTATTGTACAGATGCAATTTGAGTCTTTCTATATTTTTTTCTTTGGGGAGAAAAATTTAATTAAAATTTCTTAACACAGTCTATTGAATAAACTTCATAGAACCCAGAAATCTAGACTCCACTGTTCCAGACAGAATTATGACCCACTTACAGGGCAGGCAGGAGATGTCCCATTATGAATTTCTCAAACTGCTGAGTAGTCTTATCTTCCTACATTTTGAAATATACACATGGTCCCACGTTTTCTTCATAAATATAAGAAAGATGAATGTTGTTTATTATGTGAATGAAGGATTTTATTTATTGCCTTATATTAAAAGATTTAAATTATAAATTAGTAAGATGCAAATTTCTAGCAGTAGGATGGAAATGTAATTTATAGATTCCCCCAATATCCTATGGTTGATCAACTATAGTGGATCAGGCTATGATTAATTACTCCTCAGAGAAAATTCTCTGATCACAAATCAGAATTCTTAGACTTGTTTTTACTTTTGAACCTTGATAGAGATTCACATGCAAGAGCCCACCTCCGAATGGAAGCTTGTCACACGCTTCTCAGGTATGCCTGGCAGAATACGTCGCAGGACTTTGATGAGGATGTCAGTCTTCCAAAGAAAATGAAAGAACTCTTTGAAAATGTGGAACCACAAAAGAAACACAGGTAAAAAATTGCAAAGGATTCTTGTTAGAGGATTCTTCCCAGTCTTGGGTTCTCTCACTTTGAGGCAAGCACATTCCTGAGTGTTTTCACTGCTGTTAGCCTCTCTTTCTACCAACATGCACATTTTTGTCTTACATTTTTTATGAGACTACTCATATGAATGTTTGTGGGAAGTTTCTTTCCCCTTAAATTCATTTTGTGCAGTGTAGTACATTTCTTGGTCATCATGGTGTCTTTTCTACTAAACATCCAACTTTGCCTCCAACATAGGGCCTATATATTTGTTGAATGAGTGAGTGGGTGAGTTTGTGAATAAGTGTGTAGTAAAATGCAGTTTCTTCTTTTTAAATTTTTTTTCTGGTTACCACTCAATGAAATTACAGAAAACAATAGTACTTTTTATTATTCCATAATCCTTAGACATTTTTAACATTATAAGCAGTTACTGGAATATGCAACAGCTTGGGCACTTTTAACAGTACTTAATCATGCACATAGTAGGGGCTTCATAGATTTCTTTAGATTAATTTAATTGCCAGCATTTTGATATTTAACATGTTTAACAAGTCTGCTTAATGCTTTGAGATCCTTAAGAGACCCCTTTAGACTGATTTATTAATATATCATTATTTTCCATTATGATATCCTGTGAATTGTCAGGGAAAACTGAAAGGCATGGAGACTATAGATAGTGAATGGAAATGATCATAATTTGAACAGAACTCCTTTGTTTCACTGTTTTCATTCTACATGCTCCTTCTTCTCCTACCTCTTATCTGATTTTCAGTTTTTCCTCTTTAACTAAATTGCTTCTTCAACTGAACTTTTTTCTCTTTGTTGATGAATTTCTTATGTGTTTCCTTGGACAAATATTTATTTCTGTTACAAAATAAACTCAGAATTCTGTTTTTTTGCGTCTGCTTAGAAGTGCAGTGCTAACGTTGCTTTTGTTCTGTGGGATGTGAACCATGGTACAGTTAACACGACTCATAGTGGGGTTCTCACCAGTGCAACTTACCATCTCTGGTGCATCAAATGCTTGGGACATTTTCCTACACTGATGGGAGTTTTCTTTATCTCAGCCATTCTCCAAAGCAGGCCAAATTGCAGAAGGTTTCCCGTCAGCAGTTTGAATACAGAGATGGGCAAATTATAAGCCATGCTGCTCCTCAGCTTGTTTTGGGGTTACAAAGCTCCGACCTCCATTCAGGTACCGAAGTGGTTTTGGTGGAGAAGAAATCTGATGATAATCATCAACGCTGGATACACAAAGAGGACAGCAGGTAAACACATTATATTCAAGGGTTGATATATCAAAAGGTGAATGGGAGCCTAAGAGGTCAGGCATGGTCCCCACAGAGCAAGCAAGGATATTATTGAGGGCTTTGGATTTTCTATTTAATTTGATATTTTCTTATCCTAGCTAAAGAAGAGAGAGAAAAACAATTGCTAGGTAAGCTACATATAATTTATCTGCCATTAGATTCTGATAAGAAATGCTCAATCTGATCTACTGGGTACATAGTTTTACCTGGCCATTGGACTCAAGATGAGACTCTTATCTAAAGTATCTTTAAGATATAAAGCAATAAAATGAGAATTCTAGAAAGGTCCAAATTTTAAAATTTTTTGATACTTTAACTCAATCCCTGTCTTTGCTCAGACATATGTCTTCCTTACTTTATCTATATTTTCCTTCATAAAATAACCAACTGATGTGGCTTCTAATCACACAGTAAAAATTAATTCTTACCTTAGAAAATACATCAGTCTAATTAAATGTCTGGCCTTGGATCCAGATTCAAAAAACTGACAAAAACATATTTCTGAGGCAATTAGGAAAAACCTAAATCAGTTTGGCTATCTGATGATATTCAGTAAGTGTTGGGCTGGGGCTGGGGCTCAGTGGTAGAGTGCTCACCTCACCCGTATGAGGCACTGGGTTCGATCCTCAGCACCACATAAAAATAAATAAATAAAGGTATTGTGTCCAACTACAACAAAAAAAGAAAAAAAGAAATTGTTAATAATTTTTTTTGATATAATAATGGTTTAATGCTTATGCTAAAAAAAAGTAAGGCAAAGTCTTGGTCAGTTGGTTAGCTATTATAGTATTTAGAGATAAAATTGCAAGTTATTGCAGATTTATTTTAAATATTCTAGTCAAAATTTAAATTTGAAAGTCGAGATGAATGATGAAACCAGCATAGCAGGGTGTTGTTAGTTTCTGGGTGCATGAGGCCATTAAACATTTCTCTTTGTTTTTGTGCACATTTGAACATTTCTTTAATAAGAAAGAAATTAACTCCCTGTTTTGTAGGTAGTTTTGTTTCAAATTTTACCATTAGTGTTAAATTGTGGGGCTTCAGGGGTCTCTTCAAATCACTTGAAATACTGTACAAAGTATATTGTTAGAAATACCAAGCTGCCGCCCAAAATCAAACACATGCTTGGAAGTGGATGAGCAAAGCAAACTTTACTTCTGCCAGAAGGGTGTGCCCTGGCTAGTAAGTGCACTTGGGTGGGCAGTCCACCTGCTTTTATCCCTGATGGGAGAAACCTGGGATTACAATCTGTGTGATTAACTAATTTTAAATTTGGGGCAGGCAAAGGGAAGAGCTATAATTAAAATGGTTACCATTGAATCTTCATCCCAATTAAGGCTAAATACTATATTCTGAAAACAGACCACTAAACTTTCTATTTCTCACAGTATTGGTCGTCTGTGCACACTTTTTCTTTCTGGGAGAGCTGTGACTTTCACTGGATTCTTGAAAGATCTGCAGTGTTCAAGGCTTATGAATCAGCACTTAGAGAAGTTGCACAAACCTCATTCAGCAGGAGGCAGTCTCCAGCCTGGCTCAGGCAGGGAAGGAGCCTGTTCACTTTCTGAAATGAACTAAAACCCTAGCAAGGAACCCTCCGTAGTCTTGCCTTCTTCTTAGAGAAGACTGGGAAGTCAACTATGTGGTCAGATCTTGCGCCTATGTTCCTTTGCCCCATATGCCTGGGTTAAATGGTTTTGCAGTGAGGAGCTAGAATAGCAGTATTTTTCCCACGAGTGGTTTGCTATACAGGAGCAGCACTCATTCTTTCATTTGCAAAGGAATATTAAGGGCAGTGCCTTAGGGGCTGGTGCTTCAGCAAAGAATAAAAGAGATAAAAATTCTTGGCCTTATGGAGTTGACCTCCTGGTGCTATCCCAAGTCTTTATTTTGCAATACGTCTTACTACCTCATCTTTCTGTATTACAGTAGAGATAGAGTTGATTGCTGCCTATCCTGAATTGGAATTTGAGCATTGCTGGTGAATTCAGGTGGACATACATGGGGAATAAGCAATTGACTCTAAGATAAGAGAGAGCCAAACACAGTGAATTTTGGCCCAGAAATAATTGTTCATTGGAAGAGAGCTCAAGTTCCAAATTCTGTTCATTTTTGAGTGATGTAGAGAAAGCAGTGGAAGAAAAAACAGAAAGAAAACTTTGTCTGAGACTCTGAATTGTTGGTCCATAAGCAGCACTACTTTGGAAAAACTCTAACCATGGGTTAGACAAAAGTCCTTTCCAGTTGCTTTCACTTTCCAGAACATTGTATGACATTTCATCTTTAGGCCTTCCCATGTCAAGCCACAAAAGAGAGAGATAGTTGGTGGGAGGGAGATATTAATATTGATGGATTCCTCATCAGAAATTTTGGGTCTAGAGAGAGGACATGGAGCTGTAGGGTGTTGGCCATTGGAATAGGATTTGCTCATGAGTGCATGAATCACCTTCAAGAGACACACAGGGCAGAGGAGGTTTTGCATGATGAGTGTGGGAATGATTTAGGGTAATATGTGTCTTGTGGTAGAAGGCTGTCTGCATAGTGACACTAATTCTGAGCTTTCATCTACATTTTCCCTTGTTATATTGCATTTTTTTCTTTCATGTAATTGAGCATGGGAATCCATTTTTTTCTGATAAGCTAGTGAGGACTTATTATAATATCTTTGCTTATACTACAAGATAGAAACATGTAGAAAATTACATTTAAATTAATAATTTTTTTCTCCTCCATATTTTGCCCAAATAATAAGTCAGCGTCTGGGGAGAAAACTGCCCATCCGGAATTTGTATAAATAGAAGGTAAAGTAACACAGTACCAGCATAATGGAAGGTACCAGTGACTATCACTGTGCCAAGAATTTTGTGCCTTTAGACTTTCCATTCAGTCTTTCAGGTCTTGAATTACTTTTTTTTTTTATTTTGGCCACCTATTTCAAAGAGAAAATATGTAGGAAGTCTGCTATCTTATGCAATTATCAGTAAAACCTCTTATGTGAGACTATGACTGAGAACCAAGCCTTGAGGGCATAACACACAATCTAGCCTGGCAGTGCCAGAAACCAGTGAGGAGACCCTGGAAGGTGATAGGGAGAGTGCTGAGACACACTCGTTTTGTTTCCAGCCACACAGAAGAATGGTCTGGTCAGTTTTGCAGATAATATGGCATCTTTCCTTCATTTTCAACTGTCACAAAATCTAAATCAATCATTTAGTCTCTAAAGGGAAATATGAGAAAATCCTCAAGGACAAAAGTCCCCTCAGTGGGACTTAAAATTACATAAGAGAAAATGCAGTGCTGTGGAATTTGGAGCTGAAAGAGATCTTTGAGTCTTGATTACAAAATAAGATAAACTAACTGATGGACAAAGAGATTAAGTGACCTGTCTGCACTCGTACCATGGGTTAATGAAAGAGGCCTTCGAATCATGCTAGATATTGCTGAGCTATAGAGCGTTTCCTCCTTGCTGTCTAGCACACAGGAGGCTTTATGTGGAAATCTATAAGCTCAGCTTCCTGCAAAATAGTACTTCTCTGCTGTGGACAAGTGCCCGTCAACCGTACTATTCAAAAAGGAAAAGAAAACCTAACATTATAACGGCTGAGCATGGCATCAAAGCATGAGAGAGACAGTGGCATTTACTCTAGGAAGCAAAAATATCAAGAGTGAGCTCATTAGTCTTGACACCTCAGTAGGTCATTAAAGGAAATAAACAATCACACATTTATTTGAATAATACTACTGAGTGCCAATAAAAATGCAAGATGCAAACTGCGCAACCTTTTGAGGCCCCAGAGATGAACAGTGTAAAATTCTAGCTCTCTAACAGTGTTCAGTCTTCACAGATGCTGAAAAGGTTTTTTATAAAATTGAATATCCATTTTGGATTTAAAATAATACCTCATCAACCAACATTGGAGGAACAAATATACTATTTGATTAATAGTGGTTGTCATTTAGGACTATGAGTGAATTTTAAAGCTCTATTATGGGTTTTACTGTATTTTCCAGTACTTTATAAATTCTTTGTGATGAAAATGTATTGTTTTATGTTAAGAAACTTAAATTTGATTTTGGAATTCTTTAAGTCTTTAAAGGAAGACTATATTACTCTTTTAATGGATCCTTTTGTACCTTATTCCCTTTATTCTCATATCATTACATTTTATATTCAGCATGAGTTATAATTTCCACAATAGGAATGACCATTGGTCTCTAATGTAACCATATTGGCAGCAATAAAGAATTGGCTTTCTATATACATAAAAGCCTTGAATGTTTCATTTATTTGTGTTTTAAGTGTTGTGAGGAAGTGAATTCAAAAATTTAATTCAATAATTTTCATTTTGCTTTACCATTAAACAGATTTTATGTTAGCTCCAATTAAGATCACTTTTAAAATTCAACATGTATTTTGGACTTTTAGGAAAAGTGCCTTTGGACAAAAGAACTTAAGGGAAAAATATAAAGGAGCCACAACCATTAATAATAATATCTAATATTTAGATGTTAAATACCTTGTAGTATTCTATGCATTTTTATTTGCATCGACTCATTTAATTTCCACCTTATGCACCATCATCCCATATTACAGATGAAGAAACTGAAGCAAATAATTGTTAAAGCTATACAGCTACCAAGAGGTTGGTACTCATGGTACTCATGATTCATACCTAGACAGTGTTGTTCCAGAACCCACTAAACTATTCTCACTGCATCTCAATAATTGAAAAATGGACAAAGAAGTGGGTGTATCCGTTTGGATATAATCTCAAGATAGAAATCACACAGTGATTTAAATAAGAAAAGTAGGATATAAAGGATTATTAAACTATGACAAAGCATTAACTATTATATATCACATACACAAATATTATGTTGGCTATTGAAATCTGTTTGCTCTGATAAGCTGGTAAGTTCTGGAGAACCTTGGATTATACTATGTAGCAGCAAAGTGTAGAAAATTCCATTATATTAATCATATTTTCCCAGGCATTAAGTTCAAATATATGTATATCTTATGTATAATACATATTGTAATATGTAATATTTTATATACTATTACTCTTTTAGCCCTAGAGTTTATATACATATATGTATACATATATAGTAATACTATAGAAATTCTAGGAGATAAAGTATACATTACATTCTCCAACTCCCACCCCCTTTTTTTTTTGGTACTGGGGATTGAACTCAGAGGCACTCGGCCACCGAGCCACATCCCCAGCCCTATTTTGTATTTAATTTAGAGAAAGGGTCTCACTGAGTTGCTTAGCACGCGCTTTTGCTGAGGCTGGCTTTGAACTCGTGATCTTCCTGCTTCAGCCTCCCAAGCCACTGGGATTACAGATGTACACCACAGCACCCAGCAAGGTGCCTTGTTAACACAGATCACAGTGAATAAAACCTCATAGAGATACAAATGTAATACCTTAATTGGTTTAACAAAATTTTAGATATAGATGTCTATATTATATAATATACACATTACGCTAGGCTGAGGGAGAATACACAAGAAAGAATAAGTTTGGGATTGGGACCCCCTCTAAGGTTGGGGTTTAGACTTCATTGTAAGAGGCATATAGTATAGCACTCTTCCATGGATGGCAGAGAAATTGTACTGTGTGCCTGGCTATAGTTGGTGTGTGGTTGCTAGGCAAACAGGAAGCAATCCTCTGAAACATATGTGGGAGTGTGACTAGTTGCTGGGCACACTGGCATGCGAAGGGGATAAGGATGCTGGTTAACAAGAGGCTCTGAAGCATGTGGCACCCATGTTGGGAGGGCAATGAGCAGGTTGTCACCAAGCAGGCCAGGGTCCTCAGAGTGTGGGCAGACTGTGATAGGGGCACCTGGTTGGAGCACAGCATCGCTGGATGCTTTCACTTCCATGAGCTGACCTCACGCAGCAGACATAAAGAGCGTCGGAGAGCCCCTTCTTCTTGCTGTGTTCTTCTAGCATTCTTTACCAAGAAAGTTTAATATCATGCTAACCATAAGGGAGAAATGAAGCATTATCTGTTATCCCGGAGCATGTTTGGAGCTGAGGGGCAATACATTGATAAGTGGCACAGAAGGAACCTAATCTGGTCACACTGCTTGATAATGTGACTAATCCTATTTTCTTAAGGACTTTTCACCTGGCAAGTAACCCTGACCTTGTGCTGGCAGTGTCTATGACCAAGGCTAGAAATGAAGCCTGTGGCTATCCAGTTATTGTTCAGGTAAGATATGTATAGACTAACAAGTAATCATGGCCCTTTAATTAAATTGAAATAAATGTCTCCTTTTTGTGGAGCTAAAGAATGGCTGTCATAGAATGCTACCTTGAATGTCATTGTTAAAATATTTATAATAGTCTGCCTAGATTTCAAATTGAGCATGTTCATGTATCTCTTAATTTAGTTTAATCCAACAGATGGTGATTGTGAGCTGCCGCATGTCAGGAACTGTGCTAGTTACTGAAATCAAATCCAAAGGCAAGCATGAGAAATGGTCTCAACAAAATTCACAGAATTTACTGTTAAGTAAACACGGCAGTCAAGTGGTGGATGCAATCAAGTGAATGGCTATTAGACGCACCCAAATTCAGTCATCAAGGACATATGCAAGGCCCCCTTTCGTGGTAACTGGAGAAAGACAACCCGTACAGGGAGGTCTTTTGGGGACCTGAGCTCATAGTGGTAGTCTACCAAGCAATCCATTTGCATTATACTTTTAATACAGTTTTGCAAATGCTTACAACAGCCAAACAATTTTTGGAGACTCCAGAGAAGTCTGGCTTCATTTGAATTTTGGACAAAGATCTAGGAAGTGCTTTTTGCACGTTTTCCTGTCATTCCCACTTATAACCAAAAACATTTGTAAATGGATCTGTGTTTTCCATTCTAGGAGGAGAGAGAGTTTAGGAGCATTCCTGCTCTGCATTTGCTTTCTGTCATCTCCACAGTATTTTCCATCTTTTTGTTGGGCAGAATGTATTGTCTCCAAATAACATTTTATTCCATGTGTTTAAAAGCAGTGAAGCAACTTGTTTTGCAGGCCCTGAATCCAAAACTGGGACAGCAATCTGGACAAATACCAAAACTTAATTAAATCTTCTGTCCTGATGTTAAATAAAGACTAAAAATTTAGAGACAGTATACATCACTTTACATTATTTTATGTCAGATGCCTATTTAGTACATATCAAAGATAAAATCTCATGCAGGTGCAAATTGAGTGCCTTCCTTAGTTTCATAAAATTGTAGGTATGGATGTCTTCCCCTGAGGTTCTCATTTTATATGAAAAAAACTTAATCCCAAGATAATTTGAGTCACCTTTCAAAACTTTTTTCTTTGTTAACATTTCATTTTTATTTATTGAAGCAATCAGTTTATGAAAAAATATTCAAGTTCAAATAAAGTGATAAAAATTAGGCACGTTAGATTAATGCTACTAGATCTTTTCTTGTTCCTTGAAAATATAGCCTTTGGTTTTCCAGATCTCTGGGAGAGGCTTTGTTTTCTGACCCATAAAATCAGTTCTTAAGACTCATTTATTTTCTTCTTTACTGTTAACCTGTTACTTGGTAATGTAAGTGTTACAAATTATAAAATTCCTTGAGGTGTCATGATATGATTAGTTATTAGCATTAATTCACTTTTTAAAATTCTGTTAAATTGAAACATGTTTTACTTATACTTGAGCCAACTTTTATAATTAAAGTAAATATCTTGTTTCTATTATTATTTAACTTTACTTAGAAAAAGTCTCCTTTAATATCAATGAAATGTAAACTAAAATATCAATAAGGTACTATTTTTTCATTTATTAAGCTCATATTTAGGGAAGATATTGCCCTTTTGGGACAAGAATATGAGAAAAGTGGGTTATTTCATATACATATACAACTATTAGAAATATAAAGTAAAATGATCTCTCCAGAAAGAATTTCGATGTGATAGATCATAATCTTGAAAAATGATCAGAGTTTGTACTTGGGATGCAAGTCAGTGGTACAGTACTTACCTAGCATGTGTGAGATGTGCATTCAATCCCTAATACTGCAAAAAATAGAATCTTCTTTTATCAGCAACTCTTCCAGAAATTTGTCCTAGAGAAATTATCATAGGGGCTTGGGCTGGAGCTCAGTGGTAGAGTGCTTACCTAGCATGCATGAGGCACTGGGTTCAATTCTCAGCACCACATAAAATAAATAAATAAATAAACAATTAAAATAAAGGCATTCTGTCCGTCAACAACTACAAAAAAAGAAATTATCATAGATTTATACAAAGATTTATTTACAGTACTGTGTGTTGTTCTCTGTGTATTGCAGGGAAATTTTAAGAAACAATATACATGTTTTAACTATTGGAGATTAGCAAAATAAAATATTCCTGAAATTAAATGATAATATCTTTTTAAAATGTTGAAAAAAGGTTCATGGAATATTGTTAATTGAAAACAAATGCAATTCAAATTGTATGTATTGTGTGATTCTATTTTTGTAAATCAAAGAATGCATATTTATAAGTATAAAATCTATGCATATAATTGCCAAAAATCAACTATATTTATCACTGCATAATGTATTTATGAATAATTATTTGTAATTTTGGAATTTATGCAATGAAATATGACTGCTATAGCTATCTGATAAACTCACCTGTCTATTTGACACAATAGTTTCTCTCTTTTTTTTTTCCAGAAATATAAGCCATACAACAATGGAACTGCCCATCAAAAGTGGCAGTACTTGGAAAATTTGAAAACATTTATGGCCTTTTATAGTACTACTTTGGATAAGGAAATCACATTGGCAAATTTTGCTGGTATTTGTACATCTTCTGTCATTAAAGGGGAAAACATTGATCAACCAGTAAGTGGTTCTGTCTTCCCAAAGAAAAAAAAGATGGTAAAATAAGATAATTTAATAAAGTGATTTTTTCCCCTTAGAAAAGCTATGTTCATAAAATTTGATCACTAATTTCCCACAGGACTGATAATTGAACCCAGGGCCTCATGTGCTAGGCAAGTGTTCTACCCCTGAGCTACATCACCAGTTCTGATCTTGGTTAGAGACAATTTCTGATATTGCATTGAAGCCAGGGCTTATATATGCGAGGCAAGCACTCTAATTCTGAGCTACCTCTCCAGCCCCTTGAACACTGACTTTTCTTTAAAAAAATGGTTCTTTTTAGTTATTCATGATATCAGAATCCATTCTGATATAATTCTACAAGCATGGAATATATCTTATCCATTTTAGCATCCCATTCTTTTTTATTAATTAACTTATTCATTTAAATTAGGTATATATGACAGCAGAATGTATTTTGATTCGTTGTATACAATTTCAGCACAACTTTTCATTTCTCTGGTTGTACACAATGTAGTGTCACACCATATGTGCAGTCAGACATGTACCTAGAGTAATGATGTCCATCTCATTCTACCATCTTTCCGGCTCCCATGGCCCTTCCTCACCCCTCCCTCCCCTTTGCCCAATCAAAGTTCTTCCATTTTCTCCCATGTCCCCCTCACCCCATTATGGATCAGCATCCATTATCAGAGAGAACATCAGGCCTTTGGTTTTTTAGTATTGGCTTACTTTGCTTGGCATGATATTCTCCAGCTCCATCCATTTACTTGCAAATGGCATAATTTTATTCTCTTTTAATGCTGAGTAATATTCCATTGTGTATATACACCACAGTTTCTTTATCCATACATCTATTGACGGGCATCTAGGTTGCTTCCACAGTTTAGCTATTGTGAATTGAGCTGCTATAAACATTGATGTATGCTGATTTTAAGTCCTTTGGATATAGACCGAAGACAGGGATAGCTGGGTCAAATGGTGGTTCCATTTCAAGTTTCCTAAGGAATCTCTATACTTCTTTCCAGATTGGTTGTACCAATTTGCAGTCCCACCAGCAATATATGAGTATGTCTTTTTTTCCATATCCTCATCAACATTTATTGTTGTCTGTATTCTTGATAACTCTCATTCTGACTGGCATGAGATGAAATCTTAGTTTTGATTTGCATTTCTGTAATTAATTGAGATGTTTAACATTTTTTCATATATTTGTTGATTGAATGTATATCTTCTTCTGAGAAGTTCTGAGAAGTGTCTGTTCAGCTCCTTAGCTCATTTATTAATTGGGTTTTTTTTTTTTTTTTTTTTTGGTGTTAAGGTTTTTGAGTTCTGTATATATCCTGGAGATTACTGCTGTATCTGACATGTGTGTGACAAAAATTCGCTCCCAAAATGTAGACTCTCTCTTCACCTCATTGATTGTTTCTTTTACTGAGAAGAAGCTTTTTAGTTTATCCCATCCCATTTATTAATTATTGATTTTATTTCTTGTGTTTTAGGAGTCTTCTTAAGGAAGTCAGGGCGTAATCCAACATAATGAATATTTGAGCCTAATTTTTCCTCTATTAGGTGCAGGGTCTCTGGTCTAATTCCTAGGTCTTCGATCCACTTTGAGTTGAGTTTTGCACATAGTTAGAGATAGGGGTTTATTTTCATTTTGTTGAGTATAGATTTCCAGTTCTCTCAGCACCTTTTGTTGAAGAGACTATCTTTTCTCCAATGTATGTTTTTGGCACCTTTGTCTAGTATGAGATAACTTCTCAAAAAAATTCTGGCAAATCGCATACAAAATCATATTAAAAAAATAGTGCACCATAATCAAGTGAGGTTTATTCCAGGGATACAAGGTTGATTCAATATATGAAAATCAATAAATATAATTCATCACATCAGTAGACTTAAAGAATTATATGATTATATCAATTGATGCAGAGAAAGAATTTGATAAAATATAGCACCCTTTCATGTTCATAACACTGAAAAACTGGAGATAGTAGGAACATACCTCAACATTGTAAAAGCTATCTACTCTAAACCCAAAGCCAACATCATTCTAAATGGTGAAAAATTGGAAACATTCCCTCTAAAAACTTGGACAAGACAGGGATGCCCTCTTTCACCACTTCTACTCAACATAGTCCTGGAAACATTAGCCAGAGCAATTAAACAGATAAAAGAAATTAAAGGGATACAAATAGGAAAAGAAGAATTCAAACTATCATTATTTGCTGATGACATGATTCTGTACTTGGAGAATCCAAAAAAAACTTCACCTGAAAACTAGAATTAATTAATGAATTCAGCAAAGTATCAGGATATAAAATCAATACCCATAAATCAAATATATTTCTACACATTAATGACAAATCCTCTGAAAGAGAAATTAGGAAAACTACCCCATTCACAATAGCCTCCAAAAAAAATTTTTGAGAGTCAACTTAACAAAAAGGTGAAAGACCTCTATGATGAAAACTACAGAACACTAAAGAAAGACATTGAAGAAGATTTTAGAAGATGGAAAGATCTCCCATGTTCTTGGAAAGGCAAAATTAATATTGTCAAAATGTTCATACCACCCAAAGCACTATACAAATTCAATGTGATTCCTATTAAAATCCCATCATCATTCCTTATAGAAATAGAAAAAACAAGCATGAAATTCATTTGGAGAAATAAGAGACCTAGAATAGCCAAAGCAATCCTTAGCAAGAAGAGTGAAGCAGAAGGCATCACAATACCAGACCTTAAATTATACCACAAAGTATAGTAACAAAAATGGTATGGTATTGGCACCAAAATAGACACGTAGACCAATGGTAGAGTTCCATTCTTATGGATGTACATGGTGGTGGGATTTTCTGTGTTGTTTTATATATGTACATGGGAAACTTCATATATGTACATGCCAGATTCATTCCACTGTCTTTCCTTTACTTATCCCTGCCCTTTCCTTCCATTCCCATTGTCTAATCTACCGCATGTCTACTCTTCCCCTCACAACCTGCTTTATTGTGAATTAGCTTCCAAATATCAGAGATAACATTCTACCTTTGATTTTTGTTTACTTCACTTAGCATGATAGTCTTCAGATCCATCCATTTGCTGGCAAATGTTATAAAGTGATTCTTCTTTATGGCTGAGTAATACTCCATTGTGTATATATACCACATGTTCTTTATCCATTCATCTATTGAAGGACACCTAGGCTGCTTTTATAACTTAGCTATTGTGAATTGAGCTTCAATAAACATTGATGTGGCTGTGTCACTGAAGTATGCTGATTTTAACTCCTTAAAAATGCAAATACTAGAATCCATGATGAAAATGGAAATATCATCACCAACACTAATGCAATACAGAAGATAATCAGAAGCTGTTTTGAAAATCTATACTTATTTAAGTTAGAAAATACTGAAGACATTGATAAATTCCTAAAAACATAACACTTACTCACACTGAACCAGGAGGATATAGAAAATATAAATAGATCAATTTCAAATAACAAGATTGAAGAAGTAATCAAGAACTTACCAGCAAATTGAAGTTCAGTACTAGATGGATTCTCAGCCAAGTTCTACCAAACCTTTAAATAAGAACTAATACCAATCCTCCTCCAATTATTCCAAGAAATAGAAAAGGAGGGAACCCTTCCAAACTCATTCAATGAAGTCAATATCACCCTTACATCAAAACCAGACAAAGAGGCTGGGGATGTGGCTCAAGTGGTAGCGCGCTTGCCTGGCTTGCGCGCGGCCCGGGTTCGATCCTCAGCACCACATACAAACAAAAAAAACCAGACAAAGACACGACAAGGAAAGAAAACTTCAAACCAATATCCCTGATGAACATAGATGCAAAAATTCTTAATAAAATGCTGGCAAAACATACTGAAAAGACTGTGCACCATAATCAAGTGAGTTTCATTCCAGGCATGTACGGTTGGTTCAACATACAGAAATCACTAAATATATGCACCACATCAATAGACTTAAAGACAAGAATCACATGATCATCTCAATGGATACAGAAAAAGCATTTGACAAAATACAGCATCCATTCATGATTAACACTAGGAAAAAATAGGAATAAAATGACCATATCTTAACATTGTAAAAGCTGTATGACAAACCCAAGGCCAACATTGTTCTAAATAGAGAAAAACTAAAAGCATTCCTCTAAAAATAGAAACAAGACAGGGATACCCACTTTTACCACTTTTATTCTCAATAGTACTCAAATCTCAAGCCAGAGCAATTAGGCAAAAGAACACTTAACTTTTGATTGAAATAACTTAAACTCTGTGATTCCAGTTAGGAAAGATTTCAGGAAAATTATGAAGAACAGATCTGTTGGTCTTGTCCAGGGTCACTAGTATGGCTGTAGTCATCTGGTGCTCCTTCAGTAGTTTGGTGGCTCTGTGAGGAGTAGATGATCACAGATGGCCTCCCTTACATGTCTGGTGGATGGTAGGCTCTTAGCTAGGGGCATTGATTCTTTAATCTCTGGATTTCTTGAAAAGGCTAGCTCAAGTTTGCTCACATTGTAGTCTTAGGGTTCCTACTGTAACCCAAAGAGAATAAGCACTAATGTGCAAGTACTACTTATACATCTGCTTGTCTTGCATTTGCTAGTGCTACAATGGGTGAAGCCAGTAGTACGCCCTTTCCCTTCTTCAACGAAAAGAAATAAGGACAAAGAAACACTTCCTCTCTATTGAAGGAACAGTAAAGTCATACATCAAATGACCATGAACATAAGTTTGGAATGGTTTTATTGTGGCTGTCTTTGGAAATAATCTGCCATACTCTTTCATGGCCGGTTTTCAGAGTTATAAATAGGTGCAAGCTTATTGCCAATGTTGTCCAATAGGTTGTAGGTTTGTTTTTATTTGTTTGGGTTTTTCGTTTGTTTTACTTCTATTAATAGAATCATTATGAACTCATTGAATTTTGCATATTCAAAAACATGCAAAATGTTGCCATTATTGTTCTTTATGTTAGCCCCAAATTATTGCTTTTTGAGCAGTAGGGGCTCCCTCATATTGACTTCCATGTCTTTTTGACACAATTTGTTTACTCTGGGATAATTTTTTTCTTTCCCTTGCTTACATTGTATATTTTCTGACTCAAACTTGGAACTGACCATTTTTCATGAAATCTTGATTCTGGGCACAGGTTGTGTTCATCGGTGCTGAATTGTCATTACAAATTTGGAAATTATTTTCTTGAAAATGTAATTATTAGGGAGGAAAATAATGCATTAATGTTGTGATTTCAAATTTAGTATTTGGTGATGATAAAGGTGCTCTATTTATATTCTAAAGAGTTCTATGGAATGCTATCATAATTCAGATGTACCTATATAAAAGTGCCTTTATTTCCTGTTTAAGGGATACTATTATCTCTCAGCTGGTGGAAAGAGGAAAATGATGCTCTGCCTGGCTTGTGGACGATGCATGAGAGCAGAGAAGAGACTGAAACAGTTGCTTCCAGGGGTTCCATTCCTCTGTGTTTCAGGCTCCAAGACCCAGAAGCCCCTATCACAAGGGCCTTTCAAGGTCATCAGTGTGGTCAAGGTGTGTAATGATCTGAATTCTGCTAATGTACATGTGTCAACAGTTTGGAAACTTTGATGTATTTATTATCTGCCTTGCATTCAAGTTAATCTCCACTCATCCAATTCATCCTCCTCAGGTGCATCTCCACTCATCCAATTCATCCTCCCTTAACACATCCTGCTTGCATTGATTTCCTTTTCCCCACTGTAATTTAAAATACATTGTCTATTAATAGTTCCATCCACCCTGTGAAGTTAATTGGGCACTTCTGCAGCTTTAATTTGCTGAAACTTTCCCTTGTTCTCTGTGTCACTTAGTTGAGGAAATAACTGCAAATCTTTACTTAGTGGAACAGCTTTTTTACCTGTATCCACAGGGTAAACTTCTTTGATGAGCATGGAGCATTTCAGAGGGAATTTGACATGTTGTTGTTAACAATTCAGGTTGGGTGTCTGAATTCACACATCCATGTCTAATGCTATTTAGAGTTCTTGGAGATGAAAAAACAAAAACAAAAACCAACCAACCAAACAAACAAAATCCTCTGCTACTTTTGTGTGACCTTAATTTGAAATGGTACTATTTAAGAGATCCTCCCTTCAAGTTTAGAAGTGAAAAAAGCTGAGGGAACTTGCACACCTGAATATAAAGGAGCAAGTCCAAAAAGGTGGGCACCCTCCAGCCTGTCCTCTCAAGGCTGGCCTGCCCCATCTCCACATCTCGCTCATCTCCTAATTCCCAGCCACATTGTGCCACCTGTTACCATCCACTGAAACAATATCTAAAGGAAAAAGGAATCAGTCCTCTGGGAAGCCGGAGGGCATTTGGTTTGGAGGAGCTGATTACCAAGATCCTCAGAGTTACAGCATCTCAGACAGGTTTTCCCTCAGGGCAGCATCCTAGTTAGGGATGAAGTGGCTTTCACCCCTTCATTACCATGTGCTTGACACTGTTCTCATTCCCCTCCTTTCATCAGCATCTTCCACCATAGGACGGCATCATTCTAAAGTCAAAAATTGAGGGAATGTCGGTGGTGGTATTGTGTCCTCTTACTTTGATCTCAGGCTGTCTTTGGCCCTGCTGCCATCTCCTGTCACAGGTGAAAGCAAAAGAAACAAAAAATGTAACATTAACCTCAAATAAAATAAATGCAGAAGGCCCCAAACAGACCAGATGCTCAGAAGTCACCGGTGTCAGGGACGGAAAAAGAACTTAAGATTTCTGTCCAGTGTCCTTCCCATTATAGCACTGGTATCTATAGTACATGAAGTGACCATAGCAAAATTTAAATATCACACACACACACACACACACACTCATTGAAATGAGACTGAATGATGCTCAAATAAAAAAACTAAAATTTAAAGGTTTGTATCAATGTACAATTTTTTTTAAATGAATCAGGCTGACTTGTCATCTTACGAGGCTGACAAAACTCTAAGTTATTATGAAGAACTTCTATTATCTTTACGGATGAAGACCTGCATGCAAGTTGTGTATCACAGTGGTATAGCAGCAACACACCAGAAGGCAGTGAAAATAATCGCGTACAAAAACGGGGATGGATATCGTAATGGGAAGTTAATTGTGGCTGGAACATTCCCCATGGTAAGTGACTGTCACTTAAATGCTGCTTACATTCTCAGAGGTAATGATAATGGTGATTCTCCTGATAAGAAAAAAAAAATGAGATTGAGTGATAAATGTCCCTGGCCAGGTTTACCAATTTAAGCTGATGAGATTAAGATCCGTGTTTCCTTAAAGGCATTATTTTTTATTGTATTTCTTTGGATAGACTTAGAAAAAATTTTTAAAAATCAGAATGTGTTTTCTTAGATTGGCTCCAAAGCAAAGATATAAAAGGAGAAAAAAATAAAACTACCCAATTTTCTTCATTCTTATCAAGAACAATGTCAGTTTCTTCCCTCCTTCCCAAGCCAACTTCCAATTTTATGTCATCTGAGTGATCTAAGAGATGCCACCTTGTTTATCATCTGCAGCATTAGAGTGTTTATTTGTTGATAGGGTGCTTCATTTTCAAATTGGAGAAGAAGGGATTGTGTTAAGAGGAACTGTGTGGTCTGTCTTAAAGAACACATAGACACAGGAATGAAAGAGAGTCCAGAAGGCCCAAGCCCAGATTTGTCTTTCCAGGTTTAATGATCATCCTGTCTGTGCATTCAGATTAATACTTTAGTAACATATTTTACAGGCGATGTTAAATATGATATAAAGTTCTCATTGGAACTTCTTTACAAACGCTACTTATTTATCCACTCACCTCTTTGGTTGAAAAATAAATGGATTTTTAAATAAAATATTGTTGTTCAGTAAACTAAACAAAGTACAGAAGTTAGTGACTTGAAGATTCACTCAGGGATCCATACTGTCTTTTATGGTCTTGGGAAAAAATATTAGCCTTTTCATTCTGTTTTCCCATCTACCAAATGGAGGTAATAATACATGTCATATCTTGGTTTAAAAGTTAACTACTCATTTATTTTAGAGCAGTTTATCAATATGAAATATTACAATAATTTTATACCTTATCAAGCAACAAAATTGAAAGTAGATTTCTCTATTGGACATTCCTTAGAAAGTACTCTGAGGCTAAAATGTATTAACATGCATCAGCTGCTATGTTACATTTTTAGAGCTAGGAATTTTCACAGTGGGATTAGACTAATATAAAATGGTATAGAACAATCTAATATTAGAAATCATTACTAATCAAAAATCAAGATCAGGGAAGGTGATGTAGCTCAGGAGTAGAATGGTTGCTTAGCATGTGTGAGTCCTTATTTTAATCCCTACTACTATTATTACACACACACACACACACACACACAATTAAGATTAGTAGTTACTCAGATCTGTATTTTCTCAAGTTAAAAGATTTTCTCATCTGAAAGGTGAGCTCTTCTTTATTATTCCCAATTCTATCACTAGTTCGTGTCAGTCCTTCACAGACTGTGTTGTTTAGCTTCTTACAGAATGCACAGGACAGCTTGGGCTTTCCAGAGCAGCTTCCAAAGTATACACCAGAGATGGAACCACAGTCTTTACCTTGCGTGATTTGGTTTTATGGGCTCTAAATGAATCCTTTATGCAGAGAGACTCTGAAGAACAAAAAACAGGCTCCACTCCGGTTGGAACAGAAGAGATGACTGCTAAAAGTATGTGGACAATGCTTCTGCTTATGTTCAATCATGAAAAAGTTAAATGAGATTCTTTCAATCACCTCTTCTAGAATTTTAAAATCACAACCAGCTATTATTATAACTGATTTAAGAGTCTCAATGAGATTCTCTGAGGCATAACTTGGGTTATGAACTTGGGTTTTGAAGCCACAATACTAAGGTTCAAGTTCTAGCTCTGTCACTTGCTCAGTGGCTTTTGGGAAAGTTTTTAACACTATGTACCTCAGTTTTCTCATTTGTAAAATGAGGGTACTACTAGTCACTTCATGGAGTGTTTTTAAGGACTGTCTTGAAATAAAAACCATATATAAAATTTTCTCTTGAATGTTATCTTAGTTCATTTTATGCTACTATAACTGAGTACTATAGATCCAGTAACTGGTTGATTTATAAAGAATAAGTATTTACTTCTCACAGCTTCGGAAGCTGGAAGTCTAAAATCAAGGCCCTGGCAGGTTTGGTTTTCTAATGAGGGTTGCATTCTCCAGAGGGGAGAAGTGCTATGTTCTCAGGAGGCTAAAGATAGAGGGCAGGAGAGCCAAACACTGTGTGAAGCCTCTTTAGTAAGGACCGTCATCCCATTCACAAGGAGAGGGACTCTTATGACTGCCTTTGAAGGTCCCACCTTCAGAGACCATCACATTGACCATTAAGTTTCAATATCGGAATTTTTCTGGAGGGGACACGTTCATACCACAGCACTCACACACCCATACCACAGAAATACACACATACACATATTCGCTTGAATATATATATTTAATATCTATATTAAATATATTTATTTGGCCCTCATAAATATATTAATAAAATTTTTAATGAATATATTAATAAAAGTGTACATACACATATACACACATGTAGATACATATATAT
Organism: Marmota flaviventris; assembly: GCF_047511675.1. Lineage (NCBI taxonomy): Eukaryota > Metazoa > Chordata > Mammalia > Rodentia > Sciuridae > Marmota > Marmota flaviventris. Next base: position 34,030,985 of record NC_092506.1, read on the forward strand.
GTGTATGTATTTTTTTTTACTTAGAACAATGCCTGGTTGATGTTTATCCAAACATTCAATGAATATTACTTATTATTATTCTGTATAGAATATTACTTATTTTTGTTGCTGTGCTTGCTGCTGATATGTACTATGTAGTTAGGTTTGCAGCAGTTGTGTTTGTATAGAATATGTATATATTTTTTCTTTTTATTCATACATGTTAATTGTACAAATTGATGAGTTTCTTGTGACATTTCCATATGGGCATATATTGTGCATTGATATTTCCACTTTCCCTCTACATCTGTCAACATCCCTCTTTCCCCCTTTACTAGCCTCTAAAAGTCCCTCTCTATTTTCAGGTTATATTTTATTTTAATTTTATTGTTTTCACATAAAAGAGAAAGTATGTGATATTGTCTGAATAATTTCACTTGACATGATGTCCTCCAGTTCCATCCATTTTCATGCAAATGACAGATTTTATTCTTCTTTATAGATGAATAAGAGTTCATTGTGTATATATCTCATCATTTCTTTATCCATTCATCTGTTAGATGTTGAGGAGCACCTAGGCTGATTTCATATTTTGGCTAATGTGAATAGTGCCACAATAAACATGGGTATGCAGGTGTCTCTTTTGTATACTGACCTTATTTCCCTCAGATTTATACCCAGGAGTGGTATAATCTGGTCATATGGTGGTTCTATTTTTAGTTTTTTGAAAAAGAGACCTCCATACTGTTTTTTTATAGTGACTATACTAATTTACATCCCCCCAAACAGTATATAAGACTTTTTTCCTTACATCTTTGCTAGCAGTTGTTCTCTTTTGTTTTTTGTAGAAGTAATTTTATTTATTTTATTTTTATTCTTACATCATTGATAAATTTGGAATGCATTTTTTTCATTTTATAATTTGTTCTAATTAGTTATACATGACAGCAGAATGCATTTTGACACTCTGTCCACAAATAGAGCACAACTTCTCCTTCCTCTGGCTGAACATGGTACAGAGTCACATCAGTAGTATAATCATACATGTATATAATGTTATAATGTCCATTCCACCATCCACCCAGTCCCCACACCTCCTCCCCTCCCCTCACTCCCTTTGCACAATCCAAAGTTTCTTCATTCTTTGCCCCACCCCATTATGGATCAACATCTGCTTATCAGAGAAAATAATCGGCCTTTGTTTTGGGGGGGTTGGCTTATTTCACTTAACATGATATTCTCCAACTCCATCCATTTACCTGCAAATGCCATGATTTCATTCTTCTTCAAGACTGAGTCATATTCCGTTATATATATATATATATATATATATATATATATATATATATATATATATATATATATATATGCCATAGTTTCTTTATCCATTCATCTGTTGAAGGGCATTGAGGTTGGTTCCATCATTTAACTATTGTGAATTGAGCTGCTATAAACATTGAGATGGCTACATCACTATAGTATGCTGATTTTAAATATTTTGAGTATAAATTGAGGAGTGAGATAGCTGGGTCAAATAGTGGTTCCATTCTAACTTTTCTAAGGAATCTCCATACTGCTTTCCATAGTGGTTGCACTAATTTGCAGTGCTACCAGCAATATATTAGTGTACCTTTTCCCCACTTCCTTGTCAACACTTATTATTGCTTGTATTCTTGATAATTGCCATTCTGACTGGAATGAGATGAAATTTTAGAGTAGCTTTGATTTGCATTTCTCTAATTGCTAGAGATGATGAACATTTTCCCATATACTTGTTGATCAATTGTATTTCTTTTTCTGTAAAGTATCTGTTCAGCTCCTTAACCCATCTACTGATTGGGTATTTGTTTTTTGGTGCTGAGTTTTTTAACTTCTTTATATGTCCTGGAGATTAGTGCTCTGTCTGAGGTGCATGTAGTAAATAAAGATTTTCTGCCATTCTGTGGGCTCTCTCTTCATGTTATTGATTGTTTCCTTTGCTGAGAAGCTTTTTAGTTTGAATTCATCCTATTTATTGATTCTTTTTTTTTTTTTACTTATTACGCTATAGAGTCCTAGTTAAGGAAGTCAGTTCCTAAGCCGACATGGTAGAGATTTGGTCCTATTTTTTCTTCTATTAGCCACAGGGTCTCTGTTCTAGTTCCTAAGTCTCTGAACCACTTTGAGTTGATTTTTGTGCAGGATGAGAGATAGAGGTCTAATTTTATTTTTCTCCATATGGATTTCCAGTTTTCCCAGTGCCATTTGTTGAAGAGGTTATCTTTTCTCCAATGTATGTTTTTGGAGCCTTTGTCTAATATGAGATAACTCTACTTATGTGAGTTTGTCTCTGTGTCTTCTATTCTGTACCATTGGTCTATATGTCTACTTTGGTACCAATACCATGCTATTTTTGTTACTATTGCTCTGTAGTATACTTTAAGGTCTGATATTGTGATGCCTCTGCTTCACTTTTCTTGCTAAGGATTGCTTTGGCTATTCTGGGTCTCTTGTTTTTCCAAATGAATCTCATGATTGCTTTTTCTAGTTCTATGAAGAATGTTATTGGGATTTTAATTGTAATTGCCCAGAACATGGGATATATTTCCATCTTATAAGGTCTTCAATTTCTTTTTTTAGTGTTCTGTAGTTTTCATTGTAGAGGTCTTTCACCTCTCTTGTTAGAATGATCTCCAAGTGTGTGTGTGTGTGTGTGTGTGTGTGTGTGTGTGTATGTGTGTGTTTAGGCTACTGGGAATGGGGTAGTTTTTCTAATTTCTCTGTTTCAGAGTATTCATCACTGATGTATATAAATGCCTTTGATTTATTCCTGCCACCTTGCTGACTTCATTTATTAGCTCTAGGTGTTTTCTGGTGGGATTTTTTGAATCTTCTAAATATAAAATCATGTAGTCATCATATAATGATAGTTTGAGTTCTTTGTTTTTTATTTGTATCCTTTTAATTTCTTTTATTTGTCTAATTTCTCTGGCTAGAGTTTCCAGGACTTTGTTGAATAGAAGTGGTGAAAGAGGGCATTCCTGTCTTGTTCCAGTTTTTAGAAGGAATGCTTTCAATTTTTCTCTACTTAGAATGATGTTGGCCTTAAGATTAGCATAGATAGCTTTTGCAATGTTGAGATATGTTCTTACTATCCCTAGTTTTTCTAGTGTTTTGAAAATGAAGAGGTGCTATATTTTGTCAAATGCTTTTTCTACATATATTGAAATAAATGATCATATGATTCTTGTCTTTAAGTCACTTGATGTGTCTTCTATTCTATACCATTGGTCTATATGTCTACTTTGGTACCAATACCATGCTATTTTTGTTATTTATATTTATAAATTTCTGTATGTTGAACCAACCTTGCATCCCTAGAATGAACCCCACTTGATCATGGTGCACTATTTTTAAAATATATTTTGTATGCGATTTGTCAGAATGTTATTGAGAATTTTTGCATTAGGGACATTGGTCTAAAGTTTTCTTCCCTTGATGTGTCTTTGTCTGGTTTTGGTATCAGGGTGTTACTAGCCTCATAGAATGAGTTTGAAAGGGTTCCCTCCTTTTCTATTTCATGCAATAATTTGAGGAATATTAGTGCTAATTCTTTTGTGAAGATCATGTAGAACTTGGCTGATAATGCGTCTGGTCCTGGGCTTTTCTTGGTTGGTAGACTTTTGATGACATCTTCTATTTCATTGCTTAAAAATGATCTGTTTAAATTATGCATGTCCTCTTGATTCTGTTTGGATAGTTCATGTGTCTCTAGAAATTTGTTGATGTCTTCAAGATTTTCTATGTTATTGGAATATAAATTTTCATAATAGCTTCTATTTATCTTCTGCATTTCAGTAGTGTATGTTGTGATATTTACCTTTTTAATCATGAATTTTAATAATTTGAGTTTTGTCTTCATTAGTGTAGCTAAGGGTTTATCAATTTTATTTATTTATTCAAAGAAACAACTTTTAATTTTGTCAATTTTTTGAATTGTTTCTTTTGTTTAAATTTCATTGATTTCAGCTCTGATTTTAATTATTTCCTGTCTTCTACTGCTTTTGTTGTTGATTTGTTCTTTTACTAGGGTTTTGAGATATAATATTTGGTCATTTATTTGTTGACTTTTTACTCTTTTATTGAATGAGCTCAATGCAATGAACTTTCCTCTTAGCACTGCCTTCATAATGTCCCAGGGATTTTGATATGCTGTATTGGTGTACTTACTTACCTCCATGATTTCTTCTGCTATCCATTTGTCATTCAATAGCATGTTATTTAGTCTCCAGGTTTTGGAGTAGCTTCTATTTTTTATTTTATCATTGATTTTAGTTTCATTCTATTATGATCTGATGGAATGCAGGGTAGTATTTCTATTATTATTATTATTATTATATTTGCTACGAGTTACTTTGTGGTATAACATCCAGTCTGTTTTAGAGGAGAATCCATGGCTGGGCTAGCTGATAGCAAGATGTCCTCACACCCTCTTCCCGTTTTCCCACTTGTTATAGCCGGTCCCTCCTGTCCCCATGCACTTCAGGACTCACTGAGCTGGAGACAGTCCTGTTTTCTCCAGGGTCTCCAACCTATACTCGCCACCCCCATGTCCTATCCAGGGAACTGTCCCCGGTCTCCAGCTTTCCAGGCTTTTCAGGTCAAGACTGACCCACACAGACCCAGCTGTAATCTGATGGACCTGGACTTCAGATTCCCCAGGCTTTGCCTTGCTGTAGCCCCAAGATATCAATGCTGTTCCAACTTGCACAGAGACCACCATGGATGCGCTCACACAAAGGAATGACCCTGCAAAGAGGTAGCCAGATGGAGGCCATTAGCACACCCAGCAGGAAGACCCCAGATGCAACCAGACCTGCACATACCCTGACAATACATCTCCAGGCCCTGGTTGGTGCCCCCAGGCTAAGGCAGCCACACCCAGAGATGGCAACAGTGGCAACAACAAACCTTCAGGCCTCTTAGCCCTGGATTCCCAGGCCCTGGCCAGTGTTCCACGATGGCAGCAGCTGCATGTGACCAAACCTGTGTGTACCCTGAAAATGGATTTCCAGGCAGCAACAGGCAGCAGGCACTCCTCAGGCAGTCTGTGGGCAGTTGGCAGTGTCAGCAAGACATCTGCATGCAAAAGGCGGGTGATATACTGGCAAAGGGCTAGTGATCACAGTGGACAAACAGAGGTCAAAGAGCAGGGGATCGGTGGGCAGTGAGAGCTCTTGCAGAGAACCAGTATTTCCTCTGCCTGAATCCCATGTCACAGAGCAACAAGGAATGCATCCTCCCTCTAGTATGCTATCTTAGATCTCCTTGTTTGGTTTTTGATAATAACCATGGTAACTATGGTGAAATGGGATCTCACTACAATTTTGATTTGCATTGCTCTGATGTCTAAAGTTATTGAGCATTGTTTTCATATATTTATTGACCATTTGTATATCTTTTTTTAAATACCTTTATTTCACTTATTTATTTTTATGTGGTGCTGAGGATCAAACCCAGGGTCTCTCACATGTGAGGTGAGCACTCTACCGCTGAACCACAACACCAGCCCATTTGTATATCTTTTGAGACATGTATATTCAGGTCATTTTTGTTTGTATTACTTTTTGTTCATTTGAGTTTTTCATGTATTCTGGATTTTAATACTCCATCAGATGCTGACAAAGATTTTTTTTCCCATTTTGGAGATTGTGTCTTAACTCTGTTGAATGTTTCATTTGCTGTCAGAAGCTTTTTACTTGATGTAATCCCATGTGTTAATTCTTGTTTTTATTTTCTAAGCTCCTAGAGTTCCATCCAGGAAACCATTGCTTGTGCCAATGGCTTGAAATGTTTCTCCTGTTTTCTTCTAGTAGTTTCAGAGTTATAGATGTAACATTAAGCTCTTTGATCTATTTTTAGTTGATTTTTTACAGGGTGAGAGATGAGGGTTAGTTCTAATCTTCTATATGTGAATATCCAGTTTTCCCAGCACCATTTGTTGAAGAGATGATCCTTTCACAATGTGCGTTTTTAATAGCTTTGCCAAGAATTGGTTGACTGAAGATGTGTAGATTCATTTTTGTGTCCTCATTTTTGTCCTAGTCTGTTTACATATCTACTTTTATGGCAATATGCTGTTTTGTTATTATGGCTCTGTAGTATGTTTTAAAATTAGGTATTGTGATACCTCCAAATTGTTCTTTTTGATCAAGATCACTTTAGCTGTTCAGGGTTTTTGTGCTTCCATATAAATTTTACGATTTTTTTCTCTTGTTTTGAGAAAGAATATCATTGGTATTTTGATGAGAATTACATTGAATCTGTAGATTGCTTGGGTAGTGTGGCAATTTAAACAATTATTCCTTTCAATCCATGAACATGGTTAAGTCTTTCAACCTTCTACTGTTTTTCTCAGGTTTTTTTTTTTTTTAGTGTTTGGTAATTTTCATTGTAGATAACTTCCATCTTTTAGTTTTATTCCTAGGTATTTTGTGTGTATTTTTGGGGCTATCGTGAATTTCTTGATTTCTTTCTCAGCAACTTTATCATTGGTATTCAGAAGAGCTACTGATTTTAGTATATTGCTTTTGTATCCTGCTACTTTACTGAATTTGTCAATTCTAAAGGTCTTTTGGTAGAGTCTTTAGAACTTTCTCTGTATAGAATCATATCATCAACAAGCAGAGATAATTTGACATCCTCCTTTCCTATTAGTATCACTTTTATTTTATTTCTCTTTCCTATGTGTGATCTGATTGAAATTTTGAGCATTATATTGAATAAGAGTAGTGAGAGTGGACACTTGATCCTGATCTTGGAGGAAATACTGTCAGTTTTGTCCATTCAGTATGATGTTGGCTATGGTTTTGTCATAAAGAGTCTTTATTTTGTTAAGGTATGATTCTTCTATCCCCTGTTTATTCAGGACTTTCATCACAAAGGGATATTGAATTTGGTCAAAGACTTTTTCTGAAATTATCATGTATTTTTATCCTTGATTCTATTTTTGTGCTGTATTACATTTATTGATTTGAATATGTTGAACTATCCTTGCATCTCTGGAATGAAATCAACTTGATCATGGTGTATGACATTTTGAAATGCGCTGTAAAATTTGGCTTGCAAGTATTTTATTTAGACTTTTTGCATGTATATCCATTAGGGATATTGGAGTATAATTTTATTTATTTGATGTGTCCTTAGGTTTTGGTAGTAGGATAATTTTGACTTCATTGAATGAGTGTAGAAGAGCCCACTCACTTTATAGTTTATGAAATCTCTTGAGGAGCATTGGGATTAGTTCTTCTTTAAAAGTCTGATGAAATTCAGCAGTGAATCCATGTGGGACTGGGCTTTTCTTTGTTGCGAGCCTTCTTATTACTGCTTCAATCTCAGTACTGTATATTGATTTATTTAGGTTTCTTATGTCCCCTTGGTTTGATTTTGGTAAATCTTATGTGTCTAGAAATTTGTCAATTTCTTCTAGATTTACCAATTTGTTGGCAAGTAGTTTTTCAAAATATTCCCTAATGATCCTTTTTAATTTCAGTGGTGCCTACTTTAATGTCTCCTTATTAATGTCTAACTTAATTTGGGCCTTCTCTTTTAATTAGTTTAGCTTAGGGTTTGTCAATTTTACTTATCTTTTCAAGAACCAACTTTGTTTATTCAATTCTTTGTATTGTTTTTATCTTTATTGCATTGATTTATGCTCTAATCTTATTATTTCTTTCCTTCTACTGGTTTGGGGCCTTGTTTGTTCTTGTTTCTCTAAGACCTTTAGATGCATCATTAGGTAATTTATCTGAGATCTCTTTATTATTTTAATGACAACACTCCTTGCTATAAACTTCCCTTTCAGTGCTGCTTTTGTTATATTCCACAAGTTTCAGTATATGCGGTTGCATATACTGAATTTCCCTCTGATTTCTTCAATGACCCAGTTCACCTAATAGTATGTTGGTCAATCTCCATGTTTTTGTCTAATTTCTGCAATTTCTCTTGCTGTTGATTTCTGGTTTCATTCCATTATGATAGATAAGGTGAAGAAATTATTTCTTTTTTTAAATTTGATAATACTTACTTTGTAGCTTTCATATTTCTTGTGTTTCTGTGTTGAGATTTGCACATCTATTGAAATGGAAACTTCTTTCACTTTTATATGAGGCCTTCTGATGATACATATTGGGGTATCTGTTTTGTAATGTTGAATTTAATTCCATTAGACCTCATAGTTTAATCTCCCTGCAGCTTCTTTGCTGTGATTAGTGGGTTTTGACATAATGTATCAGAGCCTAAGGGACCTACTTTCTCTAATGGTCTTCCAAGGGTAGGGTCCCTTTGGTAATTTAGATAGGTGTGGTGTATGTAGATGGCAGATGATGTGGAATTCACTTTCTGTGGTTACTCCTGCAATGGAAGTGGTTGCCCTATCAGGTGGTGGGTGTTGCCATGTGCACTGTCAATTATGGCTCTGTTACTTGAAAAGTATTTCTGATACAGGATGTTCCAACTGAGGTGAAGGGCCTGAAGATTACCTGTTCAGACAATGGTGCAGTTTCTGACGTTTCATATGGAGAGGTAGGGACTGGGATCACAGCTCCTCCTCTGTGGCACTCACATCCAATCTTGTTAGCAATGTGTGATATGACAGGTATGATGACAGCCAATGCTGAGGACCCTCATAGATGCAGTGTCCACAGGAGTTGTTTTATTTCTATTGATTATTTCTGTGATATGACTATCAAGGAGTGGGATGTCATAAGCCCCTAGCTGTGCCCCTTGGGGACTAGTCACCACCTGGAGACTTTTGTCCCCATTCTTTTAAGTTGAAACATCCACCAAGGTTTAACCAGGACTTGGTTGTATCTGGAACAAGGTACAATTCCACTCAGGTAGACTTTAGTGTAGCTAAGTGTCAGATCACCCAATGTATATGAATTCCCAGGCTTGATCCCCATCTCCACTAAATAAGTAAATACATAACTATATAAACCATATAAAAATAAGATAACAACAATAGCATCAATCACCATAACAGAGAAGAAAGAGGAAAATATAGAATATGATAAAAAGATTCTTAAAAATTAAAATTAAAAAAGAAGTTAATAAAGTGAAAAGGGAAGATAAAAAATTAGAAAGAGTAGAATAAAATTTTTTAAAGGTCCAAAAATTTCTTCCCCTCTAAGATGCTCAAACAAAGGGAGGAGAGTGGATGATCACAACCTATGCCAATCAAAACTTTACTGTCTTCTTAGGCTGTGCACCCTATGTACTGAGTGAGTGAGGGGCTAGGGGTTTTTCTAACCCCAGTTCTTTCCATTGTGTAGCTTACCAGGTTATAGGCAGGTGTGATCTCTGGCTGACACTAGTTGGAATTCCTCTATTTCTTTGCATTCTGAAATATGCCAAGGTCAAATGCAAAGTCATCCAGGCAATCTGTAGCTTTTTGAACTGTGCACTCTGAAGGCAGGGCAAACACTCATTTGTTTTGTTCTCTAATGTTCAAGAAATAATTATGTGAACATTTAGTGCCTAACTAATTACTAAAACATATAATTCTGCCTTTATTTGGCATATGGAACATTTGGTCTTCAGGTTGTATAAGATTATAATTTCAAACACACATCTTTCAAATTCTTAATGCTAAGTGAATTTAGCCTATCCCCCCCCCAAAAAAAAAAAACAAATGTCGAATGTTTTCTTTGATATGAGGATGCTGACTCATAGTGAGAAAATATTTTGAAAAACAAATGAATTCAAAAAGCATATTTGTTCATTATTCATCAAACAATGATAAATGTTCTATTTGTTTCCAGAAAACTATATAATGAAATTGAGAACCAAATTATTTTCTGGATCTGTGAAATCTGATAGTTTGGATGGTATAGATAAGTCTTTGCTCACCCTCATCCTCAGAAATCCTATTGCTGTCTGGGTATCTTGTGGTGAACCATTTATACCTCCAAATGGTAAGTGTTTTCATTTTCACTTTCTTTCAATTAACTATATGAAGGTGGAGAGAAGTAAATCTTATGTCATAACAAGAAAATGAATTAAATGTGTATAATGTCAACATAATAACATCACATTTATGCAAAGAACAGGAGGTCCATCAATTAATATGCGCACAAGGATAGCTATACTTACATATTTGCACAATTACCAGCTTTTTCTTACTGGAATGAAGTATTCTGTGTGGAAAAAATGTCTAATTTAGTTGATAAAGAGATCCTTGGTCTATAAGACGGAGAATAATGGTATACATTAGAAAATAACAAATGAGTTTAATTCGCACTGAGGACGACCTGTCTGCACATTTTCATTTTTAAGAATTGCACCCTTTAGGCAGTAGGTGAATGTTTAAAAAATGAATGGTTCCAAGCCAGGCTTTCATCACCTCCAAATAGTTTGTGGAAGTGGAAAATGAAATATGGCTATTGCATATGGTAAATCTGTATAATAAAACAGCACTGTTCTTCTTTTTTTCCATAAAGAAATGCCGTAAGCCCTGTCATCTTTCAAGTGAGGTTTCTTTTAATGACCCTTACCTTTTAATTACTTGTTTCTAATTGAATCTATTTCTTGAAACAGAAAGTTCTTTATAAATTATTAGTGTTCATGATAAATTACTGTTGATAAAAGAATGTAAGGTAAAATATCATGTATTTTTATTATTCTAGCATTGCAGAAAGCAGAAAAATTAGAGAAACAGAACTGGCTAAAAAAGGACAAAATTTTGGCTGATCTAGGTACCATGAAACACAAAATGAGGCAGTTAAAAGGTCAGTACGAACTAAACCAACATGATTGTGTTTAATTCTAAATGTAACCTCAATTTGCTGATAGTTATTTTCTACTATTAAATACCAAGAATTTAACATAAATATTTTGTTACACAGTCATTTGAGCAGAATCCAAAACCTAATAATACATTTTTATATTGATTTTATATTTGTAAATTTTATATTAACAGGAATACCATATAACATATACATACATTTAAAAAATTAGGAGAGTATCTGTGACAGATAATCACCCTTTTGCTTTTGAAATGATTCCTAAATTAACATTTTATGGGCTTTGGAATTAGTTTTTGTTTAAACAAAACATTTCAGTGATTCCTTGGGTATTGTTTTATTTTTGTTGTTTTTAATAATCAGAATAAGGAAGTACTAAAATCTTCAATGGTCATTGTCAATATCACAAGGACTCCTTTTTATACAACATAAGACATGCTATTTATGGTCAAAGTGATCAGTTGGCATAATTTGTCATCTTCCATTCTTTTTTTTTTTTCATAGAATCTTGGGATCCTAGACTTATTCTATTTCTAGTACTTGAAATAGAAGTGGTTTTTTGGAAAGAAACAATGTTCTGGAGACTTTAGATGAGGAAGGTAGAATTTATTTCAAGCTTCATAATAGCAGAATTTTAACTCAAGTATCTTGCTTCAATAAGTAGCACAAATTACAGCACAAGACAGATCTCTGATTTGAAATGGCTACTGTCCATTTCTTACCAAAGCCATATTGATTGGCTATAAGTGAAAAATTTCTGTTACTACTCATAGCCTCTTCTGCTCCTACTTCTAGACATTTTAAAGTTCTATGGACATGTCCAAAACGAAATCTATTACATCCCTCCTATATCAGTGCATCTTTGTTTTCTCTAGCAACACATTCTACCACCATCTACCCAGTTATTATGTCACAGAAGCTGGGAAGTTATTCTTGGCATCTCCTTCTCCCTCATCTTTCCCAAGAAAATATTTAGCAAGCCTTCTTACTCTGAATCTGTTAAGTTGATCTCAAATGATTTTAACCCTTTTAGTCTACAATTATTATCCAAGTTCAAGCATGTAATATCCAGTCCTTAGATTACGGAGTTTTCAAACTGGTCTTCCTCCTTCTGATGACAGCAGTTACCTTTATATGAATAGGATGATGTTCTAGAGATGAAGGGATCATGCATAAATGCAAAGGAGTCATGGTTCTCCAGGTATAAAAACTTTCAAGGGTTCTATTATTTTTAGGATGTAGTTGAAGCTCCTTATATGGGTCTTCCTGATCTCATTTTCTGTGAGTTCCCACTCTCTCTGCTCACCACACTCCAAACATCTCAAATTTATTTTAGTGCTCCAGACAACACATGCTGTCTTCCTGAGGTTTGACACCCTCAGTTCCCTCTGCCTTGGTGTTTTCTTTCTTCTGAACTCTTGGATTGCTCCTACTCATTCTCATTCTCTATATATTTTAGATAACTCGTTACTTCTTCCTGGAATCCTCCTCCAACCTTCCAAGCCTGGGATAATGTGTTGATAACACTCTGAATTTCTCCTCTGATAGTTCTTATCGCATTATTTTAATTACCTATTCATTTGACTATCTTCCTTCTATCAAATCATGAATTGTAGACCCATCTAATTTGTTATTTGAATAACTGTGGAATGATTGGCTTAACCGTGGTGACTTGCTACCATAATTCCAGGGATTCAGAAGGCTGAGACAAGGTTGCAAGTTTGAGACCAGCCTCAGCAAATATTTGACCCCCCCAATAACTTAGCATGTCCTTATCTCGAAATAAAAAATATAAAAATAAAAAGGACTGGGGATGTAGCTCAGTGGAAAGGTTCAAAATCCAGTACCAAAAATAAATAAATGAATGAATAAATAAAAGTAATTTCAACCATTTATTCTAGGCTCTAGGGAGTGATTCAAACTTTATTCTTAAATCAAGTTAAATCAATAGAAAGCAGCATACTGAAAAGTGCCCCTTGCAGAGCTGCCTGACTGAATTCTGATTTGATGCCACATCTTTAGCTTTTATTACAATTAAATATCAAAAAGGCATTTAAAGTAAACTTGGAGTCATCTACAATATTACTGTTGAATACAGTCTTTATTTGGTCAGTTGATTTCCATTATGGAGTGATCCATCGATGTAGTTTCTCTTCTAATTTAATGCTAAGATAAATCTTGCATCTACTTACAAACTTGTATATTTTCCGCTATTAAATATAAACTCAAAACATGTTCATAAAATACTCTGAATAAGGCCCTTTTCTAACTGTTAAGATTATGAGAATTAAAAAAAAAACCCCACAAATCTTATCTCTGGTAACTGCATTCCTATTAGATGGTGTGTCTCTTGAGGGTTGAATTAAAGGGGAAGTATGATAAGTATGAATAGTTGCTGAATTGACTACTTCTTCTTATTATTATAGCTGTTAGTAAATGCAACAAATACCATGTGCAAAAAACTGTGGTAAGTTGATTTTACATTGCATTTGTAAGCGTGATCATTGCCATTATCATTTATAGTATGAGTGATTACTTTATAGGGCTTTTATGATTAGAAAATGTCAAATATTTACTACATGGTTACAGCAAATAATCAATATTGGGATAAGGTTCCTGAGAAGACAGTATATTTTTCCACTTGAGGTTTTAAAACTAGTAAATGAAACTCAGAAATACAAATCAGGCCTAGGTATCACCTTTGTTATACATACAGACAGTGTTGGAACATTTCTTTTGATGTGTGAACTGAAACCCCAAATCGGGTAGACTTGTCTTTTCCAGGCAAAAAATGATACTGAACCAGGGGTGGACCTTCCAGTAAGGGAGGGGATGAGGGGACTGGCTTAAGCAGTTAGGCTTAGAGTATGACAGAACATCAAAACACTTATGTTTTCAAGTTTCCAAGAGAAAAGAGGGGAAAAATGGTCAAGAATTGTCAACTTATTTTTACCAATTTCCAACTAGAGAAATCATCTGCATTATCAATGGTGTTCCATCCACTTGAAATGAAACTTTTAGAAGAGGGCTAATAATTAGCTATTATCATAACTGACCCCTGATCTCATGTGAAATAAATAGGGTGTTTGGAAAATTTAAGAAGAAAATAAAAATAGTTTATTCAATATATTTTTGCCTTTCTTTGATATATGTTATTCTTACCTACATAAATAATAGTTTATTATAAAAACCTTTCCCCCAGTTAAAACCTTTTGTGGTGACATTATATCTCTTTATGAAAATTGTAGTGCAAATGCATGCATTTTCTTAAGACCATTAGAAGCAAGTTGACAAATAATAAATAATGCATAATATTTTTTTCTGTTTCCTATGTTCAATCCCTGACTCCCAACAGTGTAATGATAAGCTATTGTTGAACTCCTGGTTTAAAAAATTGCAACGTTTGAAATACATTTTAAATAATATATTTGTTGGAATATTATTCATAAAAATTAAATGTCATAAATTAATGTTATCTCTGTTCTATAAATAAAGTTGACTAAAAACTATAGTTAGTATAAATTTGTATTGAGCAACTACTCTGGTTCTTTTCAAAACACATTACCTAGTGCATTGTCACTGTAACTCATTGGCTAATTGATTCAATCATGCTTTCTTCACATTCATAAATTACATATGAATGCATATTAGACACATAAGATTCTGGTTTATTTGAAAAATCATTGCTGCTACTTATTTTTATTTCTGAATATAGTACCATAAACTTAAGCTGTAAGTACAGATTCTTTATACTCTGCAAATGCAAATGATTTTTAAAGGATTTTGTCATAGTCTAAAAATCTGCCCATTAAGAGTAACTTGGGCATGATTCGGTGGCATATCCCTGTAATCCCAGCAGCTTGAGAGGCTGAGGCAGGAGGATCGCAAGTTCAAAGCCAGCCTCAGCAACAGCAATGTGCTAAGCAACTCAGTGAGACCTTGTCTCTAAATAAAATACAAAATAAGGCTGGGGATGTGGCTCAGTGGTTGAATGCCTCTGAGTTCAATCCCTGGTACCCTCCTGCCGAAAAAATAATTTGGCAAAAAAAATTAAGATGCAGCTTCATCTTATCAACATAATTGTTGCTTTCTCAAAGAAGCTTTCTCTGATATCTCAGACTAGGTCAGCAGCTGCTGTTACATGCTCTCTTAGTCCCTGGTACAGCACTATTGTAATGGATTTTTGGTTTAATCATTTCCTTGGATTTGCCTTCCCTACCAAACTTGAGGCATGGGCTCACTCTCAAACCTGTCTGCATTTGCATCATATTGCACAATGCCTGACCCCTAGCTGGCGCTCAATGTAGACTTCTGGAAGGAGTGTACAAAACAAAACATTAACCAGATCCGTCCACACCAGCCTGTGTGGGACCAAAGCTCACAGAAGGCCCAGGTCCACCCCTTTACCAGTGGGGCAGAGACCCACCAGAGCCCAGCCTCTGGCACATGACCGCCTCTTTTGACCAACAGACTATCATGGGAGCCCAGACCTGGCCTGGATCCGCCCACACCAACTTGTGCAGGACCCAGGTCCAGGGTAGGTTCGAGTTTGCCTCCTCACACCTGAGAGCCTAAGCCTAACCCACTTCCATCTTGGGACACTGCAGTCATTGCCATAGCCTTCTCCAAGCAGTAGTCCATAACTTTTTGACAGTAGACAGGACCTAGAAGCAGCTGCATCTCAGAGCAGGCATCCAAAAGAGAGTGTAAGGCCCACCCTTTCAGCCCCATCTCTGTAAGACATTGCTTCCATCTTGGAGCACCTTAACTATTATCTCAATCCACCATGCGACCAGCGCACTGGTTTCATTAATGAGGTTCTTGGCATAAAAGTTAGCTAGCGAGATCGAAATAAAACACACAGACTCAGTTACCTTTTACTATGACCAGGTCCGAGACGGCTCCCCTCTCTGGTTCCCACCTCGAACCACCCGGTAGGGCAGCAAGGATTACTCAGGGCTAGCAGGAGAGAGAGAGAGAGGGAGCACTCCAGGGAGTAGCCTTTTATTGGGGAACAAGAAATTCAGGGGAGAATTCCATCCAATGAAGGTTGAGGGGGGCCGCACTCCAAGGTCAGGGTCAGTGATTGGCCCCCGGGGTCAGTGGTCAGTCACACCCCCACACGGACGGGCTCTCTCATCAGGAGAGGGCCAGGAAAGCTCCGACACAGATTAGCCAGAGCGCCTCAGACCCAAACCGGGAGTTGCCCAGTCACATGTGAGAATGGCTTCCCACATCTCAAGTTACCTCAGCTATTGCCACCTTCACCTTTAGATGCAGTAACATACATTGAGGGACACAAGCAGGGTCTGGAAGCCTAGCATCAAGGTGAGGTACAGACAATCTGCATAGGCACTATAATAATATAGGGAAGAAACTGTAATATATCAGATCCACGCTGCAAGAAAGGAAGACATATAGAATAACATGAAAAGACAAGAGAGGAAAGTGCCCCCAAACAAATCAGGATACTATAATAACAGAACCCATGGACAGTGAAGTTGATGAAATGTCAGAGAAGGAGTTCAGAAGGTTCATAATTAAAATGATCTGTGAATTAAAGAATGACCTAAATGAGCAAACATAGGAAAAAATTGATCACTCCAAGAAAGAGATAAGAGAGCAAATACAGGTAGCAAAAGATTACTTCAAGAGAGAGAGAGACTGAAAAAAAACAAAACAGTCAGAAATCCTTGAAATGAAGGATACAATAAACCAAATAAAAAATTCAATAGAAAACATAACCAACAGACTAGATCACTTGGAAGAAAGAACGTCAGATAACAAAGACAAAGTATACAATCTGGAAATTAAGTTGATCACACACTGAAGATAGTAAGAAACCATGAACAGAACATCCAAGAATTATGGGAAAGCATGAAAAGACCAACTCTAAGAGTTTCAAACCAAAGGAATGCACAATCTCTTCAATGAGATAATATCAGAAAATTTTTCAAGCATGAAGAACGAATTGGAAAACCAAATACAAGTGGCTTATAGGACACCAAATGTACAAAATTACAACAGATCTACACAAAGAGACATTATAATGAAAATGCCTAGCATACACAATAAGGATAAATCTTAAAGGCTGCAAAAGAGAGGAATCAGATCACATATAGGGAGAGACCAGTTCACATCTCAGCAGATGTTTCAACCCAGACCCTCAAAGCCAGGAAATCATGGAACGACATATACCAAGCTCTGAAAGAAAATGGATGGCAATCAAGAATTTTATATCAGCAAAACTAAGCTTTATATTTGATGATGAAATCAAAAGTTAAAAGAATTTACAACTAGAAAGCCTGCACTAGAGAACATCCTAAAGAAAAGTTAAAAGAATTTACAACTAGAAAGCCTGCACTAGACAACATCCTCAGCAAAATATTCCCTGAAGATGAAATGAAAAACAATGATGAAAATCAGCAGAGGTAGGTATTACACTAAAGGAAAATCTATTCAGAGGAGAAACCAAGTCACATTAAATACTAAAAGTAAACAAAACTAGCTGGGAATAAAAATCCTGTCTCAATAATAACCATGAATGTTAATGACCTAAATTCACCAATCAAAAGACATAAACTGGCAGATTGGATTAAAAAAAAAGATCCAACAATATGCTGCCTCCAGAAGACTCATCTCATAGGAAAAGGCATCTGCAGATTGAAAGTGAAGGGTTGGGAAAAATCATACCACTCACATGGACTGCGGAAGCAAACAGGTTCCCATCCTCATATCAAATCAAGTTGACTTCAAGATAAAGTCAATCAAAAAGGATAAAGAAGGACACTACATACTGCTCAAGGAAACCATTCACCAAGACTTAGCAATTATAAATATATATGCCCCAAACAATGGAGCATCTATGTTCATCAAACAAACTCTTCTCAAGTCAAATAGACCACACCACAATAATTTTGGGTGACTTTAACAAACCTTTTTATCACTAGATAAGATCTTTCAAACAAAAGCTGATAGAAGAAACTTCTCTTAAATAGATCATACATTATGCCACAAAGCAACTCCTAGCAAATACAAAAAGGTAGAGATACTACCCTGCATTTTATCAGATCATAATGGAATTAAATTAGAAATCAATGATAAAATAAAAAATAAAAGCTACTCCATCACCTGGAGACTAAATAATATGCTACTGAATGAACAACAGGTTGCAGAAGACACCAGGAGGAGATTAAAAAATTTGGGAGGTGAATGAGAACACAGATACAACATATCAAAATCTCTGGGACACTGTGAAAGCAGTTCTAAGAGGAAAGTTCATTCCTTAAAAGAAGAAAAAGTCAACAAATAAATGACTTAACAATACATTGCAACAACAAATACATTGCAAAGCCCTAGAAAAAAACAAATCTACACCAAAAGCAGTAGAAGACAGGAAATAATTAAAATCACAGCTGAAATCAATGAAATTGAAGCAAAAGAAACAATTGAAAAAAAGTGACAGAACAAAAAGTTGGTTCTTTGAAAAAATAAATAAAATTGACAAACCCTTAGCCATGCTAACAAAAAGAAGGAGACATAAAACTCAAATTACTAACATACATGAAGAAAAAGGAAATATCGTGACAGACACTACAGAAATACAGAAGATAATTAGAAATTATTTTGAAAACTTGTATCCAATAAAATAGAAAATATTGAAGGCATTGATAAATTTCTAAAGTCATATAATTTGCCCAAATTGAATCAGGATGATATACAAAATTTAAACAGATCAATTTCAAGCAATGAAATAGAATACTCCATCAAAAGTCTATCAACCAAGAAAAGCGAAGACCAGATGGATACACAGCCAAATTCTATAAGACCTTTAAGGAAGAACTAATACCAATACTCTTCAATTTATTTCAGGAAATAGAAAAAGAGGCAGCACTTCCAAACTCATTCTATGTGGCCAAAACCAGGCAAAGACACATCAAAGAAAGAAAACTTCAGACCAATATCTCTAATAAACATAGATGCAAAATTCTCAATAAAATTCTGGCACACCAAATACAAAAACATATCAAAAAGATTATGCATCACAATCAAGTGGGATTCATCCCAGGGATGCAAGTTTGGTTCAACATATGGAAATCAATAAATGTAATTCACCACATCAATAAACTTAAAGATAAGAATCATATGAACATCTCAATAGACACAGAAAAAGCATTTGACAAAATGCTTTTGACAGCACCCCTTCATGTTCAAAACCCTAGAAAAAATAGGGATAACAGGAACATGTCTCAACATCGTAAAGGCTATCTATGCTAAGCCCCAGGCCAACATCATTCTAAATGGAGAAAATTTGAAAGTATTTCCTCTAAAAATTGGGACAAGACAGGATGCCTCTTTCACCACTACTATTTAACATAGTTCTTGAGACACTGGCCAGAGCAATCAGACAGACAAAAGAAATTAAAGGGATATACATAGGAAAAGAAGAACTCAAATTGGCACTATTTGCTGATGACATGATTCTATACCTAGAAGACCTTAAAAGTTCCACCAGAAAACTTCTAGAACTAGTAAATGAATTCAGCAAAGTAGCAGGATATAAAATCAACACCCATATATAAAAGGCATTTCTGTATATCAGTGACAAATCCTCTGAAAGGGAAATGAGGAAAACTACCACTTAACAATAGCCTAAAAAAAAACCTTGGGAATCAACGAAAGAGGTGAAGGATCTATATAATGAAAATTACAGAACCCTAAAGAAAGAAGTCAAAGAAGACCTTAGAAGATGGAAAGATCTACCTTGCTCTTGGATAGGCAGAATTAATATTATCAAAATGAACATACTACCAAAAGCACTATACAGATTTAATGCAATTCCAATCAAAATCCCAATAACATTCCTCATAGAAATAGAAAAGGTAGTCATGAAATTCATCTGGAAAAATAAGAGACCCATAATAGCTAAAACAATCCTTAGCAGGAAGAGTGAAGCAGGTGGCATCACTGTACCAGACCTTAAACTATACTACAGAGGAATAGTAACAAAAACAGCATGGTATTGGCAGCAAAACAGACTGGTAGACCAATCATACAGAATAGAGGACACAGAGAATAACCCACAAAATTACTCTCATCATATATTAGACAAGGCGCCAAAAACATACATTGGAGAAAAGATAGCCCCTTCAATAAATGGTGCTTGGAAAACTGGAAATCCATATGCAACAAAATGAAATTAAACTCCTATCTCTCACCATGCACAAAACTTAACTCAAAATGGATCAAAGACCTAGGAATAAAACCAGAGACCCTGCATCTAATTGAAGAAAACATAGGCCTTAATTTCCATCATGTGGGGTTAGGCTCCAACTTGCTTAATAAGACTCCTGTGGCACAAGAATTAAAATCAAGAATCAATAAATGAGATGGTCTTAAGCTAAAAAGTTTCTTCTCATCAAGAGAAACAATCTGTGAGGTGAATAGAGAGCCTACATCTTGGGAGCAAATCTTTACCCCTCACCCATCAAATAAAGCATTAATCTCTAGGGTACACAAAGAACTCAAAAAGCTAAGCACAAAAAATATATATATATACAAATAAATAAATAAATAACCCAATCCATAAATGGGCCAAGGACCTGAACAGACATTTCTCAGAAGATTATATAGAATCAATCAACAAATATATGAAAAAATGTGCATCATTGCTAGCAATTAGAGAAATGCAAATCAAAACTACTCTTTCATCTCACTCCAGTCAGAATGGCAGCTATTATGAAGACAAACAACAATAAGTGTTGGTGAGGATGTGGGGAAATAGGTACACTCGTACATTGCTGGTGGGTCTGCAAATTGGTGCAGCCAATATGGAAAGCAGAATGGAGATTCCTTGGAAATCTGGGAATGGAACCACCATTTGACCCAGCTATTCCTCTCCTCGGTCTATTCCCAAAGGACTTAAAAAACAGCATATACAGGGACACAGCCACATCAATGTTTATAGCAGCACACTTCACAATAGCTAAACTGTGGAACTAACCTAGATGCCCTTCAATAGATAAATGGATAAAAAAATGTGGCATATATATACAATGGAATATTTACTCAGCAATAAAAGAGAATAAAATCAAGGCATTTGCAGGTAACTGGGTGGAGTTGGAGAAGATAATGCTAAATGAAGTTAGCCAATCCCCAAAAAACAAATACTGAATTGTTTTCTCTGATATAAGTAGGCTGATTCATAGACTGGTAGGGAGGGAGAGCATGGGAGTAATAGACAAACTCTAGATAGAGCAGAGGGGTGGGAAGTGGAGGGAGGGGGCATAGGGTTAGAAGTGATGGTGGAATATGATGGACATTATTATCCACAGTACATGTATGAAGACATTAATTAGTGTGAATATACTTTGTGTACAATCAGAAATATAAAAATGTGTGTTCTATATGTCTAATAAGAATTGTAATGCATTCTGCTGTCATATGTAAATAAAAAATTAATTAAAAAACACATTATGCTTATTTAAGAAGTTTAGAAATCAGTGGAGATTCAGTGATGCTGCATCTTCAATACAGAAAAAGAAAACAATTTTATAAGTGTGACTTTTTAAATCTCTTTTGTAATGATTTTAAGTGGTCTAGTTGAAAGAATGTACAAATTTGAATTCCCACACTTATCAAATTATGCCTGTGATTCTTCAGAACACATATTCTGATAAATATTTTCTCTTACCACAGCTTCTTAACAGCATAAAGGGCACAGCAGAGGTGTCAGAAACTAATCGTGCTCATGGGGTGTTATTAAATAGAAAAAAAAAAGGCTCCTGTCTCTTGGGTTAATATTATTTTAGAAATACTTAATCTCCAGGCTGCTAAGCTAATTGTGGGGGAAAGGCTTATTATTAGTGAAGAGAACAAAACATATGTTCCAAGACTGGAAGAGATGATGGGGACTATATAAGGTCATGAATTCTATTTGACTAAATTACTGCTGAACCATATCGTGGATGCCAGGCTGGGGCCAGGGTGGAAATCAGCATGTTATCTTTCTTTTCCATCTGTAGAGTGAGTGTGCACATTCTGGCCATTTAAAGCCTCAAGCCTCCTGTATGAAGAGGTATTGTTAGGTATTATTACCTTAGGCATATTTGCTTTTATGATATGGTTAGTATTTTAGCCTATTCTCCTGAGTGGAATAATTTATGCACAGAAAGCCAAACCAATTTATTTGAAATCTGAAAGCCTATCATCAGATACATTTCCAGAGACTTCTTTCCCCCAGGGCGGCGAGTAACTGCATGTCAGCCAACTACCATGGTTCCTACCAAAAGCCCTGTGCATCCTGTGGTGGTTGAAGGAGGCTGGACTGAGCAGACTCAAGAGGAAATTAAACTCATGGAACTTATAAGACACACAGAGGTATGTTCTTTAGGATTCCAGACATTTAAGACTCTGCCTCTTTTATAAGTATTTAAAAGTACAATATTGAATTTTTAAATTACACTGTTAATATATTCTTAGCATCTGGTCACTTATGACCACATAAGCATATGCCAAGCATTGAACTGGCATTTGGAGAGTAGCTATCTAAGAGACAGCCAGCTCATATGAAAGTCTGTTTTGTTTGAATGAAGACCAGAAATTATGACCTTAGCAAAGAAGAGAAAAAGGCCCAGTGGATATGTCCAAAGGTAATTATAATAAGTGTAGTCAAGTTGAGCCTTATGGCTTCATTGCTCATCACTCCTGAGGGTATGTCTCAATATGTAAAAAGAGCAAGGAGCAAAATACTAATTGCAATGGAGACATTCAAAATGAGGAATTGAAAAAGTGGTTTCAGTACAATTGGTTAATCAGTCAGGATCACCACACATTAAAAAGTTGAAAAGAGAAAGGTCAGCTTTGGAGAGAGAGGACTGGGGATAGAGACTGGGGAAAACTTTTTTGCTTTGTGAAGTTTTTCATCAAAATGAGCTGTTCCTATTTAATAGGGTCTCTCAAATTTGTGAAATGTGTTCAAACTAAATCTTAGGTGGGTGCCTAAGTCAAGGTTACTGGAAAAAAGAAATTGACATTGCTAGATGTATGACTTCTTGCCAAGCTAAGAAGGATAAATCACTGATGAGGGAATAAATGCAAAGTACTGAACTAGGACATGCTTGAAGTAGGATGAAAAGCTGCCTGGCAGGGATCTGGCAAGTAGAAGGGTAGCTGCTGTTTTTTTTTTAAAAAAGACAGCAAGTAAGGACTTAAACAACACTCATCTACACTCCCTTAAGCGTTTCTTGGTTAAAGGAAGTGGTGTTTTTCTAATAAAAAACTCATTTGTTAGATGCAAAGAAATCTCTCAGTAGGAAAAACACTATGCAGAAGTCCAGAGACATGAATCCTGTCATTTCTTCAAATTATAAATGAAAGTTAAATACTTGGCCAAAATGAGTACCTTATTATGATTACTCCAATGATTGTTAATGGATTTAAAGTTTCATTGAAGCAAAGGGAATTTACCAGAATCCATGACAAGAGAGGCCAATGCATTTAAAAGTACAATATAGAATTAATAGTTACTTACTAAAATCTTGGGTGTAATTTATGATTACATGGTATTTCTGACTTTCAGCACAATCATTACACACACTAACCGATTCTCCAAACATGGGATTCTCTGGGCTTCTCTTGACAGGCACAACTTTCGGAAGTTCAAGAACTACAATCCAAACAAAATTCCCCAGTTGCAACTAAACATAAAGCAGTCCAGCAGAGTCGCCTGTACAAGCAACCCAACACAAAACGAGTCTGGGCTTATCTAAATGGAGGAAGACCTGAAGATGGCACTTATGCCTGGGGCAGGACTGTTACAGAGGTAAATCAAGTGTGAAAGAGTGTTTTCATAGGCCTGGATTCAAATTCCAATCTAACCTTTCTAGAGGTTTGGTCAGGCAAATGTCTTTACTTCTCTGAACCTCATTTTCTCATATGTAAAATGGGAACAATACTTCTCTTGCAGAGGTGATCTGATGATTAAATGAACTTATATGTGTGAAAATGTCAAGTCCAATGCTGTCCAACATATGTATTAATCCGAGTACAACTCATAGCCAGAAGAGAACAGTGCCAAATGAACATACTCCAGCTGAGTCAAATCCAAACTTTAAGATAATTTAAAATTATATTTTTCATCCATTGTAAACCCAGTTCACAAAAGAGTGATACTTTATGAATTATTCACTAAATATGTTGTAAGGAAAACATCAGTACTTGTTAGAGAAAGCATAGCATATTTTTATCACCCAGAGTCCTACCTAGACTGGCCGAATTTCTACTTCTCAGAACAATGACATAGGAAAAGAGGAGTAGCAGTTCATTTATTGTTTACAACTTGGGGGATAATGATAAAGTTTGATATTTTTGTTATCATCTGTAAGTGAAAACTTTAGGCACATAATAAATGGATTTTTCAAAAGTCTTATCTTTTGCTATGATATTTCAAATAATAGTTTGTCTTTATTTTGTGAAGCGTTTTCATAAATCTTTCTGGGAAAAGAAACTCACATAAAAATGAGCTGTAGGTTAGGTTGGGTGGGGGCTAGAAAAGCAAGATGGTGCACTAGGGTGACCTTGAGAAGAACTTTAGAGGGGTGAGCGCCCTAGAGTAGCAGAAGCCCATCAGATGAGCTTTGCCTCTGAAGGCTGGTCCATTTTCAAAGTGTAAGAGAGACCACTTCTCTTTGATAAGGACTTGAATAAGAGCCATGAAAGCAGTCTTATCTCAGAAGCAGACAACCAATTTGCTGCACTTGAGAGAAATCAGAGATAAAAATGCAGAAAATGAATACTCAAAATGAGGAATACAAGTAAAGGAACTTCATACACCTGGAGGGGAAATAAAAGGAAAATGATGATTTTAAAAAGTTAAAACTTATTCAGAAGAGAACTTCCTAGAAAAGGCATTATAACAAAGCTGAAATGTTTCCTCCTTGCTAGTTCTGCAGAAATCACAAAGTTAATGTTGTAGCTTCTACATCTTAGGATGCATTTAACCATTGCAACTAGATGTGATAAATTAGTAAGAGAATATGCAATGATTAATGAATAGTTAAAGAATGGAGTAGGGATCATGGAGTGATCATTATTACTCTAATGATTTTTAATGGCTTTAGTGTTCATTGAAGCAAAGGGAATTTACCAGAGCCCCTGACAGGAGAGGCTAATGAACTTAATAGCTACTTACTAAAATCTTTAGCCTATCAGACTCTCGATAGCAAAAATTTACAGTAACATTTACAAAGATCACATATATTTATATCCAGTCAAGAATTACTTTTATTTCTGTGATTGTTTAGTGTATCATATACTTTGTCTTTGTTATCTGACGTTCTTTCTTCCAAGTGTCTAGTCTGTTGGTTATGTTTTCTATTGAATTTTTTATTTGGTTTATTGTATCCTTCATTTCAAGGATTTCTGACTGTTTTGTTTTTTTTTCAGAGTCTCTATCTCTCTTGAAGTAATCTTTTGCTACCTGTATTTGCTCTCTTATCTCCATAACTATTATTTCATAATCATATGATTTTTATGAACTTTATATATGAGGGAACTATACTACTAGAGTCTATGAAGTATTGTTCATATATATATATATATCACATACATATTATAATATTATATGATATGTATATAATAGTGATATATATTAAAGACCCCAGGACCAAGAAAGATTTACTTTATATAAAGTTTATATATATTATATATAATTTTTGTTGTTGTTGTTTCTAGGATTTTGCACCCAGGGGCATGTTACCACTGAGTTATATTCCCAGCCTTTTTTATTTTTTATTTTGAGACAGGGTCTTGCTAAGTTGCTTAGAGCCTCACTAAATTGCTGAGGTTGGCCTCAAACTTGCTATCCTCCTGCCTCAGACTCCCAAGATGCTGGAATTATAGGCATGTGCCATCATGCTCAGATTTTCTCATTTATATTTTTGAGAAGGGTTTTTATAAACTTAATAGTATTGTCTAATTGATAGGTTGACCTCAACAGTACTAATACAGTAGATGGAATTAACATATGGTCTATATGCTCATTAAACTATTATTTCAATTAACAAAGCTTTCAAAGATATATCTAGGGTTTGAATGTGTAAAGAAATGGGCACTCTCATCTTGATGAAAGTATGACTTTTATTTGCATATCTCATTAGAAAATGCATTTCTGGAACTTTATCTCAAAGGACATTTTCACAAACTTATATAAGGTTGGTTTGTTCGGAATGTATATCACACAAGTATTTACAAGAGAGATGCAGTAGAAATAATTTAAAAACTCAACAATAGGGAATTGGTTAAGTGAATTATTTACATAATTAATAATTTAAATAATATAATATAAATATTATTTAATATAATATTATAATATAATATAAATAATATAATACTATATTTTACATAAGTAAAATATAATGATTAAAATATAACAATTAAAATCACCTTTTAGAACAAATAACAATAAAGATGGTCCAGATATATTAAGTGAAAGGAGCATGGTGTAAAGCGTGTGGAGTTAGATTCTTATGTTCATACATGCCCATGAACTGAAAATAACCGGGAAAAATTTTGTTGTTGTAAATGTTTATTTGGGGGACAGTAATATTATCATGACCTTTTGTTTTTCTTTCTTGGATGCTTTTTTATGTGCTCCATTTTTTAAAATGATGAATGCAGATTGTCTTTGTAAGATAAACTTATGTGATAATAAAGCCGATAGTCCTTTCTGAGAGGTACTAAAAGAATGTGATGAAAGTCAAATTAGTAGTGCAGGAGAAGGGGGTCTGAGGCAGGTAGGAATTCAGAGGAGGGGAGGGGAGGACAAGGAAGACTCTACAGAGAAATCTGCTAGGACTTCTGATGGAACTTGAGAAGTGGGTAAGACTCAGCATCTTAGACAGAACTGCATTAATAAGGATGAGAGGTACCATTCACAAAGGTAGGGTGTTAGAATTCATGATATATTATTATTATTATTATTATTATTATTATTATTATTGATTGAGCCCAGAGGCACTGAGCTACACTTACTATTTTTAGGCAGGGTGTCCCTAGGGTAATCTGGATGGTTTCAAACTTGTAACCCTCCTACCTCAGCTGGGAGTAAAGACTGGGCCACTGTGCCCAGCTCATAATGTATATTAAATAGATGGTACTTAGACTGAGAAATAGGAACAGATGTGTTGAGTAGATTGCTTAAAAATATATGGTGGACCTACATATTATATGTATTGATATCTGCTTGGGCTGCCATAACAAAATATCACAGACTATGTAGCTTAAACAATGGAAATTTATTTTTTCATTGTTCTGAAAGCTGGATGGCCAAGATCAAGGTGCCAGCAGGGTTGATTTCTGATGAGGCTGTCCTTTCTGGACTGCTGAGAGTCACGTTCTTGCTGAGTTCTCCTTTGCATGTGACGTGCGGGTGGGGGAAAGAAGGGACAGAGAAAGAGCTCTGGTGTCTTTTGCTGTCCTTGTGAGGAAACCAATGGTCCACCCTCATGCCCTTGTTTAACCTTAATTGTCTCTTGAAAGTCTCTGTCTTCAAAGACAGTCACAGTTGGAATTAATGCTTCTACATGAATTTTGAGGGAACCGAAATCAATCCCTAACACTGTCCCAGACTTAAGTGTTTGAACCATTGCTTGTCTCTGAATAAAGAAATATCATGGGGAAAGCAATTTGGGGGAGATTATGTAGCCTTGGTATGTAGAAAGATATTTACAGATTCTTTGCTTTATTAAAAAATAGTTTCTAGTTTTTTCCTTTCCCGTATCTATGCAGTATATTTCTGCTTAGGGGCCTGCATGAGATTCTTGCTGATCAGTTAGATCGGGCTATCACGCTGTTAAGAATGCACCAGGAAAATGCACTGTGTGTGTGGACAGCATGAAGAGTGGAGTTTGAATTTCCCTGGCCAATAGTACTGATTTCTAAGATGCTCAGAGTTTCAATTATTAGTTCTTTACTGGAAGAATGAGAAATTGATGCTTTACTCTAGCTCCAGATGATATTCAAATTCCATCCAATGTGGACTTTCTCTCAATTACTCTCACTGCACTGGTGTTCTGGATGGCTTAACTGCGTTCTTCCCACACACTTTTGGAACATTACTAGAGCAACTTTTATCTCCATCTGGTGTTGGCTCATCAGTCATTGAAGCTCCAAGACAGCTCTCTATCTAGGGTTAGTGGCTCTCTCTCCAGGACCGCCTTTCTCTGATTTAGGCTCATATAGGCCCTGCTCCTCTAGTCTTCTCCTGTCCCTGAGAAATCTCTTTGATTCTACAGAATCTCAAAATCAGTGTGTTCTCTCTCAGTTGAGGAACAGTTCTGAAAGAATGAGAAATGGGTTCTTTTGATTTAGATCGTCAAGTACATCACGCCCATAGGGAGCGTGCAGTAGTCCAACAGGCCCATGTACCTACCCTGTGGAGACCTGTTCTATGAAGACTAAACTCGCAAAATAGATTGTGAGTGAGAAATTATTTATAGCACACTGTTCCTTACTGTGAACTTTTGTTATTGCAAATATTACAAACATTTTATTTACACACCCACTTAAGAAAAGCACTTGAACACATGTAGATAATTTGAAAAACTGAGATTTAAGAAAGTCTCTAACAGTCATTAACTGATGAGATATTTAGAACCTAATTGCTCTGAAAATGCCTTATTTTCAAATTTGATTTTAAAAGATTTTTGTAAACTCACTGGCTTTGTCTCATGCAAATGGGCATTAGTAAAAAGCAAGTGGAATAAACATAGATTTAACTCATCTCTTTCCTATACTATACATTTTTTTTTATTAAACTTTACTCATTTTTCTGAATACATGATTTCTGTAGATAACATGATCTTGTAGAGTAGTGACATTTAAGTGGCAAAGTACTCTTTTTCTTTTACCATGTATTAATTGTACAAATTAATAGGTTTCACTGCATTTATTGTACATTGGTGCTATTTCTTTATATTTGGTGCTGGAGATTGAACACAGGGCTTCATGCACACCAGGCAAGTGCCCTACTAATGAGCTATAATCTCCAGTCCAATAATTCTTACATTTATTTTTCATTGGCTCTTTTCCAACCTCATACGTTTCTTCCAGATACCTATCTATACATATTTCTAAGACAGCTTCCCACTACTCCCAGCCCAGATGAAAACCAGCTATAACACCCTTTGGTTGCCTTGAAGAGAGAGAAAGAGAGAAAGAAAGAGGGAGTGAGTGAGTGGGTGGGTAAGGGAGGGAGGGAAAGAGGGAAGGAGGAAGAAAGGAAGGAAGGAAGATAGATAGATAGATAGATAGATAGACAGACAGACAGATAGATAGATAGTGACTGTTAAGGACTGAATTATGTCCCAACCAATCCCAATCCATATGTTGAAGGTCTATATCCCAATGTGACTATATTTGGAGATAGGGTTTTTAAGAGGTAATTTAAGTTGAAGGTGATTATAAGGGTGGGTCCCAAATCAAATAGGATTGGTGACCTTATAAGAAGAAGAAGAGGGAATGCCATCTCTTTCTCTATGCCATGTGAGGACACAGCAAGAAGGTGGCCATCTGCAAGTCAGGAAGCAAGCCTAGCCAGAAACTCATTCAACCAGCATTATAATCTTGGACTTCCCAATCTCCAGAGCCATACAATATTTTTGTTATTTAAGCCACTCATTCTGTGGTGTTTGTTTTTGACAGTCTGAGCAGACTAAGTGGTAAATATTGTTATGGAGAATTTTGAAAAATCACAAATGAAAACTATGAATTTACTATAATCTTATTTTTGAAAATAATTACTATGAACTTCATGATTATTTGAATAGCATCTATTCTGTTTTATAATTATAAAATGACAGTCATTATCTTAAAATTAGAAAAAAAATGAAAATGCCAATAAGAAACTAAAAATTTCATCACCACAAAAACCAGTTCTTATAATTTTAATATGTATGTATATAATATATGTATATATATTTCTATGTTTTGTATATATTTATATGTAAATTTTACCATTATGATCATAGTAAATCATGTGGTAAATCAGTTTTGAAAGTTGGTGTATTCAAACTATTGTGACTTTTTCTCCGTATAATATAACATTCTTAAAAAAACATTATTTTCAATGGCATCATAATTGTCTATCCAATGGATGCATTTATTCATCCAGTTTTCTGTTGTTTGCTAATTGTTTTTAAATTTTCATTATTATGAAGTGTACTGCAATATACACATTAATACACAAATCTATATCTCCTTTCTGATTACTTCCCTCAAATATGTTCCTTGAAAGATTTCTAAATCAAAGTATACAAAAAATAATTGAGAATTTTGACACCAATTGCTAGAGTATTTTCTAGGGAGGATTCAGTGTTCTGTGTTCCCAGTTTCCATCTCCCTCCCATGGCATACATGAAGATGTCAACAATTCTAGGTGCACTGATTTGGAAACATGTGTTGGCAGGCTGGACAGGAGAAAAATGTTATTGTTATGTTTTAACTTATATGTCTTAAATTACTTGTAGAGGTGATTCTAATTTTGCTTTGTGTTATCATTTATTATTATGGAGAACAATATAACATTATAATATTTCTAAGTTCTCTGAGTTCCCTATTAAATCCTTTGTTATTTTCTCCCAGATGCTTTTTTTTTCATATTGATAACCTAACCTTCTTTTAATGTAGTAAAATTATTAAACATAACATTATCAAATCCATTGTATCAAATTTCCAATTTTCCATTACATCTGTGGAATTTTTTAATGTACAGAAAGTAATAAATTTTACTTTGTTTGTTCATTGTTTTTAATATTCAGGTAGCCCTTTACCATCCTGAGTTCATACAAAGATTCACCGATTCTTCTTCTAATTTTTAACAATTGTGCTTTTTTTTTTCTCTATTACTTTAAAAGCCATATGAGAATTTTTTTTCTGGTGCTAAATTTAAGTGAAAATACTGCCTCCAATTTATTTGTTGACTTTCAGTTATTCTCTCAACTCTATTTACTAACTGATCTCTCCCATCTCCACCTGCCACTGAAATGGGGTAACAACTGTATGATGCACTACTATATACACATACATATTAGCTTCTATTAACCTTTCTAGTACTGTTGACACTTTGCATCTGTATGTAAGTTTTTATGGGTATTCCAAGGAAAACAGAGATGTTCAGTGAGGTCATTGTAGCTAGTTTTAAGCTTTATCAACTAAAGGAAATTTTCTGATCATAGTATCATAGAGCTAGAAAAGTTTTACATTATAATGTTTCATTTTATAATGGAGAAGACTCTTTTGTAGTAGTTACCTGACCTGTTGAGGGTCACACAGAGGCCAGAGCCTGGGTCTCCTCATCTTTTGTAACTTTAGTTATTTGATTATTAAAAATAAACTTTTCTCTTTTTAGCCATCTTGAGATGTCTATATTCCTTTTTGGCAGGGCGGTGGTACCAGGAATTGAACTCAGAGGCACTCGAACACTGAGCTATATCCCCAGCCCTATTTTGTATTTTATTTAGAGACAGGGTCTCGTTGAGTTGCTTAGCACCTCACTTTTGCTGAAGCTGGCTTTGAACTTGCATTCCACCTGCCTCAGCCTCCCGAGCTGCTGAGATTACAGGTGTATGCCACTGTGCCTGCCTGAGATGTCTATATTCTTAATTCAGGGTTTGTTATATTTGAGGATTCCTTAGATAGCAAGATACTTTCCTTCCATGGACCTACAAGGAAATCCTCACTGACAAGTACTGAAGTTCCTTGTTTTGTAGGCACTTTAGAGAGCATTTGTATAACCTTCTTCCCCTCCCTTATGTTCCTATTTCTAATAATTTTAGGTTATATAGTGAATATTAAGATTCTTTAATACTTGATCATATTGTGACATCCTGTATTCAAATATGGTGTCCCTTTGTCTTTCAGCTGCTAGATAACTGTTCCTCTCGTCTCAAAATGACCCATCCAGCCAGAACCCTGTACACCCGAGATGGAGAATTGATTCAGTCATGGGATGACATAGAACGAGACATGGTCATCTGTGTGTCTATGGGACGTGACTTTATAACCCAGAAAGGTATGGCAAACACTTTTCATTTCTGTCAAGATTTTAAAGAACTAAAGCATCCAATCTTTGCTTCTAAGACCCTCCTTCTTGAATTTTGCATCCTATTGTGATGATTTTTTTAATAATTATGCTCCCCACATTGTTCTGCTTCATGTTATGAAAGTTAAGTTTTTTAACTAGGAATTAAACAGTTTGCAGATTTTCTTTCTTTAGTAATAAGTAAATATATGCTAAGTTTATTATCTATTCCTTGATCATTTTCTTTGATAAATGACAGAAATTGAAAGAACATATAGTTATTATGGAATCAACTCTTGTTTTATCCTTTTTACCCTGAGGAATTTCAAATCCCTTTCTGTAGGTAGGTACACATTAGAAGAGATATAATTTTCAGGAAATTCCAAAGAATACTGTTTTTACTTTAAAGGAAATTTTTAAAATTAGGAAGTGAATTACTCAACATCTCTAAAATAAAAAGATTGTATTTCTTCTTTTAAAAAGGTACCCTAAAAGTATTAGTATGTTCTATATAAGGTAGGTAAGCCAAAAACTTTTCAAACAGTGGAATAATGCCTTTACATTTATCCTAGAAGAATCAAAAACAATACATGAAGACCAAAATGTAGGGAGACAAAGATTTATTGGGATGCCTAAGACTGCTTTGAGGAATGTCACAAATATTCCTTGAGTACCAGCCTATCTCACAGAGCAGGCTCCTTTGTATTCTTTGTGTTCTGCTGTTCCCGTAACCCATCTTATCCATCACCCTACCCCTTGGTGACCAACACTGTGTGGTTACTTTGGAGAACACACCAATGGCAGGGTTCTTATCATTAGTAAGTATTATTTGACAGTTTTTTTGTATTCCCAAAGAACGTAGTCTAAAAAGAAAAATAAATCAGGCTTCCTTTCCTGGAAAAGTTTTCAATCTATTTGAGAGTATAAACAGACATGAAATGATTACAGCCAATTGAATAGTACTTCCCAATCCCTTTATTACTTATGCTTTGCATTCATATACTTGGGATGGGCTACCCTACCCTTCTTGCCATGCTGTGTTCATTGGACCTGAATAAATAAGGCTAAATATGCTTCAGGCAAGCTAACCAAAAGTGTATCTAAACCACAAAGAAAGATCTAGGCTGCCTTCCCAGAAACAAGCCTGTCTCCAATAAAAAATATAAAGGGCATTGAGAAAATTGGAAATGCAAATATTACTCTCCTTATCATTTTACTCCATGTTAATTCTCTGGACCTTTGACAAGTCTATGTAGGCAAACATTTATTTTTGCATCTTCAATTTAGTAAACACATGCAATGTTATGATGTGAAAGTTGACTCCTTTCCTATGAAAATAGTTGATTGAGAGTGAAAGGACTGGTGGTTTTCCCCAACTGTCTGAATTTTTCCCAATGAGTCACATATGTTCTAGGAAATTTGATTGATTACAAAGATTCCAATTCAGTTGTTCTTTAGAAATTTACTTTGTTGTTTTTGCTGAAATAAAGTTAGAAATAATCATCCAGTAGAAAACTAAATATTCAGAATGTTTTTAAAAAGAGAAATGCTCTTACATGTATATACTTATTAAGAGATATTTAAAAAATTAATCATTGTGTACATGATTTTTCTGTGACCTGCTGGCTGTACTAGGTAATAAGAAAATAAAGCAGCCAGGGAGTTTCAAAAATAAATACAGTATAATAACTTATGTCATATACTATAATGTCAAAAAATATTTAGAATTCAGAAGTCAGTCATCAAAAAAAATCACAATGGGTTTTTGAAAAATGAATATGATTTGGGAAAACAAACCAGATGCTATTAAAATGGTTTCTTTCACACAAGCCCCCAGTGAAATTAAAAGAGTGCTTTTATGCCATTTGCTATACAATCTGAACATGATTTTCACTGGTTTGGCTTTCATCTTTTTCAGTGGGTTCAATTTTTAGAGCATTCCAGTTAGCTTCCAATTCAGCCTTTACTAAGAGCTATAACAACTTCCATTCTATAGAAATCCAAAGAATGTTAGCACATATCTGATGTGATAAGCAGGTCAAGTGTGTAATGAGAGAGTCCAAGGTAGGAGCCGAGGATTTCTGAGGGATCGTCAAGGTTTTCACCATTCTGGACTTTTAATTATTTTGTACAAATACATTGACTTGTCTCTCAAAATAATCTTTTAACAGAGTTAAAGCAAGTGGTGGAGGTCAGAGCAAATTATGCCAGAATTCGAAGACAGCTGGGCCCTCAAGCTACAGACCTGGTGGTGTTACCATCTACAGAGCTGCTGTCACTGGTACATCTGCATAATTAATTCCTATCAGAGCCATCATATTTGCTGTTGTATTTTGCTGGTATATCTGTGTATAGATACTCATATGCTTGTTAAACATGATTGTTATTTATCTCTTTTAATTTCAAGTAGTCTTTTTTAAAAGTTATTATCTACAACATTTTACATAAACTGGCATTTGATGCCTATGCCTCAAAACTGTTCCTGGAAAGGCAACAAAATTAGACAGAATAATGCTGGTAAAACAACTATCTTAGGTGTACCTTCCTCCAGGAGGAAAAAAAAAAAAAACAGGAAACTACTAGTCAATATTTTAAAACAATTTAGCAGAATCCGGTAACTTATACATAATATTCATAGATGTATGTGTATATATGTGTATATTTATAATATTTGATAATCAAATAGACTCTGACCACTTAACCCCAAATTCAATCCCAACTGACAATTTCTTGCTCAGTCACTCTATTTGCAAAACTTCCATGTTAAAGTCTTACATGTATTAAATAAAACTGAAATGGCTGGTGGCCACCAAATGTGGCATGAATGGATCATTCCTCCTCCAATTTATCTTTAGTTTTGCCTGTAGTAACAGTACAGGTCCTTTATGGGCCTCAGTTAGATGTTGCTCATGAGAGTGAAATTGGTTATTTCCTGATGTATAGCCAATAATCAAAAGTCATATACTATGTCTTCATTATAGAAATGTAGAGAAAGGAATACACACACACAATCTTGTAAGGGATTCTTAGCAGTCTTGGGTATCAGCCTTACAGAACAAGAACAGTACCTGCTATTTTCTTCCTGAGAAGACAAAATAGCCATTAAGACAAAAAGAAAAAGAAAATTGTTCCTGGTGGGAATTTTGCAGAGAAATGCTCTTCCTTCCTGTCTTCCTCTGAAAGCTACTCACAGTTCTGCCTGAATATCAATTGCAGCCTGGCTAGGTGTGTACAGAATGGCTCAGCTGGGCTCACTCCTCAGTTCCCCACTTTAATGTGATACAGGAAAGCAATATATCACCTCTACTGAAGGAGACTCTTGGTAATCGCTGCAAAAGGCCTGGCTGGTATTTACTCCGAGTCTGCAAATCAGTAGGGCTGCATGAATAAATCCCTGCTCTAACTCCACTGAAGGAAAGCTCATGGAGGTGAAATTTCACATGATACATCAACAACAATTTACCCTTTTACAAACATTTTGTTGTGTGATGTTAGATATGTGAAGGTTTCCCAAAGCAGCTTTGTGCCACACAGGAGACAAAGATTTCACATCACTCTTATTTTGCTTTTATTTATTTATTTCTATGTACCCAGGAAATTGAAACAAGAGGGATTAAAGAACTAGCTGCCACAATCAGAAAGTGAGCCAACAGGACTCTTACCAGTTGGGTCTTTCCTTAGAATGACTTGATCATAGTCCACATAAAGTCAGCTATTTTTTTTCTTCAAAATTCCTTGAAAACAAAGACATTTGTCTAGGTGCAAAAGTACCTATCACTTTTCTGCCAAGATAAAGTTGATTTGCTATGAAAATGGCATAATTTCACCTTGAATCTAATGTGCAAATTCTTGTGAAGTCTTTGCTGTTGCATGTAAGTATGCCTGAAGCGAAAATTGGTAATATCACACAGACGCTATATCAAGCACCAGGAGACATGAGGCAAAAGTCTTAAGTGAACTTTTCTATTACTAGTAAATGGGATTTTAGATGTAATATAACAGTCATCAACACATCACATCTTACTAGCGAGGCAGCCACACTGACTTTGTAGACGACAGCTTGCCCTGGGTATCTTGGCAGTTCATAGCTACTTGTAACTTAGGCTAAGAACTGTCCTACTCTGTCCTTATTATTGACTTTTCTCTGGTTGGCTGGAAGGTGGATTGGGGAGCAGTTACTCTACCTCCAGCAAGGACTACAGGATAAGACTATTGCAATTCTGTTCAGCCCTCCTAGGCTTTTAATAAACACAGTAATTTCCTTTGGGGACATGTTTATCAAATTTGAATCAGCCTCATATATATAAGTCAGATTTCAATATTTTTCTATCAACTGAAAACCATTTATTATTAAATACTAAAGTAACCATCCCCAAGTCCACAGCCTTCTCCAGAAATTTATTTCCTGCTGGTTCACAAACACCCTTAAGGTGATCCAGATGTTAATCAACAGTGTACCAGCATTTATGATTGTTCTCAGGAGAGCTGGAATTTTCTGCCCACGTCTAGCTTTTGTAGCATGATTAAGTGTTGAGGTAAAGTTGTATGTTTCTAAGCAGGTTAAGTAAAAGAAATATGCTTAAAAGCTTGAAAAATATTTTGAGATTAACTGACAGTATTTATAAATAAACATTTTAAGTGCTTATGTCAGCTTTGCAAACCAGGACACAACAATAATTCAAAATACAAAGGTAGCTTTCTAGGATGATAACACCAAATTTCCATTTTTATTGTTTCTATTAACTAAACACTATTTTATGAATCAAAAATCAAAGGAATAAAAAATAAATAAAAGAATAATTTGTTCCCTTTTACCAAAGAATCACTTAGAAATTTTGGTCAGTGACTTTTGCAGCATTTGTGTGCTAACCTTCAATAATAGCCCAGGTGTGCTGAGTGTCATTGTTCGTGATTCTCCAATGCAGCAACTTGAGGGGAACATCATTTTGAAGGGAATGATGAAAGCACACAATTCTGTGTTATTCTAGGTTGTCACAAAATCAGATGCAAATGTTCTCAATTAAATGGAATTGGACTAAGCAGTGATTCTCAGTTGTTTTCATTAAACCAATGACTCCAGTTCCCTTCTGGCCCTATGCACATCTCAGCTCCTCTAAGGCTAGGAAAATAAAAAGAAAGAGAAGCAGTTTTGTTCTCAACACAATAAAGTAGAATTCTGTAGAAATGGCCCCTTTTGGGGCCATGTGGCCAAAGTGACTTCAAAGCAAGATCAACAGAGAGCACTCAGGCGAATGCTGATGAAAGTAAATGGACTCATCATGTCACAGTGGATATTCAGTGGGTGCCTGCTGCCAGCTATAGTATTTTCTAATTCTGCAAGTCTGTAATATGAAACTACTATCAATAGGCTGTCACACTGTACCATATGTGCAAATAGAAATATATGAGAGAGGAAGTGCTATGCCCATGATGCAGCTGGGTTGGAGGAGAGGAGAAAGGAGGCAGGAAATTATATTTATAGGGCAGTAAAATGGTGATTCTGAATTGCGTGTGCTATCACTCATTTTCTGCAAAATATTGAACTGAAGGATTTCAGAAGAATACTGTCAGCTTATGGGTAGATAGTTCAGTCAAGCTCCTGGACCTGTTAGGTCCTAGTTTGTCAGTCCTGGAGAAGAGGTGAACTTAGAACAGATATTGCAGTTTTAGCCTAGGTGCAGATGCTGAGGAATTTCAGCATTGTCAGATCACCTGAGCTGCCACCATTGGCAGCTACATTTTGGAAGCTGCCCAAAGCCACACTGTACTGAAATAATCCTTCGGACTGTGCTGGGGTGAGATGGAAGAGAGGAGGAAATCTTCCAGGGATCCTAGATCAGTGCTCCCCAAAGTGTAAGATTTGACTACATCTCGGCTTTCAGTTCCTTCCCTCTTTCTTCCCCTTTCTCTCTCCCTGCCTGCCTTTTCTCCCTCTCTGGCTTTTCTCCTGTAAGAACCTTCAAAACTCATCTTTCATTAAAATAGAAAAGATCCTTCCTGGAACAATCTGAATCAGAAAGGATGCTTCCCTAATACAACTCTCAAATTTCAGGGTATACAAGAAACACCTAGGGAACTTGAGAACATGCAGATTCCCAAGCCTGATCCTAGAGACAGGTATGATCTGTGTGCTTCATGTAGGGCAGGGAATCTGCATTTTATTGAGCTATAAGAAGTAACCACAGTTTGAGAAGCTTTGCCAGGAGTTTGGGGCCTGTCAAGGAAAATGCTGTTTACTACCAGCAGGGTGTATTCCAGGCGACAAGTACCAGTTTCAAGAACTCCCTGTCCATGCCTTTACCCTGTGGGCACTAAGAAGACAAAGAAGCATTTGCTGTGTGGGTGAGGGCTTGAATCTAAGTGTCTCTTGTTCTCTCATTATCGTTTCTTTAAGAAATGATAGAAATGTTCTTGAGTCACCTGGAAGAGGCTGAAACTAGACCCAGACGTGGGAAGGCTAAGCAAGTGAGTTTGAGGTTCAAAAACTTCCTTTGTTAATTAAGCTGCCTTCAGTGTTGAGAAAATCTTGCTATTTTAAAGGTCACAGATATAATGTCAGTGCTACTGCACATATATCAAGGAGCAGGGTAATTTTGAAGGTCAGGAAAATAACCAGAATCTTCCTGGCATTTTTAAATACATTTTTATATACACAAAGAGGGAGAGCTATGGAACAAGGACAGGATTCCCTTTTCCATAGTTGCTGTTTCCCCACTGAAGGAGCTCCTTACTAGGGGCAGGCTAAACCTTTCTGTTCTGTTTGCTTTAAGTCTAGTTCATGTGGAAGTTTGAGCCACCTGCATCTCTGATAGGTTCATCTAAGAGTGTGAAAATTCACAAGATGTTAGTTCAGTTTACACACATACACACACAGAAGGGAAAAGAGTGCATGCATGTTGGCAGGCACTTGATATGTGTGTTCAACTCTAGTTAGAATGGCAATCATCAAGAATACAAATAAAAATTTCTGGTGAGAATACAGGAAAAGGTACATTTAGACATCGTTGATGGACTGCAAATTGGTACAACCACTTTGGAAAGTAGTCATAGATTCCTCAAAAGATAAGGAATGGAACCACCATATTACTCAGCTATTCCACTTCTTGGTATTTATTCAAAAGAACTAAAATCAAGCATACTATAAGCATCCTATAGTGATTCATGAATAACAGTGTTTACAATAGTGCAATTCACAATAGCCACATTATGGAACCAGACTAAGTGCCCGTCAGCAAACAAATGGGTAATGAAAATGGAGTGTTTGTTGATACATAATGGAGTTTTATATTCATCCATAAAGAAGAATGAAATTATGTTATTTTCTGGTAAATGGATGAAACTAGAGAATATCATGCTAAGTGAAATAATTCAGACTCAGGTCAAAAGTCAAATGTTTTCCCTCAGATGTGGAAGCTAGAGAAAGAGAGAAAAAAAAGAATTTTTTTTTTTTTTTTTTTTTTTTTTACAAAAAGCATCTCATAAAAATAAAAGGGTGACCAACAGATTAGAGAAAGAAGACCAAGAGGGAGGGAAGAGGAGCCGGCATGGGGAAGTACTGGGGAGTAAAATTGAACAAACTATGCTATGTCCAGGTATGAACATACTAAAATGAATTCTGATCATATATGTAATTGTAACACACTAACTAAAATATGAAAATAACAATATAGGAAGATCAGTAGAGCAAGTGGATGTGGGGAGTGGGGAAAGGAAAGTAGTAGGAAATAAGATTCATCAAATTATGTTATGTGCATGTACAGATATAGTGTAATGAATCCCACTATTATGCATAATTATAGTGCACAAGACAAAACAAAATACACCAGGCACTGTTCTAGGTGTTAGACATGGAGTAGGCATCTAACTAGACAGCAAT
Source organism: Marmota flaviventris (assembly GCF_047511675.1). Taxonomy (NCBI): domain Eukaryota; kingdom Metazoa; phylum Chordata; class Mammalia; order Rodentia; family Sciuridae; genus Marmota; species Marmota flaviventris. Next base: position 34,070,700 of record NC_092506.1, read on the forward strand.
AGGCCGTTAGAATGTAATAGGTGGAGCTGCTTGGATAGACCTAGATTGTGGGAGCATGGGCCTGATGGGCCTGATTGTGGAGGCCCTTGTAATTCATGCAGTGGGGAGCCAATAAAGGGAACTAATTTGCTGGGCACAGTAGTGCACCCCTGTAATCCCAGTGGCTCCGGAGGCTGAGGCAGGAGGATCACAAGTTCAAAGCCAGCCTCAGCAACTTAGCAAGGCCTTAAGCACCTTGGTGAGACCCTGTCTCAAAATAAAACAAAAAAAGGGCTGGGATGTGGCTCTGTGGTTAAGCACCCCTAGGTTCAATCCCCAGTACCAAAAAACAAAAACAAAACAAATAAAAAAGGGAGCTTATATGAAAGTTTGGACTGGACATTTTCTATTAAATTAAACTCATTCTGGTTACCGGCATGGGCCTGATGGTACAGGTATATTCCATATACCTCTGGTGGGGTGGAGGTTTGTTGGATTGATTGACAAGGAAGCAAGGAAGCACAGGAAAGCCCATCATCACACAGGCCTCATAGCAGTCTGTCTTTTATTTTTTATTTACTTTTTTATTTTTTAGCACTGAGATTAAACCCAAGGGTATTTTACCACTAAGTTACATACTTTGCTAAAATTGTTTAGGGCCTCGCTTAGTTGCTGAGTCTGGCTTTGAACTTGCAATCCTCCTTCCTCAGCCCCTTGAGCCCCTGGGGTTAAGGCATGTGCCACCCTGTATGGCTATGGCAGTCTCTGTTTAAGAGGCATGCCTATCTGTGTCCCAGAGGCCACCCTAGTAATCAGCCATTCCTGCTCTTGACCTCCCTGCATCTCTGTGCTTCTTGCTTCTTCTGTAAATTTTCTATTTCTCCAATGGGCTCTTCTGTTGCCTGCTAAGATAGGCACCTTCCTATTTATGGCTCTCCTGCTTTACAAACTGTTACCTGTCTTTTCTTCATATTTATTTTGGCTCTTTTTTTGGTAGAGTGTCACTGAATTACTTTGTGTCTTTTAATAGAAGATTGAATGGAGAGCATCAAATAGTTGCCTTTTAATCCTTCCTTTAGATTTGGATGTCAGGGCTACATGATACAACCCACAACTTACCCATGTAAGCAACAACATGATTGTTCTTTAATGAGGCAGCCACAGACATGGCGGGGTCTTTGGGATCCATGGCATTTTTAGTACGAACATGCAATTCTGCCATTGTTCTGGTTATTTTCTCCCTTCACCACTGATGGATGAAATTAGCAATGGAATCAACGAGGCTGTCACTATTCCTGTTCAGTCTGTCAGAGGTTTGCCCTTGGGTACACTATCAAAACGGGCATTGGTGAGGTGAGCTAAAGAGTCTTTGCTAAGCTGCCAAAATGAACCTGAGGTTAGAATCTGTGAGTTTGATTACAATATCAGGATGGATACCTATTGGATTCATAAGTAACACTTCTGAATATAAGAGAAATCTGAGAAATTACAGAGAAAGCCTAACAAAACTCAGGACACTTTTGAATTGGCACCCAGACAATTGTGCCAGATCAATCCTGAATGTAAAACCTTTTTTTTTTCTTTAAATCAGAACTGTCCTTGCCTCTTGTTTAATGTAGTCATTTTGATAGGATATATGCCATTATGGATTTTATTTTATTGCCATCTGTCCTCCTACCCCTGCTCTCAGAGGCCATCCTAGTTTAACAACTTTCCCAATGTTGAAATGTGAGTTCCACTAACTGGCCTCAATAGTTATCTGTTGTGTTTGAGTCGTAAATTCTCATTATACTTCAGGACATCCATGGAGAGGTATTTTCTGTTAGATATTGCCCTGTTTTCATGAAAATGTTGATTTGAGCCACATCTGTACACATTAGTAAAGCTATGTGTTCAAGAGGCTTAGGGCCAACTGCTGAGGCAGCACTTGACAGTGTCACCAGGATGCCACACTCTGGGTCCTCTGGCTCATTCATAAAATGACTCACAACAGAGATCAATTTTCATCTGCACCAACTTGCAACTGTTAATATGAATAAAATGGGAAACAACTTTGAAGTTGTTTACTTATTTTTTTTTCTCCCAAATACTGGGGATTGAGCCCAGGGGTGCTTTATCACTGAGCTACATTCTCAGCCACTTTTATTTTTATTTTTATTTTAAGACAGGGTCTTGCGAATTTGCCCAGACTAGCCTCACACTTGTGATCCTCTTTCCTCAGCCTGCTTACATCATCTTACTTCAAACATTGTCATTGCTCCTTGGATAAAGTCATTGTTTTCTAACTAGTTATTACACATATCCTGCCCGCCCCCCCCCCTTTCTCCTCTCCAGTTCTTTATCAAAGTGGTACCCAGAGTGATCTTTCTAGAATGGAAATACTATCATATCACTCTCTTACTTAAAACCCCTCAGTAGCCTCCTGTCCTTCATGAAAATGAAGAACAAATTCCTCCAAATGTTGCCCAAAGCCCTTTGGAATATGGTGCTCCCTGGCTCTGGAGTCTTGGTTCTCAGTCTTCTGTGCACAAGGCTCTGCACTCCTAAACTCCCCCACTGAGTGTGTGCCTTCTCTTATTTCCATACCTTTGCACATTCTTCTTCTGTGACTTTCTCAGGAAATAGTCCCTGACCACACGACACACCTGACTGATGGAAACTCTCTTCCATGGTCTTCCCCTGAACCAAATTCTGAACTTAATTGTAGCAGTTACCCAGGTGGACTTACTCTCTCTCTCTCTCTCTCTCTCTCTCTCTCTCTCTCTCTCTCTCCCTCTCTCTCTTTCTCCGTGACTTGAAAAACCCTTGAAAGCAAGACCAGGTCTGTTCAGACTTGTATTCCTAGGGCCTGCCATATAATATTCCTTATTATATAGCAGGCATTCATGAACATTTGTTGAATGAATATGAAATTTAGGGTAACTTGTTGGTTAAAAATGCTTTGTTTTGGGGCTGGGGATGTGGCTCAAGTGGTAGCGCGCTCACCTGGCATGCGTGCGGCCCGGGTTCGATCCTCAGCACCACATACAAACAAAGATGTTGTGTCTGCCGAAAAACAAAACAAAACAAAATATTAAGAAATTCTCTCTCTCTTTAAAAAAATGCTTTGTTTTGTTTTAGCATGCACTGAAGTATCTGGGTTTTAATGTCAATAATATATTGAATCACAATTTTGCTTTCTGCAGAACTTCTCACATGCATTATTTTATCAATCTATAGAATATCACATTGTCTCATAAAACAAGTCTGCCCTTGTCGATGAAATAGTATAAACTAACTAAATTTCCTTCAAGTCAAACCAAAGTGCAGTTGCTTAGGCTCTCTTCTTCAACTACTGTTACTTTCAAAACACTCCTGAGGCCTGAGAATAGGAAATGCTTCTCCCATCAGAGCCCAGACAGACCCTTGCTGCAGGCAGCCTGGCTTAGAAGGGAAGACATGTCACTCTCTTTCATAAGCGTGATGATTTGTGGCTGAGATGGGAGAGGCTGCTCTCTGAACCACATGCCCCCTGGTGCAGGCAGGCTAAGGAAAGATGAATGGCATTATGCGACAGACATCTGAATGTTTCGTATTAAATTAGTCCCACAGAGCACCCAGAATTCTCATTCCATAAATCACAAGGTAAAGTAAACTCACTCCCAGGTTAGATTGCTGTGACTTTGGCCTGTGGTGTCATAGATAATCTGAGAACAGTTAAACATTTGTCTGAAATAGTAATAATTTTTCAGCATATTTACTCATTGGCGATGAGGTGACCCAGACTGATCTCCTGCCAGAAACAGCATGTAAATGGGAGTTAGCCAATTGGGGAGATTTCCAAACAGGAGTCACTGTTCCTCCCACCCTTGATCTGCTCTGAAACTGCCACTTGCTCCTTTAGGAGCTGCTGCATGCAAGGAGCCCAGATGAGCAAAATCTACCCCCCAAAAGAGTAAATATGCAAAAGTACTGATGTGCCCCCACCTCTTTACTAAATTTCAGTCACTTTCCATTTTGAAATTCACCCTCACTTTGTCTTGTTCTAAGAATTACAGACTTAAGAAGGACCTTGAATCCACTGAAGCCACATTTCTCTTCAGTGGCAAAGGCTAATTCTCAGAATATTTTACATGTACTTGGATCTATTCTGGTGCTTCCATTCCTGAGCTGACATCATGGTTACTTGGGACACTTCACTGAATGGAAGGTACATTGTACTGGGGTTCATGAGACCAACTTGATGCTAACTAGCTGAGGGATACTAACCAGTCTGAGCTCCTGCTGCTGTCACTTTGAGAAACTGAGAAGGACAGATTATGAATCTCTGAAATTCAACTTTGGAAGTTTGATTCTGATTCATATCTCAGTGGTGAGATATGATTGGGCAACAAGAATTATGTAGCCAGGATCCCAGCTAGTTCCTGAAGTCCATCTCCTCCTACAGATGTTCACTACAATCTGCTTCTAGGGCCATCTCTATTCTGAATCTCAACAGAGGGACCTACTGAAGTCATGGCATAGCTTTGGGATAGTCAAGAACTTGAAGTGACTCCTCTGATAGAAAGATCCCTGAACTTGGGGGCTGGGGTTATGGCTCATTGGTGGAGCACTTGCACATGTGAGGCACTGGGTTTGATTCTTAGTACCACATAAAAAAATAAATAAAATAAAGGTATTGTGTCCATCTATAACCAAAAAGAAAAAAGAAAGATCCCTGAACTTGGAATTAAAGGTTTGCCTTGACTCTTGCCTCTTGGACTCTTGAGAAAGTCTCTTGGTAGAAAAGTCAAAGGAGATCACCAAAATGGAAGATTAAGGGCACTCACACATCTAGAATGTCTACCTGTGCAGGCAGGAACTAAGCTGGACCTTTTATATTGTTGTCTCATTTACAACCATGCTATGAAGTAGAAGCTGAGGTTTGGAGGAGTGAATTATCTTGCCCAGAGCCACAGCCAATAAGTTGCAGAGCTGGTATTTGTACCCAGCCTAACCCCAAAGCCTGTCCTTTTTTCATTATACCAACCATTTTTGTTTTTAACGCTATAGAAATGTCAAATATTAAAAAAAAAGAAATGTCAAATATTATTATTGGTAATTTGTATGTTCACCGAATGCGTTTATGGACATATTTTATGGTTTGGTTGCTGCCTACTTGGATAATTTCCTTGATGACAAATAAATTTGGCAAGGTGTGCTATACTTTGATGCCCAGTCTAAGATGGGCAGCACGCTACCCTGAGCATGAGGGAAATCCTCTCATCAGAACATAATAAACCAGCAGGGGTCTCACCTCCCACCCACCCCCACCCCCGGCCGTGCTGTATTTATCCATGCATTAATTTCCTAGGGTTGCTGTGTTTGTCAGTTTTGAACTGCTAGAACAGAGTACTGGAGGCTAAATATAAGGAATAGAAGGTTATTTCTCTCCATTTTGGAGGCAGGAAAGTACAAGATCAAGATCAAGGCACCAGTATCTGGTGAGGGCCGTTTTTACTCTGCCCAGACATAGTGAAATGTGGAAGGGCAGAGAAAGCAACTTCCCTCACATAAGCCCTTTTTATAGCAGCTTTAAAATATTTATGAAGGTAGAAGCTCATGACCTATATACCTCCCCAAAAGCTCCCCTATTAACACTACTGTGAATTGTATCCAACACATGAATTTCAGACGACACAGTCATAGCAACTACCATAACAAAGTACCATAAAATTGATGGCTTAAATAGCAGAAATGTATTATCTCACAGTTCTGGAGACCAGAAGTCCAAGGGCAAGGTGTCAGCAGGGTTGGTTTCTTGTGAGTGCTATGAAGAAGAATCTGTCCCATGCTGCTCCCTGGCTACTGATGGGTGGCTGGCACTATGGTCTGGATGTTTATGTCCCTCTCCCCAGTTCATATGTTGAAACAAAAGCGATCACCAAATGTGATGGTAGTATCAGGAGGTGGGCCTTTGGGAGGTGCTTTATATCATGAGGGCAGAGCTCTTACAAAGAAGGTTAGTGTCCTCATAAAAGAGGCCCCAGAGAGTGCCGTTGCCTTTCCACTACCTAAAGATGTAGCAAGCCACCATTTGTGAATTAGGAAGCAGGCCCTTACCAGACACAGAATCTGCCGGCACCTTGATTATGGACTTCCCAGTTCCCAGAATTGTGGGAAATTAAGTTTCTGTTGATTATAAGCCACCCAGTCTAATGTATTTTATTTAGCAGCCAGAACAGACTAAAATAGCTGTCAATTTTTGATATTTCTTGGCTTGTAGAAGCATCGCCCTGATCTCTGTTTTCATCTTAATTTGGCATTCTCCCTGTGTGCCTCTGTCCAGATTTTCTCATTTTTATCAGGACACTGGTCATATTGGATTAGAGGCCCACTCCACTCTAGTGTGACCTCAACTAATTACATCTGCAATGATCCTATTTCCAAATAAGATCACATTCTGAGGTGCTGAGATTAGACGTCAGCATGTGAGGTTTCAGGGGACACAGTGAGTAACAGAAATTCCATACCTCACCCTCACAAGCACTTTGTCTGAGCACAAGTGCCCTACCATTAAAGATCACAACATTCTTTCCTGATGGCATGTCTCTCTCTCCCTCTCTCTTTTATGTCTTTCTTGTTCCTTACTAACACTGAAGTCTGATATTAATGGAAAAACCATTAAAAAGAAAACTATTATCCTATGAGGCAAAGTGAATGCACTCAACTGTAAAAGGAAGACTTATCGATCAATTTCAGTTAAACCTTGCTTGTCTGACACTTTGCAGCAAAGGAATGTGTTTTTATTGCCTGGCCAGATAGTTCAGATTTCCGGTCAGTCTTAGTAAAGACCCCTTTTATAACATTGATAAAATTTTATCACAGAGCTATGAAAACAAAATTAGATTTCATAACTCACATCAGGCCTTGAAGAGCAGGACGCTTCTATAAATTTTACAAACCTTATCAAGCTCTCATGCACCTATTCTGATATTGTTTTAAATAGGAGCATCTATTGAACTTCATATATATATATGTGTGTGTGTATATAAATACATGTATATAGGTATGTGCATGTTTGTGTGTGTGTATATATAAATACAATTTTTTTCTCTCTCTACCTTATAGGAAAGAAAACTTTCATCACCTACCTGTAAATAGAAGACTGTGACAAAAAGGCCAGTTATTTAGATTGCTGGAGACTCTCTGAAATTAGGCAAATTCACTTCTAAAAATGAAAACTTCATAGATTATTTTAAAAATGTAGTCCTAAAATCTACCTACAAAATAACTGGATTTTTCATGGGCATATATTTGAAGAATTACCAACATTCGCAAATCCGCCACAATAGATCCTTTAATTCGTAGGAAGACATATGATAATCAGGACCAGTGTTAGCCTTAGAGACTGTGTTAATAGAGAAATCCTATATATATTCTTTAGTGTTTTTCATCCATAGAGTAGCCTTTAAAAAAAAAATGAATAAATTGTATATATGTAAAGTAAGTCTTTTGTGTCCCCTAGAGAGCAGAGACTCTGGGCTTTATTTATTCATGGCAGGGCTCTACCCACAAGTCCTCCTTGACAAAGCCCTAAGTCCCACTCCATAGCAGCATTATGGAAAGACAAAGGTTGTCATCTTCGACCCTCATGCCAGGCCTCAGACTGAAATAATAGCAGTGCAATGGCAATGGAGGGCCTGCTTTGGAGAATTCCCTTCCTCCAGCTGTTCAGGAGGAACTGCAGTCCTCACAGATGAGTTAAGTGAAGTTAGAGCTGAATAATCCTCTCTGCTTTGTGCAAATGAAATAAATGTCATGGCATAGATTAGGCATCTTATATTCTTAAAATCTATCTGATGACTCTATGTTTTGGTTTTAAACACCTAGTTTGAAAAAACATACAAAATTACATGGGATTACTTTTAAATGAGTTGACAGCATTTAAAACATCAGCAGATTATTATGAAGCAGTTCTCAAATTGTTTTGATTGATACCTTCTTTTGAGAATCCTTTGGAAAACCACATTCTCACAAAATGTACCTTCCACAAACTCTTGCTGTTTTTGAACACCATTTCATGGAGCTCACAGAAGTTACCTGAAAAATGTCAGTAAACTTTCCAAATAAAGAAGTCTTCATATTTTAAAAATATATTTCTTATTTCCATAATCTTAAAAAAATGTTTGAGGGACATAAGATCGAAGCCTCTCAAATGGACAACATCAAAATACACATTGGATAATGCAGATTCTTTGGCTGTTATAATCTATTATTTTGTTATATTGAAAAAACAATAAATCATGAAAGTTTCTTAGCATCTTTGGGCAATTTTTTTTCATCTAAGAATCTTAAATGGAAAGAGAGAGAGAAATACAAACTTCCTCCAACAGTGTTGTTAATTTGGGGCACTCTTTGGAGAAAACCCTCATTACCTGGAAGGAAAAATGCTAATTAAGTTGACATTTCTCACCATCACAAAGCCATTTTACTTGCTACTCTTAGAGGCAGAAGGAATACATGCTGTTTTCCTTTTGTCTGTTAGGAGAACAGTAGGGAACCCCACAGGCCTGGCAGTTGGACACTGTAACTCAGGGAAGACTGGGTGAGGACATCCGGAGTTGGCATGGAGGCTGCGTGGAAATCATAGCTATCTCACTATAGAAAGATGGGCCTCTTGAGTTGGAATCCAGCTAACTCCACTCCTGCTCTTTTAGCACACTTACCTTTTATTCAAGATGGTAGTATCAGCAGACATTTGGATAACTTTTTGATCATTTTGTTCCAAGTCATGTTACAATTGTAATTCAGCTAATTTGGTTAAAGTTTATTGTACTCTTAGTCAAAAATCATGTACAAAGTGCCTTCCAACTCCTTTTAAGGCATTCTTTAGAAACCTCTAAAAACCATTAAATTTTTATATGAAAAAAATGTATTGGATTATGAGTTAATGCCACTGTCACTGGATAGAGTTCTCACATTAGTTAAGAGCACTAGACTAGGATCCAGAAGATGGCCTGCAAGGCTGCTCTGTCTATTCTCTGCTTTGTTCCCAGAGCCCAGCAAGGTGCCTGGAACACAGTAGGTGCTCATTAAATTTTTTGTTAACTATCAAATGAAGAGCTACATTTCAACTCTTGCTGTGCTTTTTAGTACCCATGAGCCATACCTATTTTCTCATCTGTGAAATGAGAATAGTAATGTTTCCTTTCAGCCCCCAATAGTTGTTTTGAGCATCAGATGAGATAAAGCATGGAAAAACACATTTCCTTTTTCTTTGTGGTGTTGAGGATCAAACCCAGGAGCTCACACATGCTAAGTAAGTGTTCTACCACAGAGCTACATCCCCATCTCCTTTGATTTTGTTTTGAGGAACAGTCTTGCTAAGTTGCCCGAGCTGGACTTAAATTTGTGATCTTCCCACTTCAGCTTCCTGAGCAGCTGGGATGACAGGCGTGTGTCACGCAACTGGCTCCTTCCTTCCTTCCTTCCTTCCTTCCTTCCTTCCCTCCTTTCTTAGAAAGGAAGTAGGCATATGTACTGTAGGGGGACGAAAAATAATTTTCTTTCCATCCTCTGGGTTAGATACATGCAACAAAAAGTTTATCTTCTGTTTATCTACAGAAGCTTATTCGCATGTATTCCTCATGTATACATGAGAGACAACTAAGAAATGAGTAATTCTTCAAGAGGTGGCCTAGATTTCAGGCTTAAATCTCATCTTCAACTGAAATAAAGAAAGAAAGATGTAAGTGAAAATAGTTGGGTGCAGTAACTCACACCTGTAATCCCAACAGCTCAGAAAGCTGAGGCTGAGGACCACAAGTTCAAGGCCAGTCTTAGCAATTTAGCAAGCCCTAAGCAACTTAGTGAGACCCTGTCTCAAAATAAAAACTAAAAAGGGCTGGGGATGTGACTCAGTGGTTAAGCAAAAAAAAAAAAAAAAAAAAGGAGAAGACCAGGAAAAGCATGGCCAACTCAGGTAGGGGTGATTTGGGAGTTTAAATCATGACTCCTCCATTGCTGATCCCTGGTGATTTACAATCATACGTCTCTTCCTGATACAAAGAAGGAAATACCCTTACAAATAGAGGTTTCCTTTATAGACACAAATTTCCCTTATAAAAGGATAAATTCTGCCCTGTTTTCAGAAGTTCCCCTGCGTCTGCAGTTTTTCAAAATGATCAGCTCCAAATAACCCTTTGCCTAGAGGCATATTTTGGGGTGGCATGATCTGTCTCCTACAGGTCTCGAGCAGATACAAAAGAAGTACTGTTGTCTTAGTGACCAATAGAGATCAGAGACAGAATTCAAAATAAGGAATTTTATTTTTTATAAGAATTTTCATGCTGAAAAGAAGGAGTGTGTTCAGCCAAGAGAAGTGAGGGTTCAGCCCACCCTAGGCTTTCATGCATCAAACTCATGAGTTTTCTTATGTGAACAACCTAAGATTTCTCAGAGCTTCCTTGGGGCTGGTGGGGAAGTTATAGGATTCTCACTTTAGTTAGGGAACAGGGAGCCTTCTGATTATTGACAAGGAAGGGGGAAAGTCGACATTGTATACTACACACACATTACCCCATATATGTATGTGTGTGTGTGTGTGTGTGTATAATATATATATATATATATTAGGTGCCAATAGAATATGTTTATAAGACTGTGGTTTCCTCAAGAATTTGAGAAGCAGTGTCACTGGCGATGGTGTGAGGACCTCAACTCAGGACCAATAGCTTTCTTCACAACCATTATATAAATGAATTTAAGGACAAGTCAGTTAGAGGCTCCGATTTACTTAGGAAAGCAGAAACACATTGAAAAGAGAATGTAAACACACATTCAAGGGAGAGTGTGGGCCATTTTGAGTGCGAGAAGCATGGACACAGAGGCCAGGGCACTGCATTTATGAAGGGACAGTAGCTAGGGGCTGGACTAGAGGTGAAGTCAGGCAGTGACAATTTTGGCCCTGCAGTTGTGCAGCGCCCTCACATGGACAAATGCCACCTTTTGCAGGCAGGGGCCCTACCAAGTACAAGGGCCCCAGGACAAGGGCTGGGTTACTCAGGAGTAGCTGGTTTTGCATTCCAGTGGCTCATGGGCATTTCCTGTATTCTAATGTCTTATGAGCATTTTTGAGACTCCATATATCTTTCTTTTTCTGTCCCCAATTTTCAGTCTCACGGATTACCCGGAGCCCAGGGGAAAGTGGCATTGTTTGTTCATGTAGCAAACTTGGGGAATTCCTGTGAAGTGCGGCAGTGCTCTGTGTGCTTGGCTGTGGTGGCAAACCAGACAGTAGCATAACTTGCCTCTTTGGAAGCACTTTTAGTTCCCTGACAATGTATTTTGGAGAAAATGGCCATAGACTTGGAGTTAATAAATAAGGAATTATCTCTGCTATACTCATCGAACTGTGTGACCTTGGGAAGCTAGCCTGTCCTATCTGTGTCCTAAATATAGACTGGCAAATAATCTGTGACTTAGAAAGACTGTCAATCGGTAGCTATCTTCTTGGCTTGTGACAAAGACAAAGTGTAACAAATATTGAGATGTCTCCAAAAGTGTTGAACTAAAGTTCTCTGAGAGATCATACAGACTGAACTTGGCTGAGTAGAACACTGTGATTGTGGAGAGATAAGAATGTTGATGCACAACTGTAATCCCAGTGTCTTGGAGGACAAGGCAGGAGGATTGCAAGTTCAAAGCTAACCTCAGCAACTTAGTGAGGCCCTAAGTAGCTTAGTGAGACCCTGTATCAAACTAAAAAATAAAAGGGGTTGAGGATGCAGCTCAGTGGCAAAGAGTCTCTGGGTTCAATCTCCAGTTCAAAAAACAAACAAACAAACAAACAAAAGGCCAAAAATATCTTGGTCTATCTTAAGCCTTTTAATAACCATTCACTTTCAATCTTCGTATCTGATCTAATAGCCTTGCACTATTAGGCAAAACCCTTGGAATGTATTCTAAGTTTAGCAGATTTCCACCCTCCACCAACCCTAAAGCTAAGAATGCTGTGAGAAAACACCTGAAACCCAAAGAAAAGATTTTCCCACTCTTCTGTAGCCTAACTAATTTCCCTGACAATGTATTTATCAAATGTATTGATTTATGACTTTTTTTGGTCGGTGGCTACAGGAGTTCCAGTAACCTCTTCCACCACAGGATGTCTCCTTCTGGGAAGTGAGTCCTGGGCCATGGCCATTCATATTTGGCTTGGAATAAACCACTTTCTTACTTTATTTAATACACAGTCATTATTTTGCATCTACAAATGTAACTGAGTTTATTTTCTCTCTCTTAGCGCTTCCACAGATCATTGTCATCTCTGCTGTCACTTCTGCTATCACCACCAGGGTTGTCAGGAAGGGAAGCATTGTCCAGTAGGTAGGATCAGAGATGTTAGAGCCAATGAAGATGAGCTAGGAAGTGACCATCTACATAACAGGCACTAAGTTTGTTCTTTTGGTGCATAGATCTGTTGAATCCTCCTAACTATCATTAGCTCCATTTTGCAGGTCTGGAAACTGAGGAACTTGCATAAGTAACTTGCCTTAAATCTCATGACTGAAGAGGCAGAGTAAAGCCCAGTGCTAAAATGCAAACACTAAACCCCTTTGTTAACCATTGTCCTTTCATTCCTACCTGAGGTATTTATTTATTGAGCAGTACTTGTTATATCAAGTTCAATTTAGCATTAGCAAGATTAACTCTGTGGTTAAAAAGGAGAAGGTGAATAAAAATACACTCTACTTGTTTCTTTGATTGAATTCAAAAGAAACAACATTTCCCCCCTACCACTCTCCAAAGAGCTTCTGGAATCTCTCTCTGCTCTCTGTTTGAACTTGAACAAATGTAAAACTTCTATTTTCTCTGATCCTGGAGTTTTTTTGAATACAAAAACATTTGGTTTAGATTAAATCCTCTGACTGGGGCATTATAATTCGGCTCCAACACAGAGGATCCCATCAACCATCGCCTTATCTGACCTAACTGCTTATTACAGTAACAGAGTACACCAGACAGGGGGCCAGGGCAGGACCAGGGGGGAAGGTCACTCAGGTTTAGCAGCCACATGTACACAGCAGGGCAATGTCCTTTCAGAATCCAGAAGAATGGGTTCATAAAATCCAATCAGGAGCATATGTGTGCATTTATATAGGATTGTCCCCCTTGAATCTAAATTATAGAGATTTTAATAGCTTCACTAATTAGACAAGTATGCAGTCAACCCCATTATACGCCTGTGTAATATCACACTCCCATGGGCCTGCCTTCTCTGCTTGCTGGGTTCCCTGCACGGGTCCCCTTCCCCCTTACTACCACAGGGAGGAGGCTCTCTTTTCAAAGAGCTTACTGTTCACATTGTTTTCATCCCCTCAATACTGAGGTTTGATTTGCTTTCTCAGGGGGTTTCACCACTGCATTCCACTGCATTGCCCAGTTGTATAAGAAAAGCACAGAATGGGGCCCAGGGGTTCATTTGCAGGATGCCTGGCACAAGGGAGACACCAAAATTGTTTACAGTTTAGTGTGATTAAAAACATTTTGATGATTCAATTACTCACCATCAAGAGAGCAGAACAAAATGCCTAGATTCACTATCTTAAGTCATGGACTCTTCTCTTTCGTATTTTGCAACTTTCTATGATCCATAGTAATATTTCACTTCATTGAATAGATAATTTCCAGTAGGTGCTAAGAGTGATATCTTGGGATATATCGGGCATCTCTGATTTTTGTGGTGTTTCCTCTTAGGCTGAAAATAAAAGCAACTTTCAATGAGTTTAAATTAAGGACAGAGTTGCCATATGACTTAAATGATGCAGTTTATTTAACTAAGAGATTGACTTTTTTTTCAAATTCACATACAAATTTTCCTTGGGGCTGTCAGAAAGCAGCTTTCATTGCCATTTGTTTTTTAGGAGGGGATTTTTTCCCCCTGAAGATATTCTCAAGAAAGACATGTGGGTTTAATATCCTGGGATCACTGTTTCCTCTCCAGTCTGTCCCCACTGAAAAGGAAAATTAGTCTGAATGTCTGAATTAACTATCTTTCCATCACAAGGACCTGGAAGTTTCCCCTGAAAGCAACTCTAGAAGTTAGTCCCCACACTATTTGGGGGTGGGGTGGGGGGAGGAAAACACCAAAAACATAAAATAAAATGTTTAAGTCACACTTTATAATTGAGTTCATTATAAAAACTGACAAACTGATACTCTCTTTTCTCTATAGAGTGGGTACTAGATAGAAAGAGCCATGCCAGCAGTTGGGGGGAAGGGAGACTTGAAAATCAGCAGTGTTTTCTAAGACAATATCTAAAACCTTTTCTCCTTGGAGGGGTAAAATGGCAATGAGCTAGAGTATTTTTAAAGGATTCTCACAATGGGCAGCACAAATAAATCTAATTTAAATATATGTGTGTCGTTTAGACTGTCATAACTGAAAATGTCAAAAATTTTACTCAAAAAAGTAAAGGCAAAAGGGATACATCAGCGAATTACAATGCAAAAGCTGCCTATGCACTGTTTTCTTCTAGAAGAGAATGGCTAATTCATATAGGATGCATTCCTTTCTTTCCTTGGTTGGAAGGTTGCTCTGGGAGGAGCCTGACCATTTAGTATTTTGCTCCTCCTGGTCAGGATTGATTCCAGATGTGGGAGGTAAATGCTAGAAAGAGTTTGGAAAATGGAGTGGAAACGAAAAATTCCTCAGGCTTTTTGAGTGTTGATGACAGATGAGGTAGGTATTTTCAGGTTAAGCAATGACCTTGCTGGGAACTTGCAGAGTACTTAGTTTGGTGGATATTTAACAAGCAGGAATGATCTGACCGAGATATCACATCTGCACCCATGTGCTATGCACCCAAAACAGGGGGACACATGGAGCCCTGATAATGACACATAAATATCAAATGTAACACATTCCATAAAGAAGCTGAATTTAAGTTTTTCTCATAAAGTAATTTCATAATTTGTGAATGCATAGGTGTTTTGTTCAACTTCTCATTATTTAATTTGGTGCGACTATTGCATTATTTGAGTAAACATTAAAACATTGTTCACAATGTATAAGTCTGAAAAGAGGAAGAATAGCAGAGTAGATATGAACATAAAATTTGGAATGACTCAGACAGTCTTAGTTTTAAATGTTGGCTCTGTCACTCTCTAACTTATCTTGAGTAAATTATCCTCAGCTTTATTTTTCTATTCTATAAAATGAGTATTATATTAGTATGTATTTCAGATGAATTTTGTGAAAATTAAATGACGTGATGTACATATAACACTTAGCCCAACACTGATTAGTAGGTGCTCCATGAATGTCAAAGCAACATCATAATTTTGTAATTTTAGGAATAGAAGTTCAACTAAGAAATAATACATAATCCTGTATGGGAAGAGTTTAACCTCTAATAGTGAAGATTTTATGACTTACAAGTTGTTTATAGCATTAATAGATGCTTACCATTTTCAACATTAATACTCATGTTTCACTTAGAGTTCTTGGTCGCAAGCAACAGAAATCTATGCTTGGTGACCAGAAGATCCCATGAAGGATAAGAGAAGCCCCAAAGGATTGAAGCTGAGCCTTGGTTATAGATAAGCAGCCCAAGAAGCAGAAGGCAGGAAGCAGAGCCACAGAAGGCTGGAGATACCAAAAAACTCTTCAGAACTCAAGGCAGCTGAGCAGGCGAATGACTTCCTATCATTCCCTTTGGTCCTAGGTCACTAGTCCAACCTTCAAAGTCTCAGGAGAGCAGATCATTCCCTGTTAGTCAGACTCAGTATCCATGCCCCAAACTTAACTGTACAAAGGAACAAGGAGAAGAAAGAGCCACAGAAGGTGAGCTCCTTAGATTACCTCCCACCTCAATCACAGACAACGGGGAAATTAGGAAACTATAAGGAAGGAAAATGGCTGCTGGTTATCAAATGCCCATAACAGTCCCTCCTGACTGGTTCTATCTTCCATAATACTTTCCATGGAATCTTTACCTCTTTAAAAGCTACCTGTTCTTGGGTATAATGATCATGTTGCTCAAGTCCGACTTTCAAGTTCTAAGAGCTGAAGAAGACTTAAAGGCCAACATTAGTTTCTCTTGAGTGAGTCTGAGACGAAAAATACTGACCAGACTCCATCTCCAATCTTTCCTTCTCTGAGACATTCCAGGTAAATTTAAAACACACACACACACACACACACACACACACACACACACACACCACACTGGAAGGGCCAGTGAATTAAAGTCAGGATTGCCACATAGTTCTGCAGGTTTGCCACTTTCACGAGTGCCCAGCTGAGAAGGCAAGTGGGGGCTGATATTTGGTCTTCATTCCTCTCCTCAGCCTCTGCCCAGAGGAAGGGGCTCCATTTTGTAACTTTCACAAAATAGCATCCCTATCTTGCCAAACCATGAACTCATGATCTTGCATCATCCCAGAAGGGTGCCTTTTTTTAATTTACACAAAGGTAATTTGTGAGCTAGTCGTGGCCTTTGGTAAATTCCACACCACCCAGAAGGAAAGGAGAAAAGGAAGAAAACAGGGTTGGCTGTCTTACTCCATTTCTTCCCTCCAGCACTTCCTTCTTATCTTTCTCTTCTTTTTCCTAGAATAAGAGAACCTCAAGATTAAAGAAGCCTTGAACAAACACCTGATCCATATATTCAACTAATGCTTGAAAGTTACCTCACCCCCCAAAATAATATCCATGACCAATGGAAATCAGATTAAGAATCTCCATGGAAGGAGACTTACCACCTTTTCAGACAGACCTTTTACCTCCTGACAGTTCTTAGGAAAATTCTTCCTTTCATTGTCCTGAAATACACGGTACTTATAACTTCTTTTGCTCTGATTAACTCTACATTTGCAGCTTCAATGAACAAGACTAACTCTTCTTCCAAATGAAAGGCCCATTCATAGTTGAAGTCCAATATGTGACTTTCTTAGTTGGTCCTTGAGCAACAGGATTTCATGATATATCTTTAAGTTTGCTCTCTTTTGATTATATAACTCTCTTATGTGTTATCTAGAACTGAATGTAGTGGCCAAGCATCATCCAAATGAAGCTCACCATAATGATAAGTAGTAAGCATGAAAATTATAATAGAAGTAGCTCCCTAAATAAAATTTAAAATTTACCAAATGCCCACTATTGTGATGAGCACTTTGCCTATGATATTTAGACTAATTCATATAGCAACCCTTTCAGAGATTCTGTTATCATGTCTTTTACAGAAAACAGCTTCTAATGAGATTTAGCCCCTCACCCAAAATTCCCATCACAAGTATTAGTGATGGAATTAAAACCTGGGTGTCCTTAAGATTAGAGGTCATACTCACTTTATTGTACTTCTCCTAATGCATTAATGCACTAAAAACTTCATTCATTTTTTTTTCTCTTCTCCTGTTTTCTCCTTTTCCTCCCTCTTCCCCCCACCCCCACTTTCCTGCAAACCTATTCTCACAAGATTTCACTGACCTTTAATGAATTGTCTAAGAATATGCAGCACCAGGACTCTCATTACTGGTGTTTTTCACTTGTACGAAACTTTTTTCATAGCAATTTTACTGCTAGATCCTAAGAACTGAAAGTATATCAAAAATAGTTCATGTAATAGTAGGCAGTATCATGCCTAAAGTTTCATTAGTAACTCCTTTTTACTCAAAGCATTAGGCTGCTATTTAGACATGTTAAATAGTTTGGGAGTTTTAATGGTGTTTACCAAAGTGCTATGGGAAGCCTAAAGATTGCTGAGGGCAATTACCATATTAGCAAAGAAATAGAGCAACAAGGCTTCTCCCCATCATTGCTCAGGCTTGGGGATTTATTTATTTATTTTAGTTTTAATTATTATTTATTTATTTAGTTAGTTAGTTACTGGAGATTGAACCCAAGGGTGCACTTATAACTGAGCTACATCTCCAGCCTTTTTTTTTTTTTTTTTTTGAGGCAGCATCTTGCTAAGTTGCTCAGACTGGCTTTGAACTTGAGCTCCTCCTGCCTCAACCTTCCAAGTAGCTGAGATTATAGGTGCACATCACTGTGCCTGTTCATTCTTGGGAAAATTAGCGTGACAATGAATTTTCAATTTGGTGGACATTGACCCTTTTTTTCTGTCCTAAGGCTTTGTTTTCTGCTTTGCATCTGGGCCTTGTGGGAGATGATTTAAGCACTCCAGGGAAGGATCAATTCTCATGCCAATCTCAGGTTAGTGTAAAGAATTCTCCCAAAGCTACATGACAGCAAGCTGGTAAGATTTCTTTGAAAAATGAACCTGTTTCACCACATTTTTTTCCATAGATATGGTAGCTCTTCTGATAGTCCTGGAGTTCTGGAAAGTCAGTAAGCTCCAATCATCTTAGTAGAATTCTCTTTGGCTTTCAGTAATGAAATATTCAATCCTGTTAGGATTGCACCAAAGAAAACAGAAGTAAAAGAGTGACATAATGCTAAGTGTAAAATTAATTAACAAAATCCAGAGAGTTCTGATGTAGTATCTCTCTGCTTCATTAGGGGCAGGGCCTTCTTCATTTTGCTCATTAACCTCTCTCAATCCCCAGCTTGCTCAGCATATGGTAGAAAGTCAATAAACAGTTCTTGGAAATCAGCCTTAACTGAACATAGAGGTTCATTTAAAATGCCCAACTCGGTAAGGTCATTTGCTATGGTTTGGATGTGAGGTGTCCCCCAAAACTCATGTGTGAGACAATGTAAGGTTTAGAGAAATGGTTGGATCATAAAAGTTCTAATCCAATCAATAAATTAATCCCCTGATGGGGATTAACTGAATGGTAACTGAAGGCAGGTAGGGTGTGGCTGAAGTAGGTGGGTCCCTGAGGACCTAGCATTGGGGTATAAATTTTGTATCTGGCCAGTGGACTCTGTCTCTGCTTTCTGATCATGTGACCTGCTTCCCTCTGCAACACTGTTTTGCCAAGATGTTCAGCCTCACCTTAACCCTGAGGAATTCACCCTGCTGTCTATGGACTGAGATATTTGAAACTGTGAGCCTCCAAATAAACTTTTACTCCTCTTGCAGTTGTACTGGTTGGGTCTTTAAGTCATAGCAATGAAAAAGTGGATGAAACAGGGGTTGCGAAGCAGAATATATCTTTAAAATTTCATCTACTTGGAATTCTGAAGTCTGGTTTTTCTGTTTGCTACAAATCTTAATCACCTTGGATGAAATAGGCTATTTTTATTTTTTATCAGCTTCTCTTTTCACTACCACTAATGATAACTCTTATCTATCTTTGATGTATATCTTTTCTGATATTCTCCTTTAAATTTTCCCTTCATATAATATTTAAAGGGGATTTCAAAATTTGATCTCTTTCATGCTGAACCTAGGCTGAATAAATGTTGTAACCATTTAGATTTAGAGATAGCAAAAGAGATTTGTTACTTGGAACTCAAATTGTAGGAAGGAAATGCGAAATGATAACTCATGAAGGGTCAGTGTTACTTTTTGGATGCAATATAGTCCACTAGGTGGCATCTGAGCACACAGAAAGCTGGATCCAAGTGCTAGAGAGAAATCCACTATCCAGTTTTAAAAATAGGTTTTAAATTGCATTGAACTATATGGTTGTAATAGTATTGAAACTCTCAGCATTTGTGAACTGGAAAATTCAGTGGTGAAGGAACTATGTTTCTGTATTAGATAAGAGATGTTCTAATAGAATCCCGCTGCTCTTTCTGATAGAGTACTGTTCTGAAATTGCATCCAAGGATGGAAAAGTTGGTACAGCGGCACCCTGTCAGGTAGCTCCAGTTGCTGTGAGGTGTGATGAAAAGACATATAAATCAGAAAAAAATTGTGACATGCAGGGCATCTAGATGAAAAATTATCAGGCTACGTGGTGTTACTTTGGCCTGATTTAGAAACACAATAAGTGCCTTTGTCTTAGTCTCTAGGGGGCCACTATCATGGAATACCACAGACTGAGGGGATATTTATAATGAACAGAAATTCATTGGCTCACGGTTCTGGAAGCTGGGGAGTCCAATACGATGGTGCCAGCATCTGCGGAGGGAGTTTTGGCTATGTCATCCGGTGGTAGAAGGTGAGCAAGAGCCACAGCCCGAGCTAGAGTACAAGCAAGCACAAGAGGATCCCTGCACTTGCCCTTTTTTGTTAAGATGGGTTGGGTCTTAAATGTCCCCCAAAGGTTGTGTGTTCTCCAGTCTGTGATGCTGTTGGGAAATGGTGGAGACTTGAGAAGAACTGTGTAGTAGAAGGAAGTGAAGTCATTGAGGGTGTCGATGACATTGGGACTTTGGCCCCTTCCTCTCTCTTTTGGCTTCCTGGCTGCCATGAGGTGAGCAGCCTCCCATGCCACATGGTCCTGCTGCCATGATGTCCTGCCTTGCTGTAGGCCCAAAGCCACAGCCCCTGAGCAACCATGGACAGAAGTCTCTGAAACCATAAATCAAAATAAATCTTTCTACTTTTTAAGTTGTTCATATCAGGTGTTTTGTCACAGTGACAGAAAGTGGAGCCCTCATGATCTGATCAAATCCCAAAGGTCCCCCCTCCCAATACAGTTACAAGACAGTTTAATTTCACCATGAGTTTAGTGGGGGAGGGGGGACATATATTCAAAGCATAGCGGCACTTCTCTAGTATTTGGCATTTCTGGGTTCAGGAAATGGAGGCAGTTTGGATGAGAAAAGGAAGCACCCAGAACAATCCCTCCTCCAGTGCACATACATCTATTAATGTCAAAGGACAAAGATTCTCTGCTTGACTGAACTCAGCTCAGGCTCCTGGGTACTCTTTTCCAGCCAAATCTCTACTTTTAGACTTCTGTGTCTATCTCTGCATGGTCCAGTTTTAGCCAGAATCCTGCTAGGTCAGTTTAGTCATTCTCCAAATTTGGTCAGCTTCCATAATCTAATAGGGTTCCTCATCCTCTGCCATCCCCCAGGTGATGTCTTATCGCCCTGGTCTGCTTCAGCAAGAAATCTGTTGGATCTGTTTAGCCACTCTCCCTCTCTTATCGCTGATGTTTCCTCTGACTAATTTTCCATCCACTGACCCTGACCCTGACCCTGATTCTTGGATATAAATTCCCACTTTTCCTTGTAGTTGGAGTGGAGCCCAATCTCTCTCCTCTACTGCAAAACTTTATGACAGTCGTCCCTGCACCTATTTACCATGGTCCTGAATAGTGTGTCTTAGCATCCTTTAACTAATTTTTTTTTAACACAATCTCTCAGCTGTGGTTTATTCTCAGCTTACTCTGTTGGAATACCCATCCTTTTGGGCAAGAGTACATTTTCTAAAGATTTTTCTGCTGTCTTTCAAACTTAATAAAATCACTTTCTTAGCTATATACATTATGAACTGATATTTATCATTTTAATTTAATAAAATTTCAGTTCCTAAAAAATTATACTCTTAAGATCCTCTATCTTTTATAAAGTCTTTTTTGGCTTCCAAGGCCTGGGTAAGCTGCCTCTCCCATGTGTTCCCATAGCACCCCATGTTTTTGTCTTCATCACCCATTTTACGCAGTATTATAACTACCTGTTCAACACTTGTTTCCCTGTCTGAACTGTGAGTTCAGTGAGGACAGAGAATATAGTTGTCTTGCTCACCATCATATCCCCAGGGGAATGCATAGCTGTTGCCTGGTATTTGAAAAAAAAATTGCTACATAAACAAAAATTAATTTCCAGGGAAGAAAAAGGAATGCATCGTTCTGTAACCTTATAATGCCTTATAGCATTTGCAAGGACCCCTCTATATCATACAATTCAAAGTTATTCCCCTTCTGTATTTTCACGTATTCCAACCTCTATTATGACCATATTCCTGCCTTTGTGTTTCATATCACTACCAGGGGCAAATAGTATTCAATAACTGCCATCCAGAAATAACTCTTGGCTATGCAAGACAAATCAAATGCATTCGGTTAAATTAACATTCATCAATCAACAGTGGATATGGGAACAAAACTCTACAGGAAATATTTAGACCTTTCCCCTAACTAGGGGTATCCCCAAATGCACCATAATGTATCAATATTTCTTCTCATTTTTCTTTAATTAGATACCTATATAGATGAATGCACAGGAAACAGTGTACATTGTACGACAAAGTTTTTCATATTTTTTTGTCACAAAGGGCAACCTTGCAAACAAGACTGGTGCTTCTGGCAAGAAAATTTTATAAATGAGAGTCTTTGTAGTAGAGGTCATGAGCTTAGGCTCTGGCATTATACCAACAGGCTTGGAATCCCAGCTCCACCACTTCCTGTCTTGAGATCTTGAGTAATTTACTTAACATTTTGTGAAGAAGGCTAAAAATAGCATCTATCTTATAGGGTTTGGGGGAGCATTAAATGAAATAGCATGCATAAGCTCTTAGCGTAGTGGCTCACCCATGTAAAAGATCAATAAACATTAAATATTATTACCATTATTTTTATCTGAGTGGCTTTCCTTAGAAGTCCTTTGAAGTCTTTGACAGTCGGAATGAATATTAGATGGGTTTCCTCATATATCTTTGGGTTCTGTCCATCAGGTTCTGAAATTGTGGCTGTCAATAAGTGTAAATGTACCCCATGCATATACTAGCTTCAAATATTTGATTCAGAAGCCCAAGAATGATGATCCATTTCCCTTTAACTTTGTGAGCTCAAGTTTTCTCTCTGTTATTTCTAAGATTAAATGTCCCTTCCCAAGTTTATTTATTCATTCATGTGTCCATTCAATGGGCATTTATTGCTAATTAGTAGGTATTATGCATCCATAGATTCTACTTTGGAAAGTGCAGTCCACAGGGAAAACCGAAGCCTGCACACACTCCTAACGTCATGAAGAGGTAGAAAGGAATAAGGGCTAGAAAGAAAGACAAAGCACAGTTGCATTCAGAGAATCACTATTATTCAGAACTCACATCTCAAGCTCATACAGATGAGAGATGCTAGTGAGGATCTAAGAAAAATGGGTGCCACTATTCTTGTGCTGAAGGAATTCAGGAACAGGAGAAAAAACTAGAGCCACTAGTGAGTTAAGTCTATATCCCAGCAGTAACACTATGCCTGGCCCTCAACAGACCTTCAGTTGAATGAAACACCCCAAAGAATATTTGTAAAAACAAAAAATCAACAATGATAACATCAAAACCAAAACAGGCAATCAAGTACACCATGCACCACTGGATGAAGATGCTTTGGGCTGAAGAAACAAAGCGACAGGCGCTGCCTTATCTCAATGAGGAAGAAAAGTCTGTGTGGGTGGGCATGTGGAGTTTGGCTTCCAAGGATTAAAGATGGTGTTCACCAGCCAAATAACTTAGCAAGGCCTTTGCTTAAAAGGATGCCAAATTATCGATATTAATTCAGTTCATATCAAGATCAATTAATCAAGTGGCTATGATGATTGGGGCGTATATTTGATGCCAGGGTGACACACAGACATAATGGAGATGTACCACCTCTGCCTCCTGTCCCTAGGACATTGGAGTCAAGTGGTAGAGATGAGATGGGCAGAAATAGCCATACTACATAAAGTTTACTGTGACAAATCCTACAAGGGTAGAGAAAGCCAGAGCTGTGGAAGAATACAAAGGAGAAAGAGAATTTTTGACTAAGGATACTGACGAAGGCTCTGTGGAGGCAGCAGATTTCAACCAGGCCTCGAAGGACAGGTAAGATCTCCAAAGATGGTGCTGGCAGGAGAGCAAGTCAGGTGAAGCAGGAGCTGAGGCCCAGGTGCAGAGTAGGGGGAGCGTCAAACCAGCTGACATGCATGCAGTCAAGTTAAGGAAGAACTTTTCAATCTTTATGAAACCACAGAACCATTCTTGAAGTGAGATTCTGTGCAGACCCAAAATATTATTAAAGCAGACCCAGTCTGCTCTAAAATCCTGGCTGTTTCTGAGATCCACAGAACACAGTGCAAACCCCAGGGCTGGAGACCAGGGAAAGGGACTCGCCTGGAACGATAGCATGTAGCCCACTTTGGACATTTAAGAGTTGCTGTGACCCCTGGGGACAACCAGGGGCTGTGGGAAGTTTCTGAACAGAAAAATGACAAGATCAGAGCTGGGTCAAAATAGGAAGAAACAACTTTATCTTGAAGCAATATAAGTTTATAGAAAGTTAATAAGAACATTGTACGTCATTATAAATCCCAAGAACTATAAAAAGGGACCAAATTTTCTGTGCTGTTGTCCTGCAGGAAATCTTTATGACAGCCTCAGCTGTTTAGGACCCACTCCAGACTTGGACAGAGAGAAGAGAGCAGGTTTTGCATTTCTAGAAAATGAGGTTTAGGGTGGTGTGGTCGAAAGCATGAATTTTGGACACATAGACCTGGGCTTGAATTCTGGCTTCTAACAAAGTTCTTCAAGTTTGCGCGCCAAAGTTCTCATCTGCAAAGTCAAGATTATTATTTGCACTTCATACAATTGTTGTGTTATAAATGAGGCTATATATTCCAAGTGTTGAGCAATAGTTAGCACTCAGAACATGATTATTCTTTAAGACAAATTAACGAATTCCATTAAAGGGAAGAGTGGGGGCAGGTGTACCTAGCAGAGTCATTTGTACTAAAGTGGTTGCTTGGCTGGTGCAACCGCAGCCCTGCGTGAGACACCTCTTCCTTTTGGTGAGGGTTTCTGCCAGCCGAGGCCCATTACAGGTCCTGAACACATTTCTTGGTTTCATTCACACCCTCTTTTAATGGAGACCACTCAGGCTTTTCTCTCCCATGTATTGGTGACCTGCATAGCTGGTTTAGTGAGTTGAGCCTACAAAAAGGACTCCTAGGCAACAAAAGAGAGAAATTACCTTGTCCGCACTATCAAGAAGCCTGCTTTGTGGGCACTATCAAGACAGATTGTGCAGCAAATTGGTGAAGGACCACACAGTGTGTCAGGATGCATGTACAGTAATTGAAAAGTATTGCTTGCACACTTTCAGTATCCAGCCAATCTCCTGGCAGACAATGGCATCAAGGGGTAAACTACACCATAAAGGGTGGATTCCAGCTGCATCCGGGACAGATGTCATGCATGCACCCTGAGTATAGGAAGGGCCTGCAACTGCACTAATGGTTTCCAACAGAGATGATGTTCCTGTTTTCCATGAGGCAGAGACAAGAAAGGAGGTTTGTCAAAGGCAGCCTCTGTGCTCACATTTCCCAGTTTTAATTTGGCTCAACATTTTAAGCTTCATCGATGCCCACCTGGAGATGCATTGCTGGCTCTCATTCTGGTGCTTTGCAGGAGGATGGGGTCTCCATCTAGCTCTCCTGCTAATCCCCACCCTCAGGGCTTGAATTTTCTGTCATGCCTCCCACCTGATGGGTGGCTGCACCGTGTTTCTACTACCACCACCGAAGGAATGGTAAGCTGACTTTCAGAAGGCTGAGAGAAGACTTCGTTTTGCTTTATGAATTTGTTCACTTGGTGTCCTTGGCTTAGGCCTGAGTGGACGAGGTTTGATTGGATTTCAGACCTGAGATTGAGTTCCTATGAACTCCATTGAGAGCCAAAAGAAGAATGGAGTGACAGAGGGACTGCTGATCTTTGACCCCAGCCCATTGATGGCTTTTGTCATCACTGTTGGTGGCTGCTCTGAACAAGAATGCATTGTCTCTCCCTCTATTGTGGACTGGCCTTCACAGTCAGTCCTCACAGAATGTAACCTTTAATCAGGAATATGTTCTTCTACCCAGGGCAAAGGGTGGATGGGGAAGGCAGATGAAGCAAGTTAGCAATACTCCAGAGAGTCAGGCTTCAGTGGAGCCATTAGGGAAAACGATCATGTTAATAAAAATAAGAGTTAAAGCCTAAGAGCCATTGAATAGTTATATGTTAGACACTTACATGGGTTGTTTTGTTCAATCCTTTCAACTACTCCATGAAGTAGGCACTGTCCTGTTTCCTTTTCAGATAAAAAATAAATAAAAATCTGAGATTTAGTCTTTTTTTAGCATAGATAATAAGCTGGGTACACTTATGATTCTATAACTCAAACCAGGCACTGAATCCAGAGTCTGAGAATACAACCACACCAGTTGCAAACTGAAATTGAAGGAAGGAAATTGAAAACCAAACTGTATTTAGAATCTTTTTCAAAAATTTCCTGGATTCAGGAAGCGAAGGCATCAGTGTGAGAAGTTTCCTTCCCACTGTCCATCCTGTATTTAGGACCCACGTCTCCAAAGCTTCTTCCTTAAAAGATTTCTAGATTTTCACGATCCTTTCTGTAATAATCATTTCACCCAAATTAGCTCAGGAGCTCTTCAAAACAAAGCTATTGTTCCTTTTTCCACTTTGTAGATTAAAAGTTCAGTTTGGAAAGGGCTTATCTAAAGTCGCATTTCTGGTAAGTAACTGGTCTCAGAACAGCTGACAGAGTGATTTGCATTTTCTCTGTGTAATATTGCGTCCCCCATTAAAGGCTGTATGATATGCTTTATCAATCCATCAAGTATTCTGAAATTTTTGCTTCCTTTTTTGCATGCTCCCATAGGAGAACAAAAATATTTTCATCAAATCTTAGTTTCTTAGTTTAAACAGACCCCTTTAACAAAGGACATATTTAAAAGAGAACAACAAAAGGAATTAATTAACACATATGTTTTACACATACGTGGGTGACACCCAGGGAACAAGCAGTAGCCAAAGAGGTGTCTTTGAATTCCAACTTACAGAGCATCTTCAACAAAGAACAGTACCTTTCAGAAAAGTGACAAGACCCAGGAAAAAGACCTTGTAAAAAGTCTTTACAGTGGCAACTTGTGGGAAGGCAAATAAATAACTGGCAGATAAAGACTAGTGAGTAAAATCTGTTACTGTGGCTTTCTCTGGTGCCATTTTCAGACAATAAGTATCTGAGGTCTCCAGTGTAAACATTTCATCTTTGTAAATCTACGTCCTGCATTTAGGCCACTAGAGAGAGGGTGGAGAGCTTTCATGCATCTGCTTCTTATTTGCCTTCAATCCCAGTAATACTTCATATTTGGGGGTGGCATATTCTGGTCTCCCACACCCAGAAGTCCTGCTGTAGGCTTGTCAGAAGAATCAGTTATTATTCTTACTGTAAAAGAGCTTGTAACCTAGTTTTGCTTAAGTCTTCTTTGCATAAATAAACTATCAGAACACTTGGACTGTGGGAGAAGTGTAGGGGAGTGCTATATATATATATATATATATATATATATATATATATATATATATATATATATATGTGGGGGGGGTTGTTTATATATGTGTGTGTGTGAGTGTGTGATATATATATATATATATGTGTGTGTGTGTGTGTGTGTGTGTGTGATATATATATATATATATATATATATATATATATATATATATATATAAAATTTTTTTTTTAAATAGTAGCTGCCCCTGGCTCTTTGGGGAAGGTATCTCGTCATGACCTGTTTTCTTATAGTAGCTGTCTTGTCTTCTTTGTTTATTTTTTGTTGCTCTTTTCTTCAGATTCTTTTGATTCTCAATGCTATGGGAGATCAAAATAAAAGAAAGTATTTCATGTTGAAAGTGGGAAAACATGTCTTATTTTTCTTTGATTAGTGCCTAGGGCAGTGTTTGTTTACCTTAAATCACATCAAGCCTGATTCCCAGACCCTACCCACTTTAGAATGGTGAAAAAATTCAATCTTGGTCATTACTGGCATCCTTTGACTTTTCAAAATAACATCCTACATGAAAATCTTCCATGGTTTGGAAAATAGGAAGGGCACAGAAGGAGAAGGGATTGAAGGACTTCTGACCTCTTATATAAAGCCAATAGAAACCCTGTGGGATAACATCTCCTGCATGCAAATTGTGAAAATGAAACTGACTCCATGAAGAGATATTGTAGGAGTATGTGCATTTCTGACTCTTGGCTTTGGGAAGAAGTGAGAGAAATGTGTCTCCTAAGAATTACAAGCATAATTCCACACTTTACCAGATTTGGGCCTGAAAAACTGCAAAGTAAAAATGTAGTGTTTAAAGTGGTCTCAGGTAACTGTATCCCAAGATGTCTGGCTGAAAAATTGGAAACACTATTTACAGGATTAGACTTTAAACACGTGCCTCAGAGAATTCCCATAGATGTTAGTTTTAAGGAATGTAAACAATAAAAAAATGAGCAAAAACATGAGCAAATGAAGCACCATGATTGAAAATCAGCAGAAACAATAAACTGTAGAATCTGACCTGTAAAGACTATAGATATGGGAGTAATCTGATATGGAATACAAAATAATATTATTTATTATGTTTGTAAAATAAAGAGAATAATGAAACCTTAGAGGAATGCAAAGAGATGAAATATAAACAGCGAAAACATGGACAATAGATTGCTCATATTCAATAATTATCTTCTGAGTTCCTGAATCCTATTAGAAAATGGGAGAGAGTCAATATTCAGTAAGGTAATGGCTATCATTTTCCTAGAACTGGTGAAAGATACCAATTATTATATTTAGAAAGTCCAGTGGATTTTGAATTGAAACTGAAGAATACCATAAACAAAGGGGAAATCTTGAACCTATTGAGAAAGAAAAGACAAATGACCTATAAAGACAGGATCTTCAGAATGATAACATGCTTCTTAGAAAACAGAGAAACAATACCACCAAAGTACTGAAAGAAAATCATGATTATTCTAGAATCTTGTAATCTTCCAAACTATACACTTAAAAAGTGAGAGTTATGTACAAACATTTTCAGGTAATAAAGACAGCCTGTGCTACCAATAGATGATGCGTCTCACTAAGAGAGACTTCTGAAGCGCTTTCTTTGGAGACAGTAAAAATTATTCCACAAGGAAGGTCCATGATGTCAAAAGTAATTGTTAGCAAAGAAAATACACAAATACAAAGAAATCGAAGGAAACCTTGGTGTATAAAGTAATAATGATGTTTGATCTGTTGGGTTAAAAGGAACAAAGGTCTGATGAAAATCCCAGAAAACAGCACTTAAGTCAGAAAGGAATCAAATCTGTGTTCTAAGCTCTTTCAAGTAATACAAAGAAAAGTAAAAATATTAATTATCTCTTAGAAATTTTTTATTTTGAAATTTACCAAAAAGTTGCAATGGTACCATGAGTAAGTTTCTCCCCCTGAACTATTGGAAAGCAAGTTGTGGACCTAACGTCCTATCGCTCCCAAATACTTTGCACGTGTGATCTTCCAAACAAGAACAGTAAACTAGCATGGGTGCATTCCTGCATCGAATCCTCATGCCTCACCACATGCTACCAGCTGTCCCACTGCTATCCTTAATGGAAAAAGGATTCTGTTTGGAATCATATCTCATTTGGTTCTTGTCTTTTTATGCTACTACAACATCCACCCTCCCCCCAGACTTTCATAACTTTGACACTTGAAAATTACAGGCCAGTTATTTCGTAGAGTGATGTGTCCTTACAACTTAATGCATCTTTAGCAGAAATAGCACAAATGTGATGCGGTGTCTCATTGGCTCCCGTCGGGTGGTGGTCCATTTCTAAAGATGCTAAATTTGATCATTTTTTTTTCAAAGTGATATCTTCCAGGCTTTTTCATTCATTGTGGAAAAGTTAGACTTTTTTTGTTCCTTTGTTAAAATATGTATTTGATGGAAACTATAATGAAACTACATAAATGGCCTCTTCCTCATCAAATTTTCTGTGTAAGTATGTATGTCATTTGAACTCGTGCTTTTTTATTTCACTAAATGGGTTATCATCCATTATTTTCATTATTTGGAAGCTCAAAGTATCTTCAGTTTTATCAGTGAGAGCCCTGTCAGCTTGGTTTCTTTGTTGTTTTGAAATGTCCCCATCATTCCTGGAATTCTTCCTTACTTAATGGCATGAAAAAGATGTCCCAGGCTCATCTTGTTCTTTCTTTGCATCCCTCACAGCTCTGACTCCAACCCCTAATGCAGAAGCATCATCCTCATCCTGTCCAGAAGCTGCCCTGAGCTGCTTGGGCATCAACTCCCCACCAGCTGCTTCCTCATAACGGCACTACCCTCCCCTCTCTTGAGCTTCTATACCCTGAACCAGAGTCTGTCCTCATCCCCAGCCACCCTCACCACCTCCACCATGGGTACTCTTTGCCCTACTGTTTTAGTCAGATTTTTCGCTGCTGTGATTAAAGGACCCAACCAGCACAATTATAGAAGAGGAAGAGTTTATTTGAGGGCTCACGGTTTCAGAGGTCGTAGTCCATAGAAGGATGGTTCTGTTCCTCAGGGCTTGAGGTGAGGCTGAACATCATAGTGGGAGAAGGAAGCAGCTCATATCATGGTGATCAAGAAGCAGAGAGAGAGAAAGACTCCACTCTCTAGATACAAATATACACCCAAAGCCACACCCCAATTCCCACCTCCTCCAGCCACACTCTACCACTGCAGTTACCACTCAGTGAGTCCCTATCAGGGTATCAGTTCACTGATTGGGTTAAAACTCTCACAACCCAATCATTTCTCCCCTGAACCCTCTTGCATTGTCTCACATGTGAGGTTTTGGGGGACACCTCACATCCTGACCATAGCACCCACATAGAAAACACCTAACCCACCCACTCCAACTCTGATACCCATTGCCACACTTCCCTTCCGTGAGGTTGCCCCACTCATTCTGAACAGGCTCTAGAACCTCGTTCCAGGCAAGCTTCCCACATGGACTCCCTCCTTCCCAATGCAGCTTCAACACCCACTGCCAGGCTATGTGGGGCTACCTCTGCTCACCCCATTATGGATGCCTTCTTCACCCCATCTGTGCTCTGCCACCTCCACCCTTGAGGGGCCCACATACCATCTTTAAAACAAAATTATTTGGGAAAGGAAGGGAATGAATGAGAAAATAAAGAAAGGATAAAAAGGAGAGGGAACAGGGGGGAAAAGGCGGAGAGAAGAAGGCATAAAGGAAGGGAAAATGGAAAAAGAATGGAAAAGGAGGAACTTTATTTTTAAATCTTGTTAAAACTAAAATACACACGAGAAATTTGAGAGCAATCTCTAAAAGGATACAATTTGGAACAGCCAAATTAGAAGAAAGGAAAAACAAAAAGTGGAATAATAAGAAGAATCTAAATCAGTCCAACAGAAGACAAGAAAGGGAGAAAATAAATAAAAACAAAAAACAAAAAAAGGGATAAAGTCCTACATTGGTAGAATGGGAAGGTAGGGGATAAAAATCAACGCAAAAAGAACAGGAATCTAATTAAAATATAAAGAAGGTCAGACGGGGCCTACAGACAGGATCCATCTACATGCAGTTTATAGGACCTTGACATTAGAATACAGAAAGTTTGCCAAGATCTTGGGCCCCAGGTCCCCCTCAGACTCATGCCCTCATTCTCCTGCTTTGGAGGAACAGGTGGTACCAGAGCCCAAATGAAGAAGGAGGGCTGTCCTGGGGATAGTGGCTGTCATAAGGCCACCTGAGCAGAGCAACCACATTTCCTGAGAGGTCGCAGGGAAAGAACAAGATGAACGTGGAAGTTTTTTTGGTCACAAAGTGAAAAAGTGCTCAAAGAATGCTGAGGACCTGTCAAAAAGACACAAAAGCCAGTGTGCAGGGGTTCCCATTGATGAAATCAAAGCGCTACCAATACCCAATAGCTGCCTTCCCCAGGCCAGCTGATTGCTGTCTGCCTTTGGTCCAAGGGAAGCTGAGTTTGACTGACAGTAAAAGACTCTTCCCTACTCTCCTCTTCAGGCACTCTCTAGCGCTGGGGTTACTGCCTGCATAGCTGCAGCCCCTCTTTCTTGCTATTGTCCCAGCTTATGTGGGCGGCCGTGATTCCTGGGCTTGGCTATCATTGCCTCTTCCCTCTGCTTCTCCACCCTTTTCATGGTAGCAACTTTTCTTCAGTGTTTCTAATCTTTAACTTGCCTCACCATCTCTGCTGGATTCCTTAGATCTTCTATCATCTGCATAACTCCTTCTCTGAGTTAAATTTTCTCTATTTAGATATTTAAAGGGGACTCTGTTTTCCTAAACAGACTCTGACTCACACACTCCAGGCAAATACAGGCAAAAAGAAAGATGGTGTAATTATATTAACATTAGACAGAATAACTTCAAGGCAAAAAAGCTTCAGTGAGATATAAAACATAACGTGATTCTAAGTGGTATGCACTTAATAACCTACTAAAATGTATGCAGAAAATATCAACAAAACTGCAAAGAAAAATGGACAAATCAGAGTGGGGGATTTCAACACATTTTTCTCAGAAATTCATAGCTCACACTATCAAGAAATAAAAATATGGAAGATTTATGAAATATAATTAAGAAACTTCATCTAGTAGACATTTATAGAACACCAACAACTGTAGATACATATTTTGCCCAAGCACACATGGAACCCAGATTGTACTTTAGGTCATAAAGGAGGACTTAACAAATTTCAAAGAGTATCATTCAGACCATATTTCTAAAAATATCACAATATGTTGGATATCAATAGCAAAGAGATGATTAAAATAACCTTATATTCTGGAGAGAAAAAAAAGCCTTCATGGGTTAAAGAAGAAATTGCAATGGACATTTAAAAATATGACAGAAAAACTAAAACAGTGTTCTGAGGGAATGTCTTATGCATTTCTTTATGAAAAAAGAAAGAAGAGTGAAAACTTTGAATGAGAGTAGAATAAACCTAAAGAAAGTAGAGGAAAGAGAATGTTAAAAATAGGAGCAGATATTAATAAGGCTAAAGAAATACTGGTACATTTAGCTACATTAAATCAAGAAATTCCATTCAACAAAAAGCACCATAAAGTAAAAAAAAAATGCACACTGGTAATGACAGTTATGCATATATGAATAACACCAAGAATAAGTTTTTAGAATATAAAGAATACTTACTAACCAATAAAACAAACCAAAACCTAAAATGGTGAAAGAAAGAAATATTTTACAGTTAAGGAAATTTCTATTGGCATAAACATACAAGAAGAGGCTCTACCTTATTAGAAACCAACTAATTGCAAATTAAATCTCCAATAAAATGTCCTTTGACAGCCACAACAATGGCAGACTTTTAACCTATCTCAAGCACTGGTGAGGATGGAGAGTGTTATGGTTTGGATATGAGGCAAAAAGAAAGATGCTCACATGTGAAAAAATGCCAGAAGGTTTGGAAGAGAAATTGAGTCATAGCCTTAACCTAATCAGTGAATTCATCCCTGATGGGATTAACTGAGTGGTAACTGGAGGCAGGTGGAGTGTGGGAGGAAGTGGTTCATTAGGGGCATATATTTTGTTTCTGGAGAGTGGAGCGCTCTCACTCCCTGTTTTCTGATCATCATGTGAGCTGCTTCCCTCCCCTATACTCTTCTGCCAAGATGTTCTGCCTCACCTGGAGTCCTGAAAAAATGGAGGCTGCTGTCCATGGAATGAGACCTCTCAAACGATGAGCCCCCAATAAACTTTGCCTCCTCTACAATTGTGCTAGCTAGTGTTTTAGTCATAGCAGCAAAAAAGCTGACAAAAACAAATGGGACTCACTTGCTATTGGTGAAATGTAAATCAAGACAACTATTTTGGTGAATAACTTGAGATTACCTAGTAAATATGGATATGTATGTGCCATGCAACCAGTCAACTCATTTTCTAGAGAGTTCCTAGATTAATTGATGCATATATGTGCACATAGGCATATACCAATATATACACATATGCCAACAGATGTGTCCAAGAGCATCCATGCAATATTGTTTTAAATAGGCATCATTTTTTTAGGACTCTTTTAGATTTATGGCAAAATTGAGCAGAAGATGAGCACTTTTTCAATTCAGATTTTCTACGTAGAAACATCATCTGTGAACAAAGGCAGTTTCGTTTCTTCTTTCTCTGTCTGTACACCTTTTATTTATGTTTCGTATCTTGCATTAGCTAGATCTTTCAGTACATTGTTAAAAAGCAGTAGAGGAAGGGGACATCTTTGTTTTGTTCCTGATCTTGGCAGGAAAGTTTGAGTTTCTCGTCATTAAGTATAATGTGAGCTGTGGATTTTTGTAGTTGAGGCCATTCCCCTCCATTTCTGGCTTCCTTAGAGTTTTTAGTATGATGGGTTGCTGGGTTTCTTCATATGATTTTTTTGCATCTATTGGTATGATTATGTGATTTTTTTTGTTGTTTAGTCTATTGATAAGACAGATTATATTGATTGAATTTTGAATGCTAAATCCTCCTAGCATGCCTGTGATAAATCTTACTTGGTTGTGGAGTATAATTCATTTCATATTTGATTGGATTTTATTGGCTAATATTTTTTGAGGAATTTTGCATCTGTATTTTATGAGTGAGACTAGTCTATAGTTTTCTTGTAATGTCTCTATGTTGGCTTTAGTGGTTGAGTTAAGAAGTACTCCCTCTGCTGTTGCCTTCTGGAAAAAAATGGAGAGAATTGGTATCATTTCTTTTTCAATATTTGTACAATTCACCAGTGAACCCATCTGGGCCTGATGCTTTCTGTTTTGGAAAGGTATTTATCCAGTTAAAATGGATTTGATTTCTTCAGCAGACATAGGCCAACTCAGATGACCCATTTCTATTAGCTGATGGTGTTTTTCAAATAATACTCATATTTCATCTAAGTTATCAAGTTGTAGGCACAATGATGTTTTAATAAAAAAAGTAATTTGAAAAAAATATCTATCAATATTAAAACAGATAATTATGGTCTGGTCATCTAGCAAGATACTAAAGAGCAATGAAGATATATGATGCACAATTGGTGTTTTTCAGCCATTTTTTAAAATAACTTTAAGAAGTCATTTTAGGTATTATTTTCTAACAATCTGCCTTAGATGAAATCTTAATGTAACATAAATACTGTATATTTATAGACTTTATGTTTATCTTTGCTGTCTACAGGAAGCCTTCAGTACTGCCAGAACAAATTTCTGCCCATGGAGGCAAAGAATGAATCTTTCCTCCCCTTTTTATTGGTTCCTTTTAGTTATACATAACATTAGGATTCATTCTGATATGATTATAAAAGCATGGGATATAATTTGCTCTAATTCAGTCCCCAGTACGTCCCCTTTCCCTTCCCTCCTTCCTCCTGCTGTTCCCTTCCCCCTACTCTTTCTCCTATTCGTTTTTGGTCTTTCTTTCTTTCTTTTTTTAGATTAGTGTTTTGTGGATGTACATGATGGTGAGATTCACTGGTATATTCATATATGTACCTAGGAAAGTCAGGTCAGATTCATTAATAATGATGCATGTTTAAAAACTCATATTAAGTTCAAAACAGGGAGCATTAAGCAGTACATTGTTTAGGGGCACAAATACATGTGGTAAAATCCAAAAGAAAAAACAAGGTTATGATAAATACCAAGTTCCTTTAGTTGCCTCTTCAGGGCAAGTAGGCAGACAGATGGATGAGTCATGCAGGGAGTTTTAAAACATTGGCACTATTATCTTTCTCAAGCTGTTTGGTTCGTACACAGGTATCTTAAAAAATGC
This sequence comes from Marmota flaviventris, assembly GCF_047511675.1. NCBI lineage: Eukaryota > Metazoa > Chordata > Mammalia > Rodentia > Sciuridae > Marmota > Marmota flaviventris. The sequence continues at coordinate 34,106,091 of NC_092506.1, forward strand.
TTACTATTATTTAAAATGTGCATATGTGCCATATGCATGCTTTTGCATATATTCATATGTTGCCAAATAGTCACAACACAATGATGTAGGTGCGACTGCACGGGCAGGTAGATTGAGTGGTGACAGTCAAGGGGTGCATGATCGACTGCTTGCAACATTCAGAGAGGCCTTCATGAGCGAATGTGGTTTTGAAGGATACATGGGAGTGTGCCAGGTAGAAGCTGCTAAGAATATTCTATGTAGATGATTTAGACACATAAAATCACATGGGCTTTGGAGGAACTAGAAGGAATTCAATAGGCTTGGGAACTTTGAGAGTGAGGGAAAATGGAAGCTATTGATGCTTGATAAATGCAGAAAGACAGAGGGACACCACTTCTGTAAGTTTCTTCACGATGTTTTATCTCATGCCCCGAAGCAGAATAAAGTGGTCTGAACTTTCCTTGTAATTAAAACTACCAGCCCCACCTCAGAGCTTAGAGTTCTAATCCTTGGCTAAACAAGCAGTGAGTTCTGCCTGCCATCTGTATCCACTCAGCCTTCTTCCCATTTGCCCTTGCAAAATTGTTCTTTCTCAAAGTTCAAGATTTTTAATCCTTTTGGGCAAGGCTTCACTAATTAAAGCCCAAACAACCTTAAAAGCAAATGAGCATTTGGGGTCCTGGGCACCATTCCATGGCTCTGAATCCATTGTTTTTATTTCTTAATACTCAAAAAGGCTTCTTTGTTTAATTCTGAGCTTCCATAAGTGCCTTTTTCTCACTTTGAGACTCTTCCCTCCCTTTTGGCTCTACTTTCGCTCAGCACAATCAGTCCCACAATCCCACCTTAAAGAAGCTCATCTTTCTCAGGTCACATGCTTTGATTCTCTTTGTAAATACTCACTACACATGCCAATCCCCCAGCTCAGCGCCACTCGTAGTTGCTTCACTTGTGTAATTTCCAAGACAGAGAGTACAGATACAAAGAGCATGTTAAGTGCAAAGAGCAATGCACTCCCTATAAAAGAAAATGGGATTTAGGAAGTAACCCTTGATGTACTGCGTGCGCGAATCCCAAGGAAGTCATAGTTCACTGGTAAGCCTTTTTTTTTTTTTCCTCTCTAGTTTCCATTCTGGGAAATAAAAGCAGAGAATTAGAGAAAGACGGAGGCTGTTTCTACACTGCCAATATAGATAATGGATTATCAGTGAAATATAAGCTTTGGGCACTTGCTTGGTGGATTACTAGCAAAGAAAAAAAAAAAAGAGGGAGAAGATAAATGTTAGAGACGGCACAGATCCTGGGACAGTCTGATCTCTCTAAGGGTTAAATGCCTTACACTTTGATCATGCCTGTCTCATTTTCCTCTGTGACAAGCCTTAACTTTTTAACCTTTGATGGATAGCGTTTCATTCAAAGATTTTTCCATTGTTGTAAGTTAAAAGTAATTGCAACGCTCGTACTTGGCCAATCAATAAGGGAAAAAAGTGTCCATCATGTGGATCTTTTTCTCCTTAAAACGCATAAGTAGCAAGCGCTATACAAATTTACAACATTCAAAACAAGCAACAGTTCTGTCTCTTTTCTGCCCACAATCAGACAAAAGCCTCCCTAATAAATGCTCTTGACCATTTTCTTCTTTTAGATCTAGGTATTAGCTGTGTCTTTGAAAGCGACTGATAGTCCTCCACATAACAAAATGATCTCTTCCCTTTCCCACTCAGAAAAATCCCCAGTTATGATCACTCTGATGTTTAGGGGGCTTCTGTGGTGCTATTACCTTCACTGGAGAAGCACTGAACAGTAGTGCTCACACTCTCTGGATATACTAATCATCCATCAGTGCAGGGCTGTGTTCACAGACAAGGTTAGGGTCCTAATTGACTTAGAATGATGACTTTAGTCACTGGCACATTCTATTTGATTCCCAAAAATGGAGCATCACCCAGAGATCAGCTGAAGCTGGTCACCTCGTTTTAATGTTTACATTGCAATGATTCAAGCCCCCACAGGTTTACAGGTCAGTGGAAAGCCAGTAGCAAGCAATGCTCTTCTTATTCCCCCCAGGGATTCTCACAAGGAAGTCATAGTTCGTTTGCATTTCTTTGAGTCACTTTTGATCTAATTATACTTCCTTTTTTATTCTCATGTTCTTACTGTGTTCTCTCTAGCCATTTACTTTTCTTCCAGGGTAATGCAGAGGTGAAAAACACAGTCTTGAGTCATTGATAACTAAGTTTGGACAATCTACTCGTTCACACTGCCTCAGTTTCCTTATCTGTAAAAATGGGTTAACAAAAATCTCCTGCATTAAGCAGTAGAAAGTAGTTGGAGAGGACAGTGACAGAGGAAAGCTCTGTAAGTGTTAGCTGCTACTCTACCAGCTGTACACCAATGCGAAGAAACAAAGCCTTTGCAAGAACAAAGGTTTGACTCAAGTCTCCGCAGTAATAGAAATGGCTGTGTATAGCCAGATTTCCCCTCCCAGTCCTGCTGAGCACAAGCTCTCTGACCCTCTCCTCCTCTGGTCTTCCCGTGTCTTGCCAGGGGTCTTGAGCAGTTTCCCTTCAATACCTTCCTCATCCTTTCCCTCATTCCCTTCACTCACTGAAACATTCTCACTGTTTTGCGGAACAGATTGGCATTGCTCTTTGCAAATGTGTGACTCAGGCCACCCTTCAAAAGCATTGAGACTCTAAAAGAACTTCCTAAGAATTTTCCTAAATAAAAAGTCATTTCAACAAAGGAAGCTTCCTGCTCCTCCAGGGCCAGAAACAGCTTCCAGCAGTTGTGATTAAGAAAAAGAAAAGAAAAAGCCTTTTCTCTCCATCATACTACTAATAAAAACCATAATAACAGATGCCTAGAATGTGCTTTGCAGCCATCAAAACTGCTTCACATATTTTATGGTCCTGTGAAGTATCACTTAGACTTTCTGGATCAGTTTCCTCCTCTGAAAAGTGGGGGAAATAAAGGCAACTACCTCATAGAATCATCATAAGAATCAAATGATATAATACGTGTAAAGTCATGAGAACAATGCCTGGCACTTCTGACAAGTTTAATTACTAAGAGCCATTTCTTATATTATTTAGCTGTAGATGGACAAAATACCTTTATCTATCTATCTATCTATCTATCTATCTATCTATCTATCTATTTACTTAATATGGTGCTTAGAATTGAACCTAGTGTCTCACACGTGCCAGGCAAGTGCTCTACCACTGAGCCACAACCCCGGCGCCTATATAGGCATTTTTATTTCTTCCACTTGACAGATAATGCAATGGAAACTGGATGCTGTTGGTCTCTTGCCCCTGGTTACAGAGGGAAAATGTGGGCAGGCCTAGGTTTTATACCAGATTACCTGTTCATTTTCTGCTTCCTTGAGCCAAGGACTGTGTTAATCAGCTTTTCATTACTCTGGAAAAAAAAATACCTGAGATAATGAACATTAAAGAAGAAAATATTTATTTTGGCTCTTGGTTTCAGAGCTTTAAGTTCATGGCTTTTGGCTCTGTGGCTCGGGGGCTGTGGTGGCATACCACATCATGGCAGGACCATGTGACAAAGAAGGTCTGGTCACTACATGGTGGCCAGGCAGCAGAGGGGCTGGGGGCTTCAAGGGCATACCCTCAGTGTCCCAACTTCCTTCCACTCGGCCCCCACCTCTTCAAGTTTCCATCACCTTTCAATAGCATCAAGCTGAGGACCAAGACTTTTTAGCACCTGGGCCTTTGGGGTATGTTCCGGATTCAAACTACAGCAGGGGTTATCCCAGTAATGGAGATTAAACCCACATCTCTAGTTTCTGAGTTGAGGGATCTGAATAGAGAAATCAGCAGAGGAGAAAAAAAAGAAAAAGTTAAAATAGCTATGCATATTTAAGAATTAAGAAATTGTATAGGGAACTCTAGATCTAGGGCTTTCTTTTACAAATGATTTAGCCTACTTTGGGGATGGAAACCACCACAGAGAACTGACCCAATCCCTGGGCACGTGAGTGTATGTGGAGAAATATGAAATGATATAATTGGTCAAGACTGAGTCTCATGATTCACCCTCAAAGCCAGTGATCATGCAAAGGCAAGACAGAAATGCCAGAAAACTTGAAGGATGCTAGGTATTGATTTTCTAAATATCTGGGACATGGCCCCCTGGTATGGCAGTCTCCACTGTGGACATTTCATCTATCTGTACCACTTGCCTTGCTATGACAGACCTTGGTATACATCTGTCATGTGAGTTCCATTTTTGTCTTAGCAAATCTTCCTTTCATATGATTCAGCAGAAACATCAGGAGACCTACTAAGCCAACTCTGTGGTGCCCCAATAACAAAAGGCACAAACTTCTTCCTTGACCAAACATTGAACAGCTGATTCATAATTGCCTTCCTTCTGCCCCTGGCCACTGGCAAGTAAGCTGAATCCAAAGACCTTCCACAATTGCTTGGGTTGTTTACTCTGAAAGTCTCCTGGAGATTCTAAAACTTCTCTAAATATGTCTATGACACAGGGTCTGGACACAGCTAAGAATCTGTGGTCGATCTCATGACAGATTTGCTTAAGACGTTTTCCAGAGTGTAGTTCCTGAACTCAACTGCAGTAAGATGCTAACCAGCCTCCCCAACACCAATTCCCAGGGCTTCAATTCATCCTGGATTCAACTGACAGGATAATCTGCTTCAAATCCATCTTGCTACAACCCTTACCTGCTCAAGACCCTACATAACCTCCCTATTGCTGCCTGTACTCAGTCCACTCTCTTCAGTCTAGTGTGCAAGGCCCTCATCAATCACAATGTCCATGGTGGAACATCTCCAGCCTTATGTCTTGTCTCCCCTTGACACGGCCCTCTCGGCTCAAGATAAAGCAATTCGTGGGCTGTCTGAACTTTCAGGCCTCCATTTATGTTCCACCTGCCAGAAACCATCACTGAGTGTTCCGTTGATTTCATCACACTTTCCCCCCCATATCTCCTCATCATATACATATTTAATAAAGTTTCAGGTCCCTGAAATTAGCTCAATTTTCATGTTTTTCTCCAAAGAAAGAGAATTTCTACACCAACATATACTGCTCCCCAGTCTTGTGCTCATAATACATTATCAGGCAATCACAGCACATTTTCCCACTGAGATTTTCACAGCTTCTAAATCTTTCTCAACATTAAGCTCCAGGAAATGGCCACATACCAATTAGACTTGAATAGGCCACGCAACCTATTTATCATCCCTGTTCTATATTGGAGCATCTTCGATTTTCTAAATGGTGGAAATGGGAAAGCTCAGCAGGAGGACTGGGGCAAGGAAGAGGGCTCATTTATTCATTTTTCCTGTATTTACTCCCTGAAGTTCAGATCTCTTTATGTTGGTTGAGTAGATCATGGTCCATGGAATCATACTGTGCTTAAGGATTACTACTCCCTAATTTGTCTCAAAGGCTTCCTAGACTCTGCTGACAGTGTTCAAATGGCTGAAGCAGGTCCAGTTCCTTTCATTTCTTATTAGTTTAAATTTCAATAAAAAAGTCTTCTCAGAAGTCTTTAAGAAGTCTGAGGAAATTCCACTGTCCCTCATTGGTTCTAATTGAGTCACATGATCATCCCTGACCCAATCCCTGTACATGTAAGTATATGTGGAGAAATATGAAATGATCTACCCTCAAAGCCAGTGATCATGCAAAGGAAAATCAGGGATGCCAAAAAAACTTGAAGAATGCTAGGTATTGATTTTCTAAATATCCATGTATCCATCTGATCCACTATGGACCAGATTCAGTCTAGGTTCTGAGACATAGCAGGGAACAAACTAAAATTTCTATTTCTTCTTCTTCTTCTTCTTCTTCTTCTTCTTCTTCTTCTTCTTCTTCTTCTTCTTCTTCTTCTCCTCCTCCTCCTCCTCCTCCTCCTCCTCCTCCTCCTCCTCCTCCTCCTTCTTCTTCTTCTTCTTCATTTCTGGAACTTCTCTATTTGGAGATTATATAATATAAACAAATATGTGTATAATATATCAAGTGAAGACAATTGTCACATAAAAATATAAAGCAGGAAAAACAATATAATAAGGGCTATGAGGTAGAAGAAGGGGGTGTGCAATGACTACTATTTTATATACAGTAGTTGGATGTGATACTTGAAAATTAAAGAAATGGAAGGAGCAAATGAGACAGCAGTACCTGATCTTCTGGTGGGAGCAGGGTTGGGGACCTTGAGGACCAAGAAGGAGGTCAATGCACCTCAACGGGAATGAAGTTGAGCAAAGGGAAGAGGTCAGAGGTTTAGTGGTAAGAAGTTTGACAGGGAAGTGATGTTGGAGGGTCTTTGGGGTCATTGTGAAGACTCTGGCTTTTACTATCAGTGAGAAGGAAAGCCATCAGATAGTGTTGGACTGATAGCGATATAACATAGCTGTATCTTAAAAGAATCATTTTAGTTTCTCTCTGCAGCCTAGGTGGGTGGGAATAAGGTAATCACCTGGACGACTGTAATTTTCAGGGAGGAAATTATAATGACTTGTACCAGAGTGGTAATGATGTAGATGGTAAGAAGAGCTTGAACTTGAGAAATACTTTGAAGGGAGAGCAGATGAGATTGCCTGACAGATTGGATGTGAGGATGTAGACTAGAGAGGAGGCAAGGATGTCTACCAGGTTTGGAGCCTGAAGTACAGGAAAGCATGATGTTGTCATAGGGAAGACTGAGGGAGGACCAATAGTTGAGGTGGAATGGCTTTGAATAATTTGGATGCAAAAAGAGATATCAAATCAATAATTGACACAGTCAGAAGTTGAGGAATGGTATGGGTAGAGAGGTAAGCTTGAGAGCTGTTGTCATCAAGATGGTATTTAAAGGCATGAGGAAACCAAAGAAGCTTCTATAGATATAGGACAGGCTACATCCCAGGTCTGAGCCCTGCAGTCCTCCCCAGAGGAGCTGGGGCAAAGGTCTTCATAGAGCTCCTGAGGGCTAATAGTTCCCCTCCCATGAACTGCATGATTAAAATATTTTCCCCCTTTGGTTTGACTTTTTGCTGAACTCCAATTTTTCTATTTGAATAAGACTTTTCTATTTCATTTTAAACTTTGTGAATGTTTTCCATGAATAGTCCCCTAAATATTGACACATCAGGAAGATCAGCCTGTGTTGAACTGCCAAAGCAAATGCTGAGGTAGCCAAGAACAGAGCTAGGGTTTATCTTGGAAGGTAAGATGTCTTGGCTTTCAAGGCCAGAATGGTCTGCAAAGGGGCACAGAAGGGTCTGGGCCCTGGGTAGATGATTCCATACCAATCCTGTCACTGCATGGGCCCTTAGATGGGGCAAGAGAAGGTCAATTGGGTCAGGAGTCCTGTACTGAGACATACAAGAATCTGAATCAGCATTTTGGCAAAGGGTGCCCAGACAAGCTTTGAGCTCCTCCCTCCTTATTGGCCAGTCCAATTAATCTGCCGCCTAATCAGGCTGCTTTGAAGAAGGTGGGGGATAAAAGACTGGTACACCTGTTTTCACTTGACTCCAATCCTCCGGTAATTCTGTGGCTCCTACAAGATTTGAAACAAATTAAATTTGGAAAGGGCAGAAAGGGCAGCTTTGAATGGTTGGCTCTGTGGAGAAATGTGGGGTTTTGATCCAGGAAATGGCCTAACCCGAGAGACTGTAGCCCCCAGCCGTGGGGGCTGGGATGGTAGTGCTGGACCGTGACTTGGGCCTGGTGAGGTGGGTTCTTTTGTCCTGTTATGTCTGGTATCAAGCTCTTGCTTTCTGCACTTTGATCCCATTAGGGGAAGGTTATAATGGTAACAACCTGAAAGGCATGTCTTAAAGGGAGTCAGCGACAGACAGGATGCTGTCCAACACATCCCTAAATTTTCAACAAATGAAGAGACTAAAGCCCGAGGGAGCTACTGTAACCAGCAAAGCTGGTATGGCTAAGGCAGGGGGCTTCTCGGCCAGAACTCTTTTTGTGCTTATCAGGTTCCCCTGGATAGAGAATAGGAAGCATTGTCAGAAGAGTCCCAGGCCTCCATCTGCCTGCACAAGAACCTGAATGTTACTCAGGATGTTGGAAGTTGGGAGGCAGGCGTCACAGAAGGTCCAGTGGTGAGGAAGACCTCCTGTCCAGGCTCTGGGAGTAGCAGCAGATTCCTCCTCCTTCCACTGCTCACCCCTTACCCACCAGTGCTTACTGAGCACCTCCGGTGCCAGGCGCTGGGCAGCTGAGATGGAAACTGGCAAATGGGGCTCTTCATACTTACAGCTCTGTCACTTTGATCTTTGTTACAGATGCAGCCAGATGTGATCAGTGTGGCAACCTGCCTTCTTGATCTGTTGCCAACTAGGGGTTTGACAGAGAAGTTGAGAGATATGAGGTCACTGCCTTTTCTGGTATCCGTCATTAATACCTTCTTGGCAACAGTCAGAATTTTCCTGCCTGGGACCTAGGGCAGCTGATTAAGCACTCCTGTTAGCTCACAGTCTGGCCCTGGCTGATTTTAAGGCCTTGCTTTGTCCCCTCCACAGAAAGCAAACTAGAAGACCTAATTGCAAGACCACTTTGACCTTTGATTCCAGATCCTGACAGACGGAAATGTTTCAATCAGGCCAAAGCACAGAGACCTCTCTAATGAGGATTTGTCAGGACCTTCTGTTTGATAAAGGGTGGATCCTATTGCTGTGTCAATTTTCCCTCTCACTGATGTTCCCCTGGCCTTTGATAGCACAGATCACACACACATAGGTGTGCCTTTCATGTTCCTGAGCCTCACGGGCAGGGGTCTGCCCAGCCATCATTAATATGCACCTTGGTGCAGCTGGTGGGGAAATTGATGGAAATAAAGGAGCTGAGGTTCCCTTTTATGTGAGCTCAGGAAACCCACCATACATCAGTGTTAAAATAGAGATTGCTCTCCAGAAGGAAAGAGATCCATAGAACAATTGTAGTCATTTGCATTCGTGACATTCCCAAATGAGGACTATTTACTGTTGTCCTAAACATTAAGGAGCTCCCTTAAACATCACCCAGTCCAATGCCCTTCCCTGTACCATCTTTGAATCAGGTACTGCATTGGCGGGAGTTTTTTGATTTAAAACAATGGAGGTCAATTCTGGAAAACTTGAGCGAAAAGGGAAGTTACTTGAGGTTGGAGACTCCATTTAGAGATTAGACAAAAACCAGTGATGTTCTGGGAACAGGCAGAGCTCTTTAGCCAGCTGTGCTAAGCACCACCTCTGGAATAAATGTCCTCCATCCATTTTCCCACCCATTATGGTTTAGATATAAGGTGTCCCCCCAAACCTCACGTGTGAGACAATACAAGAACATTCAGAGGTGAAATGATTGGTTGTAAGAGCCTTAACCTCATCAGTGCATTAAGCCATCTGAATGGATTACCTGGGTGGTAACTGCAGGCAGGTAGGGTGTGGTGGGAGGAGATATGTCACAGGGCAGGGGGTGACTTTGGGGCTTATAATTTGTCCTTCTTGACTAGAGTGCTCTCTGCTCTCTCTGCTTCCTGAATGTCATATCCTGAGCTGTTTTTCTCTGTCACGTCCTTCTGCCCTGGTGGTCTGCCTCACTTGGGCACAGAGCAACGAAGTCAGCTGTCTATGGACTGAGACCTCTAATACGGTGAGCCCCAAATAAACTTTTCCTCCTCTAAAATTGTTCTTGTTGGGTCTTTTAATCACAGCAGTGAAAAAGCTAACTAAGATACCATCTTTTTTCCATCTTTGAATTTTTTTTTTACACAAGGAGAAAAAGGCTGTTGCCTTCAACTTGGGTGATGCGGGTCCACACAAGGGGAGAGGTGATCCTTCAAAAGGTCCTGGTGGTGCCATTCACTGAGGGGCCCGTTGCCAGGCAGCTAAAGGAATCCATAACTATGCTACAGCCAGCAGTGCCTATTCATTCTATTGTTTTCTACAATCTGTGTCTTTCTGTCCAGACTTATTGCCTCTCTCTGATGTTATCTATCTCAACAGAGTTGCCATCAAGAATAAAAGCAATAGCATGTAAAATTTCTTAGCATAATATTTAGCTCTTAAATGAAGGATATTATTAATTGAATCTGAACTTGAATAAACTTCTAAGAGACCTCCCCATTTCCTGTCTCTCCTACAATCTATCCTCCATGTCAACTGCCAGAGTTAACTTTCTTAAGTGCAAATCTAATTATGCCATGCCTCTGCTCAAAAGCCCTAGGTAGCTCCCCATTGCCTACAGAATAGTCTAAATTATTAGCCTGATATAAGACTCTTTATCCAGTACTACCCTGATAAATATTTAATAACCAGTGCTCTGGGGGAGGAGGAGCAGGAAATTTATGCATGCATATGCATAAATTAGTTTATTATAAACTGTACTGGTATGTGAATGTGTAGCACATTTTCTATAAATAATAATTATACAATACTCTATTGTCAATTACATATGGACAGTTGAGTCATACAGAATGCTTTTGTTCATTTTTGCTGAACTCCAGTGTCTGTTGACAACCTCTAGCTGCAATTGATGAACAAGTGTAGTTCCAACATGAGTATCAGTTGATATTTTCTTTTAACACATAAGATGTAGGAGAAACACTGAAACTTCACTTGTTCCTCAAAAATGTGAGTCATCTTTGTTGAATCAGAAACTCACAAATTATCAGAGGAATATTTGTTGAATATTTTGTGCAATTTCCAATGTAATGGCTACAGATGTATCCACATCATTAACACTTTTAAAATACTGATCAGTGAAACATAGACTGAGGCTCAATTTGTAACGTTTGCTCTTTTAGGTATAAATATTCCCACCATGGCCGATTTCAGGCTAACAAAATGATGTCAATGATCTAGTGTTTCCATCTTCTACATTGACAGTAGCTTTAAACAATATAGATAAAACTACATCCTAGTTAAAATAATTAGTAATAAGTATTTCAAATACATTACCTTTATTTTTAATATAATTTAGTTTTGAACTTAGATTGTTTAATTTTTTAAATGGCTATGCTTGACCACCATTTGAAAAATTCTTGGATTTTAATGATTGGCTCTCACAAACCAGTACAACCCACTTCCAACATTCCATTGCATTTACCCCTAAGGCCTGGTTAAAAAAAAAAAAAAAAGCTTATTATTAAGTGTTTAAAGACTAAAGGGATGAATGCAAGACTCTATCTAATTCAAACTGACTTCATTAGTTTCTTTTACTACCTTTTCCCACTACACACCCTCCACTCCAGTCAGGAAAGCAAGAAGGTGCTCTGGTGAACATCAATTAACATTTGCCTGCCAGCAGCACTTGTGTTTTTTTTTTATTCTAGTAGTAAAACCAGGAATACCTCTCCTCTACTCTCAGTATGGGAAGTTCGGCTGGGGTTACTCCACCGCCTTAGTCCTGGGTGGACATGTGACAGGAGTCTGAATTGGGGCAGAGCAGACCAGTGAGCAAGTTGGGATGGTCAGAGGCAATGGGCCTCAGCTGCAGAACCCGCAAAGAGGGAGATACATTTTGCTGCGGGGAGTATTGAGCTGGTAAGTTTGAGCAGCTGGGAGCCCTGCTGGCCACCACTGATAGAAAGCCTAGCTGAGTGTGAAACCAGTAGAGAGATTAGAGCCAAAAGTTGGAGAAAGAGGCTCTGGATGATGTCCTTTGAGCACCTGGGTTCAACCATTGTTTTGCTTCTCTGTCTCTCGATTTTCTCATTCTGTAAAATGAGGATAATATTAGTACTTCTTTTGTGAAGTTATTTGGTGATTCTATGAATGAAGACATATAAAACACTCCACAGTACCTGTACTACTTGGTTACATGAGCTGATCGTCCATTTTTTGTTTAAATCAGTGATTGAGTTTCTGTCACTTGCTATTAATACAGGCGTTCCAGGAGCGAATTCAGTTGCTGATGAAAGCAAACTTCAGATCTTTGTCCAGGGTGAAACAGAGGACCAGCCAACTTGTGAAGAAAGGTTTTAAGTCATCTGTTGTCCCTAAGCTCTGTTTCTTTTCCCCGATGTCCCTTTTTCAAATCCATGGTAGGATCAGTCAGAACTCGTGGCACAGAGCAGGCATTGAAAAAAATACCCATTCAACAAATGAATGAAACCCCCTTTTTGTTTGTTTGTTTGTTTTTGCGTCTGTGTATGTG